>NW_022987683.1:1114624-1607967 GCF_902827165.1 Trematomus bernacchii
AAGTGACATTTTGAAAAAAAAATCTATTTATGAGAAAAAGGCTAATTCTAAGAAAAAAGGCATATTTGGACAAAAAAAGTCAAATTCTGAGAAAAAGTCAAATTTGAGATGCATTGTGGGACATGTCGTTTATGGGCAACGTGCTTCTGTAAAGTAGCATGTAACCGTATAATAAACATATTATATTCTTTGCAAGCTCTTGTGGGGCCACATAAAATGAAGTCGCGGGCCGGATTTGGCCCCCGGGCCTTGAGTTTGACACCCCTGTTCTACACCTTTCACCGACTCCTGCCATCATGAATTTTATTACATTTTGTGTTTTAAACATTCTTTAAATCCTGTTTATTCATTACTGTGAAGTTTAAAGTGTCCTCATAACCCTAACCCTATCCCTCTTATGTGTATCAGGAATTGAAATGAAATAAGTGAAAAATAGTAATAGCATAATTTTTATGCAGTGGATTCAATTGTTTTCTATATTTTCTCTTTTTGTAAATAAACGTTTTTATTACCGCTTTACTTGTATGCATTTGATATTGTATAACCATTGATGGAAAAATACTGAATGTACTCTTCTAATATCAGAGTAGCACATGATAACAAAGGCCCTACGTAGCTGTGTACGTAACCGGATGTATGATTAACTAGAAGAGCATCAGGACTGTTTTAGGCATATGATAGCTATGTGATTAACATGATGATTCAGCCTCTATGGAGATAGACATATGACTGACATGTGTATTGCTTACGCAGGCCTTAGCTAATCTGAAATAAGGCTCAGTATACTGCTTTGAACCAGTATACCTCCATCGGGTGACTGTAACACCCTCTTGTATATAAGCATGTGAAGGACACTGTTCTGGGAACTATTTAGTCCCATGCAGCTCTGTGTGTGATGACTACTTCCATTCTTAAGGATAATAAATACATGTATCCTGATATTGAAGACCAAGAAGGTGACGAGTGATATTTTTCTAACAACCATAATAGTTGGTCTTCCATGACTTGAGTTTGTCTTACCCTGTTTAAATCTCTGAATGTGGCTAAAGAGGTATCCAAAAAAATGAAGCATTGCATTTTCATAAAGTAAGGATGCTCAAAAGAGAAAAGAATTACAGTCAATGTGAAACAACAGTCGGAAATACTGAAACTTTAAGACCCAATTGTATTTCTTTCAGAATTTGAAAAGCTCCAGAGTGACAGAAGACATTATCCAACTTTTTCCCCAGATGTTTTTACATTTAAACTAAACTCGGTGGATTCCACGTTTAAATTCAACATTAGGCCTGTTGCTTCATTTCAGTTTGATGTCTGCAGTTAAGCTTTTGGTCTGTAGGGAGCAGCATTCCTCCTACTGTATGATTCTTACACTGTTCCACCATTTTGCTTATCTGGTCAAACAACAGTTACAGATCGGCGTGACCACAAGATAGATAAGATCTGAAAGTTAAGTTATTTAAAGTGCACACACCACAAAGACAGTGCATTTTCAAAGACCCATTGATTTGTGTGTTCCCCCCACAGACTGATATATTTAGAGGTATTGTTGTGGTAACCAGACATACTTTTTGTTTAGACCCAGTGCACCATATTTAACATGACAGCAACACGTTGAGTCACTATGCAATCAGAAATCCTCACTTTGATGGTTTTTAGAGATAAGTTTGGTAAAAATAAACATTTCGTTTTGAATTTTAGCTGCCAAATGTCCTCAAGCTTGAATGATCTAACTATGCATAATTATTATTTATCATATTATAATGACTAAGTTTAGAACTGTTGTAGAAGTTTGCCGTTTTGTCCAACCTTTGACTTTTTTGTCTCAAACACTCATATATTTAGTGATGTGTTTCTAAGTACTGCTACTCACTGAGAAAAAAGAGAAGAAAGGAAAAGAAAGTTCCCGCTCTGGTCTGCTCGCTCACATCGAGTTCAATCTAAGGGGTTTTGTTGCCCTCCCCCCCCGACAAGAAATGTGGTTGTATTCACAATGACGCCTTTACTTCTTACCAAAAGCCAATACTTACAGCCGCAGTTCATACACATAACTAGATACAGATGAAAAGGCGCTGGTACATCTAACTCAAAGGTTAGATGTACCAGGTTGGTCGCCTTTACTTTCTCTTTTCTACAAACACGTGTTCTTTTATTCTAACTAAAGGTTGTCTTGGTGTCTCTACTTTTGATATATGTTTTGATAAATATAAAGAAATATACATGCAATGTGTATATAGTCAAATGCCACTTTTGTTAAACAGTGCAGAAGTACAAAGGAAGTATATCTGTTAACTGACCTGGTTTACTTTTAATGCCAGTATTGAAGTGGTGGAAAAATGAAGTATTGCTACACAATGCTTTGGCTGCCCAATGTGGTGCTTTAGTAACCAGCTCATATTGTTTCTGACCTATTTCAAGAGTTACGACAAACAAACAAATAAATGTAACTCTACTGAATCCTAAATTCCTTCAGCACAAACACACAACAGGACTGAGCACTTAACTCCAAATGACAAAGAAATGCAATGAAGACTGAAGAGTTTGACAAGCTCAACCTGCCAAAACCACATTGAACAATTATTCTCAATAAAGCAGTTCCACCTCGTGTTGCTTGTACTAAATACGTGTTATTAACTTTAAGATGTTTAACAAACACTGTTGCTTCCTCTTTGCATTGTTGCCACATGGTCTGACTCATATTCTCTTGAAATAAGAATGGGAGGATCTATTTTCCATTTCAGCTTTGACTTGTTTGTGAAACATTAGGCCGTCACTTTGCACAACTCAGGAAGCGAGTTGGTCAGTCGGTTTTGTTAAAGCTTGTGCATACAGACCACAAACATCAAAGGACATTTCAGTCACACGCAGAGGGGCTGCTTTGGTAGATCGACTGCAGGAGTTGACAGTGCTGTGAAATCTGCAAGGTAGATTAAGAGGGACCTAAACAAAACTATATTATTTTCTTCAGAGTAACGTACAACAACTATGTTGTCTTTTTTACCTAAGCAGAAAGTCAAGCTCCAAAACCCCTGAACCCATTTCCATTGAGATTTTTAGCCAAGTGTTAAGATTCAAGCACAATTTAAGCAAATCCTCATTTCCTCTAGCCAGCTACTGTCATATAAATTGATAAAGCTAATTGTTGACTTTAGTGAAATGTACATACAATTTTCTGGGAATTGCATGTTGATTTTACCTTACTAAAGTGAAGGGAAACCAACAGCTGTCAACTACAATACATCTGTCAGTCTAAAATGGCAGGAAATGAGTACAACTGTTTATGTTACGCTAGCCAGCACAACACTTTCTAAGTGTAGAATGAACACAGCTATAAGCCAGAGACTCAGATGTACAAAATCTAGTGGGAACCGATGCTAATGTTCCAAAGCTAGGCTAACTAGCTTTGACTTTCCTGCACACTTAAAGACATAATGGCTGCTTCTTTAAAGGGGACCTATCATGCAAAATGCACTTTTGTACGTCTTTTATACATGAATATGTGTCCCCGGTGTGTCAGGGAACTCACCAAGTGTCAGAAAACACAACCCTCTCTATTTTCCTCCATACCCAAATCTCTAAAAACGGGGCTGCAACGGATCTGATAAAAACGGATCCAGATTTGAACACGTTACTGACGTCAGGAACGAGGAGCTCCGCCTATATGGCCAACTCTCCACCTATCAGGGGAATGTGGGGTTGGGCCACGGCCGGCCATTGCCGCTCGAAAGCGCTGGAGACGCTGTAGTACATATGCCAGGCCTGTAAGTGGCGCTGGAGTCTGCCACAAAAGCAGCGAAGAAGACTTCCCGCGCATGGTTGCCATGGTTGCCCTTCTGTTTATTCTCCGCTGTGGCGTTCTTTCTCCCTCCCCGAGGCAAGCGTTTGCTCCCGCTGCTTTAATTCAATGCAATCCCTCCCCGTCGAGGCAAGCACTGTAATTCTCTCCGGTTAGTCCACCAGCAGATGACAAACACCCACCTCTCCGCCTCTTCCAAGGAACGAGGGGACCGTGCGGCAGAGTTTCAGTTAGATTTTTTTTCGCCGGTCAACATGTCCGTTAAAGTTTAAATCTTCCGGACAAAATTAGAAAAATGCCGGTCAAAGGTTTTCTTTGTTATTTATTGAGCTTTAAAACAAATGAATAATGACTCTATATAATCATATACTGTAAGAATAAAACACGGAGGACGGAGATCTCTTTTTCTCCCCCTCTCCTGCAAGGGGGCGTGGTCAGCTGCAGCTCATTTGCATTAAAGCTACGTCACAGAATCAGCCCCCTGCAAAAACAGGGCTGGAAAGAGCAAATAGAGCGAAATGAGGCATGGCTAAAATGCAGGATCTGTTTGGTATTTTGAAAAAAAAACTATATTTATATACTTTATATAGGTATGGCCCAAATATAGCATGATAGGTCCACTTTAAGTAAACCACTGATAGTTGTTTGTTTCAAAAACAAGGAGACAGTCCAATATAAAATAGGTATCATTCCTCAGTTTTACCATGTTCCCATGTGCAGCAGATGCTAATGTAGCATAGGGTGGTACACATATTATTTAAACTTGACTTCCCAATTAACACATCATCATCTTTGAATAACTTAAAAGATTAGAGGGCCAAAATGCAACATTGAATTGAAGTACAAAAACAATGGCTCGGACCATCTTGTTGCAAGTCTTCATGCGTGGTTTCCTCTAAACAAGATTTGAGATAATGGGTACGTAGGCTATTGTCCCATTAATAAAAGTGATTGCCAAATGCCAGATCTGACCAGGCCTCACTGGCATGATGGGTACAACAAAGAAGACCAACCTGTAACCACAGCCATTAACAGTAAGCATTCAACATTAACTTTAAAGTAGCACTAAAATGGGTTAAATCACCTCCCACACACTGCCTTTCAACTTCCTTAACAACACACATCCCCTAAATCTAATCTTGAAAGAAATCATACAAAGCGTAAAAGCACATCTAAATTGAACAAATAGAATGACATGGCTGAAAATTACAGCATATTGCTCTAAATAAAATCAAAACACAGTGCATGTTGTGAAAAGAACACAACACCAACCTCCACACATACATTTGAAAAATAATTATATGCATGTTGTCACATTTACTGTCCTGCAACAACGATTCACACACCTATAGCCACCTGATCGGAACGTTTTGCAAAAGAACAAACCAGTGAGTTCAGCCAATCACAAACAGCCTTCGTCTCCTATAAGAGTAAAGAGAGCGTCCGTCAACACACAAGACACAAACTGCAGAGCTTCAGGGAAGATGCTACTTTGGATTTTTCTTGTGCTTCTTGGTGAAATCTGTGAGTCTTTTACAACCTTTTTGACTTTTTCCGTGTGCATGAATGTAATTTGGAGTGAAAAAAGATAAGGTTTTGGAAGATTAATAATACTTTTATGCATTTCTCTTATGCAGGTCAGGTGCCAGCTGTAGGAAAAAACTCAAGTATAACTCAGGATAGTGGGATCATAACAGCTAACGTTGGGGAGAAAGTGACTTTGAAATGTAATTGCAAGGACGAATCGGTAATTTTCCTTTCCTGGTACCAACAAATCTTGGGAGGTAAACCTGTCATCATATCAACTCGAATGCGGAACTCAGATGCTACCATCTCCCCCGGGTATAAAGAAAGGTTTGACGTCTTTGGAAATCGTAATGAGGGCAACAACGATCTCACAATCAAAGATCTTCACCTGTTGGATTCAGCAACTTATTACTGTGGGGTTTTAGTTTTCAACGCAAATGAATTCGGAAAAGGAGCTTTCCTTCATGTCAAAGCATCGAAGTCCAACATCAACGTGGTCGTCCATCAGCCGGCGTTGGAGCCACTTCGGGCGGGAGACTCTGTGAATTTGAGCTGTTCAGTGTATGCTACAGAATGTGAAGGGGAGCAGAGCCTCTACTGGTTCAGACATGGTGCGGCTCAGCCTGCAATCGTGTATCCCAGTGATGGACAGTGTGAAAATATCCTTAAAGAAGGGACTGGCATGAAAGATTGCACTTTAAAACTGGCTTTAAAGTCTGTGAGCTCTCCGGATGCAGGGATGTATTACTGTGCGCTGGCCTCCTGTGGGGAGATCGTGTTTGGAAATGGAACCAGAGTGGAGATTTTAAGTAAGTGATTCAAGCTTATATTGCATATTTTGCAAAGAATATTGCCATTTTATATTCTATACCAAAATAGATATACAAAAAAAAGGCATATGACATGTTTTCTTCACAATATGTGTTAGGAGATTCTACCAATCAACGATTTCTCCTGGTGTATTGCCTCAGTTTGGCATTGGCTGTTTCCATTATTGTGATCCTCGCCTTGGCTTGCATTATGTACAAGTTGAAAAAAAAGTCATGCACCGTCTGCAAAGGTAGGACTTTCAGAATAAAAGCTCTTAAACATTTTTAGCTGATTTGACCTAGCTTGATCAGTTGTGTATTTTTGATTTTCAGGAACTGTTTCTCATCAGGCGTGTTCAGCTTCTGATACTGTGGTAGGTGAACTTTAAAACTGAAGCCAAACATCTACTTTCTTCTAGGACTATATTTCACACATAATTTGTATTTTTTGTCACTAACAGAGCCAAGATGCAGACATTCTCCATTATGCTGCTCTGAGTCTGAACCGATCCAGAGAACGACCTCACCATGAAGACAACGTGGAAAGTGTTTGTGTCTACTCTAAAGTAAAGAGCAGGAAAGTTTGAAGTACAAAACGATCTATTCTTCCTGTCAATCCATCGCAAGACTACACTTGACTATGTTCAGTATTAAATAATGTTGAATGAATTGAACATGTGAAATATGTTCTAAGATGCCATTTGCCAAGACTATAAATCCCTTTAGAGATATATACAAAGCAAGCTCATAAAAAAAACCTTTAGTCTATTAATATCTTCCTTTGCCAGAAACAGAAGCATTGGTTGCACCTTTCAATCTAAAGCCGCCCCTCTTCGTTTACTTTTCACTCCTGCGGTAAAGGTGGTGTGAACAACAGAGTAGAAGTTTCCATCAGTGGAAACAACAGTTCTAGCAGCGCATGAGCACAGGAAGACTGGCCTTTGTGCAACTAGGGTTAGGGTTAACACCAATGACTTGTCAAAGATTATGTTAAAGAATTGTCACATACCTATAACTCCAACGGTCCAGATATATTTCTTAGCTCATGTGAAGTCTGGTTTGATTGAAGCTTTCAAGTCATTCTATTAAACTTAGTTTTAGTCATCTGTCACAGCTAAGTTTCACAGTTTCATTTCCCCAAAACTCATCTGTCCAAGTTTGACCCCAAGACAAGCTTTTCTAGGAAATTTGTAAAGAATGGAATTTCCAGAACTCTTGTCGTTGATAGAGATACAAAAACATCGGTATTCTCAGATAAAAATACTAAACAACATTTTATTTTTCCCATTTGGCTGGGCAATATGGCTCCAAATACAAAGAGCATATTATGTAATACATTATATGCAAGATATATGATAGTGTCAGTCTGGATACAATGAACAGTATGTGAAATTGCAAACAATAAATAAAGAGCATCATAAATGTAAATAAGAATACTTGAGTAAATGATATCTTTACAGTGTTATTGGCCCATCTTTCAGTCACTTATTCTTTTCAAATGACCTAACTAGCATTTTCCTTGTTTCAATTAAAGCATAGTGTGTCTTTATCTATACCAATGATATGACAAATGTCTGGACAAAATAAATAAGATGTTACTTTCAGCTAAAATCTACGTTTCAGTTTTTGGCTAAAATGTGTCTTTTGGAATATTACTGGTTTTGACTGATGAAAACACGTCTAACACTAGAGAGAACGGTCAAGAACTAACAGGCTAGATGCATCAAACAGTCATGGAAAGTCAAGAGGATGCTGTCTGATCTGAGTCCCTCCTCGTCACAACCTCAAACCACATCCATTTTGCACATTGTCATCTTAAGATAGTCTCCTTATCTATTAAGATTACACTCTTCCTAAATATAGCAAATTCATTTTGTGTCCAATTTCCAAAGATATCTCGGAAAACACGCCAAATGTTTATTAATTAGTTTAGATGTATGATTACCTAGAAGAGCATCAGGACTGTTTTAGGCATATGATAGCTATGTGACAACGATTAACATGATGATTCAGCCTCTATGGAGATAGACATATGTGTATCGCTTACGCAGGCCTTAGCTAATCTGAACTAAGCAAAAACTACTGCTTTGAACCAGTATACCTCCATCGGATGACTGTAACACTCTCTTGTATATAAGCTTGAGTTGGTCTTACCCTGTTTAAAGCTCTGAATGTGGCTAAAGAGGTATCCAAAAAAATGAAGCATTGCATTTTCATAAAGTAAGGATGCTCAAAAGAGAAAAGAATTACAGTCAATGTGAAACAACAGTCGGAAATACTGAAACTTTAAGACCCAATTGTATTTCTTTCAGAATTTGAAAAGCTCCAGAGTGACAGAAGACATTATCCAACTTTTTCCCCAGATGTTTTTACATTTAAACTAAACTCGGTGGATTCCACGTTTAAATTCAACATTAGGCCTGTTGCTTCATTTCAGTTTGATGTCTGCAGTTAAGCTTTTGGTCTGTAGGGAGCAGCATTCCTCCTACTGTATGATTCTTACACTGTTCCACCATTTTGCTTATCTGGTCAAACAACAGTTACAGATCGGCGTGACCACAAGATAGATAAGATCTGAAAGTTAAGTTATTTAAAGTGCACACCACAAAGACAGTGCATTTTCAAAGACACATTGATTTTGTGTGTTCCCCCCACAGACTTAATATATTTAGAGGTATTGTTGTGGTAACCAGACATACTTTTTGTTTAGACCCAGTGCACCATATTTAACATGAAGGCAACACGTTGAGTCACTATGCAATCAGAAATCCTCACTTTGATGGTTTTTAGAAGATAAGTTTGGTCAAAATAAACATTTTGTTTTGAATTTCAGCTGCGAAATGTCCTCAAGCTTTGAATGATCTAACTATGCATAATTATTATTTATCATATTATAATTACTAAGTTTAGAACTGTTGTAGAAGTTTGCCGTTTTGTCCAACCTTTGACTTTTTTGTCTCAAACACTCATATATTTAGTGATGTGTTTCTAAGTACTGCTACTCACTGAGAAAAAAGAGAAGAAAGGAAAAGAAAGTTCCCGCTCTGGTCTGCTCGCTCACATCAAGTTCAATCTAAGGGGTTTTGTTGCCCTCCCCTCCCGACAACAAATGTGGTTGTATTCACAATGACGCCTTTACTTCTTACTAAAAGCCAATACTTACAGCCGCAGTTCATACACATAACTAGATACAGATGAAAAGGCGCTGGTACATCTAACTCAAAGGTTAGATGTACCAGGTTGGTCGCCTTTACTTTCTCTTTTCTACAAACACGTGTTCTTTTATTCTAACTAAAGGTTGTCTTGGTGTCTCTTCTTTTGATATATGTTTTGATAAATATAAATAAATATACATGCAATGTGTATATAGTCAAATGCCACTTTTGTTAAACAATGCAGAAGTACAAAGGAAGTATATCTGTTAACTGACCTGGTTTACTTTTAATGCCAGTATTGAAGTGGTGGAAAAATGAAGTATTGCCACAATGGCTGCCCAATGTGGTGCTTTAGTAACCAGCTCATATTGTTTCTGACCTATTTCAAGAGTTACGACAAACAAACAAATAAATGTAACTCTACTGTTTTTATCGCTTCAACATTTGGTGTAAAACCACAGTCAAAAAATATATATGAAGAGTGAAAACTGTGCTGGTCAGATTAGATCAGTATTGTACTAAACTACTCTATATCTTCTTATAGAATAGAAAGTAGGCTAAATAGAAAGTATGAAAATATATTTGGTTTGAATGTGTTGTAATGAACTACTTGACCAAATGTTCAAGTTGTTCAAAGTTCATCAGGAGGAATCCTAAATTCCTTCAGCACAAACACACAACAGGACTGAGCACTTAACTCCAAATGACAAAGAAATGCAATGAAGACTGAAGAGTTTGACAAGCTCAACCTGCCAAAACCACGTTGAACAATTATTCTCAATAAAGCAGTTCCACCTCGTGTTGTTTGTACTAAATAAGTGTTAACTTTAAGATGTTTAACAAACACTGTTGCTTCCTCTTTGCATTGTTGCCACATGGTCTGACTCATATTCTCTTGAAATAAGAATGGGAGGATCTATTTTCCATTTCAGCTTTGACTTGTTTGTGAAACATTAGGCCGTCACTTTGCACAACTCAGGAAGCGAGTTGGTCAGTCGGTTTTGTTAAAGCTTGTGCATACAGACCACAAACATCAAAGGACATTTCAGTCACACGCAGAGGGGCTGCTTTGGTAGATCGACTGCAGGAGTTGACAGTGCTGTGAAATCTGCAAGGTAGATTAAGAGGGACCTAAACAAAACTATATTATTTTCTTCAGAGTAACGTACAACAACTATGTTGTCTTTTTTACCTAAGCAGAAAGTCAAGCTCCAAAACCCCTGAACCCATTTCCATTGAGATTTTTAGCCAAGTGTTAAGAGTCAAGCACAATTTAAGCAAATCCTCATTTCCTCTAGCCAGCTACTGTCATATAAATTGATAAAGCTAATTGTTGACTTTAGTGAAATGTACATACCATTTTCTGGGAATTGCATGTTGATTTTACCTTACTAAAGTGAAGGGAAACCAACAGCTGTCAACTACAATACATCTGTCAGTCTAAAATGGCAGGAAATGAGTACAACTGTTTATGTTACGCTAGCCAGCACAACACTTTCTAAGTGTAGAATGAACACAGCTATAAGCCAGAGACTCAGATGTACAAAATCTAGTGGGAACCGATGCTAATGTTCCAAAGCTAGGCTAACTAGCTTTGACTTCCCTGCACACTTAAAGACATAATGGCTGCTTCTTTAAAGGGGACCTATCATGCAAAATGCACTTTTGTACGTCTTTTATACATGAATATGTGTCCCCGGTGTTCCAGGGAACTCACCAAGTGTCAGAAAACACAACCCTCTCTCTTTTCCTCCATACCCAAATCTCTAAAAACGGGGCTGCAACGGATCTGATAAAAACTGATACAGATTTGAAAATCCTCTGACGTCAGGAACGAGGAGCTCCGCCTATATGGCCAACTCTCCACCTATCAGGGGAATGAGAGGTTGGGCCACGGCCGGCCATTGCCGCTCGAAAGTGCTGGAGACGCTGTAGTACATATGCCAGGCCTGTAAGTGGCGCTGTAGTCTGCCACAAAAGCAGCGAAGAAGACTTCCCGCGCATGGTTGCCATGGTTGCCATGGTTGCCCTTCTATTTATTCTCCGCTGTGGCTTTTTTTCTCCCTCCCCGAGGCAAGCGTTTGCTCCTGCTGCTTTAATTCAATGCAATCCCTCCCCGTCGAGGCAAGCACTGTAATTCTCTCCGGTTAGTCCACCAGCAGATGACAAACACCCACCTCTCCGCCTCTTCCAAGGAACGAGGGGACCGTGCGGCAGAGTTTCAGTTTCAGTTACTTTCGCCGGTCAAGATGTCCGTTAAAGTTTAAATCTTCCGGACAAAATTTGAAAAGTGCCGGTCAAAGGTCTTCTTTGTTATTTATTGAGCTTTAAAACAAATGAATAATGACTCTATATAATCATATATAAGAATAAAACACGGAGGACGGAGATCTCTTTTTCTCCCCCTCTTCTGACAGCCCAGCAGCTGATCTCAAAGCACGCTCCCCTCTCCTGCAGGGGGGCGTGGTCAGCTGCAGCTCATTTGCATTAAAGCTACGTCACAGAATCAGCCCCTGCAAAAACAGGGCTGGAAAGAGCAAATAGAGCGAAATGAGGCATGGCTAAAATGCATGATCAGTTTGGTATTTTGAAAAAAAAACTAAACAGACATGTTTTATATAGGTATGGCCCTACAATATATTGTTCAAATATAGCATGATAGGTCCACTTTAAGTAAACCACTGATAGTTGTTTGTTTAAAAAATAAGGAGACAGTCCAATATAAAACAGGTATCATTCCTCAGTTTTACCATGTTCCCATGTGCAGCAGATGCTAATGGGAAGCATAGGGTGGTACACATATTATTTAAACTTGACTTCCCAATTAACACATCATCATCTTTGAATAACTTAAAAGATTAGAGGGCCAAAATGCAACATTGAATTGAAGTACAAAAACAATGGCTCGGACCATCTTGTTGCTAGTCTTCATGTGTGGTTTCCTCTAAACAAGATTTGAGATAATGGGTACGTAGGCTATTGTCCCATTAATAAAAGTGATTGCCAAATGCCAGATCTGACCAGGCCTCACTGGCATGATGGGTACAACAAAGAAGACCAACCTGTAACCACAGCCATTAACAGTAAGCATTCAACATTAACTTTAAAGTAGCACTAAAATGGGTTAAATCACCTCCCACACACTGCCTTTCAACTTCCTTAACAACACACATCCCCTAAATCTAATCTTGAAAGAAATCATACAAAGCGTAAAAGCACATCTAAATTGAACAAATAGAATGACATGGCTGAAAATTACAGCATATTGCTCTAAATAAAATCAAAACACAGTGCATGTTGTGAAAAGAACACAACACCAACCTCCACACATACATTTGAAAAATAATTATATGCATGTTGTCACATGTACTGTCCTGCAACAACGATTCACACACCTATAGCCACCTGATCGGAACGTTTTGCAAAAGAACAAACCAGTGAGTGCAGCCAATCACAAACAGCCTTCGTCTCCTATAAGAGTAAAGAGAGCGTCCGTCAACACACAGGACATAAACTGCAGAGCTTCAGGGAAGATGCTACTTTGGATTTTTCTTGTGATTCTTGGTGAAATTTGTGAGTCTTTTACAACCTTTTTGACTTTTTCCGTGTGCATGAATGTAATTTGGAGTGAAAAAAGATAAGGTTTTGGAAGATTAATAATACTTTTATGCATTTCTCTTATGCAGGTCAGGTGCCAGCTGTAGGAAAAAACTCAAGTATAACTCAGGATAGTGGGATCATAACAACTAACGTTGGGGAGAAAGTGACTTTGAAATGTAATTGCGAGGACAAATCGGTAACTTTCCTTTCCTGGTACCAACAAATCTTGGGAGGCAAACCTGTCATCATATCAACTCGAATGCAGAACTCAGATGCTACCATCTCCCCCGGGTATAAAGAAAGGTTTGACGTCTTTGGAAATCATAATGGAGGCAACAACGATCTCACAATCAAAGATCTTCACCTGTTGGATTCAGCAACTTATTACTGTGGGGTTTTAGTTTTCAACGCAATTGAATTCGGAAAAGGAGCTTTCCTTCATGTCAAAGCATCGAAGTCCAACATCAACGCGGTCGTCCATCAGCCAGCGTTGGAGCCACTTCGGGCAGGAGACTCTATGAATTTGAGCTGTTCAGTGTATGCTACAGAATGTGAAGGGGAGCAGAGCCTCTACTGGTTCAGACATGGTGCAGCTCAGCCTGCAATCGTGTATCCCAGTGACGGACAGTGTGAAAATATCCTTAAAGAAGGGACTGGCATGAGAAATTGCACTTTAAAACTGGCTTTAAAGTCTGTGAGCTCTCCGGATGCAGGGATGTATTACTGCGCGCTGGCCTCCTGTGGGGAGATCGTGTTTGGAAATGGAACCAGAGTGGAGATTTTAAGTAAGTGATTCAAGCTTATATTGCATATTTTGCAAAGAATATTGCCATTTTATATTCTATACCAAAATAGATATACAAAAAAAAGGCATATGACATGTTTTCTTCACAATATGTGTTAGGAGATTCTACCAATCAACGATTTCTCCTGGTGTATTGCCTCAGTTTGGCATTGGCTGTTTCCATTATTGTGATCCTCGCCTTGGCTTGCATTATGTACAAGTTGAAAACAAAGTCTTGCACCGTCTGCAAAGGTAGGACTTTCAGAATAAAAGCTCTTAAACATTTTTAGCTGATTTAACCTAGCTTGATCAGTTGTGTATTTTTGATTTTCAGGAACTGTTTCTCATCAGGCGTGTTCAGCTTCTGATACTGTGGTAGGTGAACTTTAAATCAGAAGCCAAACATCTACTTTCTTCTAGGACTATATTTCAAACATAATTTGTATTTTTTGTTACTAACAGAGCCAAGATGCAGACATTCTCCATTATGCTGCTCTGAGTCTGAACCGATCCAGAGAACGACCTCACCATGAAGACAACGTGGAAAGTGTTTGTGTCTACTCTAAAGTAAAAAGCAGGAAAGTTTGAAGTACAAAACGATCTATTCCTGTCAATCCATCGCAAGACAACTACACTTGACTATGTTCAGTAATAAATAATGTTGAATGAATTGAACATGTGAAATATGTTCTAAGATGCCATTTGCCAAGACTATAAATCCCTTTACAGATATATACAAAGCAAGCTCATAAAAAACCCTTTAGTCTATTAATATCTTCCTTTGCCAGAAACAGAAGCATTGGTTGCACCTTTCAATCTAAAGCCGCCCCTCTTCGTTTACTTTTCACTCCTGCGGTAAAGGTGGTGTGAACAACAGAGTAGAAGTTTCCATCAGTGGAAACAACAGTTCTAGCAGTGCATGAGCACAGGAAGACTGGCCTTTGTGCAACTAGGGTTAGGGTTAACAACAATGACTTGTCAAAGATTATGTTAAAGAAGAGTAAATTATATCTTTAGTGTTATTGGCCCATCTTTCAGTCATCTTTTTTTTTCAAATGACCTAACTAGCATTTTTCCTTGTTTCAAGTCAAGCATATTGTGTCTTCATCTATACCAATGATATAACAAATGTCTGGACAAAATAAATAAAGCTAAAATCTAAGTTTCAATTTTTGGCTAAAATGTGTCTTTTGGAATATTACTGGTTTTGACTGATGAAAACACGTCTAACACTAGAGAGAATGGTCAAGAACTAACAGGCTAGATGCATCAAACAGTAATGGAAAGTCAAGAGGATGCTGTCTGATCTGAGTCCCTCCTCTTCACAACCTCAAACCACATCCATTTTGCCCATTGTCATCTTAAGATAGTCTCCTTATCTATTAAGATTACACTCTCCCTAAATATAACAAATTCATTTTGTGTCCAATTTCCAAAGATATCTCGGAAAACACGCCAAATGTTTTCAAATTAGTTTAGATCTTCATAAAAAATCGTTCTCACAGACTACATTAACACTGTAGGGGAAACTGACCATGTGATCATCAAGCGTCATCTCTGGCTATGTTTGGTTAGCCAATCAAATGAATGTAAAGATGTACCTTGCAAACGACCAATTAAAACCGTTCCTTCAGCTACGGTTAAGCCAGGTCCCTTTGAAGTGACTGAGGTGACATATTTCCACTCTCATACACAACCAACATAACTGATGTCTGTAGCGAGTGAGAAACAGAAAGAAGATTTGCACGCCTGTCAAATGGATATTTACCAAAGTTAATGCTAAATCTAAAAACGCCACTGTGAAATGTTCCCCTTTGGTGTTTAGCATGTGGTTACTTTGTAAATCAGAAGCTCATAAAACTCTCTATGTCAAAGTCAATTGGACACAATTGTTACAGCTCCTTCAAGGTGTGGGAGCGAACAGCGGGGTGACCACATGACAACATGTGATTTATAAAAGACACGCTGCATGTGTGCCCACTCTAAGCGTATTCATGATGCCAGTATACTTCCCAGGTTGTTTACTGTAAATGCGCCGATTTCACTGCACATACCAAGACGTGCAAGAATATTTTTTTAGCCTTGTGTGGCCAATCAAACATGAGCTCTCAGTATACCCTGGTCGTGCATTTCTCTAGGACCCTATGCTTGCTTCGTCTTTGTGGTTTCGAACAGGAAGTCTCTGCAGTGTGTTCATGCACAGCATCCGCACTAAAGCCCAGACCCTTTTTCAGAAGATCAGAGGATTGTTTTAGAAATCAAACTAATAAAGTAGTTTGATAAAGTATACCAATACTCTTGACAACTATCCAATTGTCATTTAAATATCAGCCCGGTATGACAGTACACTCAGTATAAGTTACTGTCACCATCATCCTTTTGGGATAAACAATTTATTTTGCTTACTCTTATAACAATTGTTTAAGCCACCTGTTGAATTGCATCAATTATGGGTATAATCAGGGATGCACATAACTGGTACGCAGGTACGCATGCGCGGCAACAATCTGAAATGCGTAACGTCACTTGTGTCACAACGCGCCTTTGCGTACCTGATAGGTCATCAAAACAAAACACATATTTCGCCTACACATGTTTTTTGTCAATACTCAGTGGAGTAAATTATTAGACATGTCCAAAAAAAACAAAGACATTAAGCAGCCACTTTGCCGTTTCGCTCCCTGCTAAAATCTTCAGACTTTCTATGACTGATTGAACTGGGTGCTGGCCGTGCTGCGCAGGACATAACCGACGGACCTGTGAAGCTTCACAGGAGGCAGAGGCTTAGATCACTGGACGACAGAGTTGGTCGCCGTGTGCACAGACGGAGCTGCTGTTAACGTCGGTGTGTACAACAGAATTGTACCAAAACTACGTCAACTGGCTGCGGTGGGAGACTCCCCTGTGCACATTCTGTGCCCCGCGCACACACTGGAGAACTGCGCAAAATCAGCTGATCACAACGTTCACGCTCTGTGGTCAAGCTGCTGCAGTTTTATTTACAACAAAGTGGAGTAAAACACACAGCTGCAAACTTACTCAGGCTGTTAATGGAAGAGTTTGAAATCAGACAGAGGTGGAAGAAGTGTTACTCAAGTAAAATTAGAAAAGTATTATCATCAAAATCTAGTTAAAGTAGCGACAGTAAAAGTAGTCATTTTGCAGATTGGTCCATTTCATAATAATGTATATGATATGTTTTATAATTATTGATCATTAAAGTGTTTAAAAATTAGTTTGAATGACTTTGTATACTGCAGGGTAGCTTGTGGATTTACTCCAGGTGGAACTAAAGTCTGATTTAACACTTGATTATATTTTCACATTATTCATCCACATCTGTAAAGTAACTAAAGGTATTAAATAAATGTAGTGGAAGAAAAGTACATGATTTACCTCTGAACTGTAGTGGAGTAGAAGTACAAAGTAGCATAAAATAGAAATACTCAAGTAAACTACAAGTATCTTAAATTGTACCTAAGTACAGTACTTGAATAAGTGTACTTTGTTACTTCCCACCTCTGAAATCAGATATGACTTCAAGTCATGTGATAATTTCTTAGTATTTGATCCTTCAACTTGGCCTCAGGAAATGCAAGGATTTGCAAGGACAGTTTTGGCAACAAGTTTTGGAGAAAGCAAATCGGAGGCTTACAAAGAGACAGGGAGGTGCATCTTCATCATCTTCATCCTCTAGCATGCAAGAAGTGTAAATAGAGGACAGTGAAGGAGACACTGAGGAGGACAGTGAGGAAGACTGCACTTATTAACACCACGCTTCATGTGGGGTGAGTACCAAACGCTGTCTCCTGGTACTCATCTGAGTAACTCACTAAAAAAGTTATGTGCACACCTGGGTATAATATAAAACCTTAATACTTTATACAGAACCATAGCAATCGATGATAAAAAGTAAAATAATTGCCATTATGGAGATTGATTGCAAGTACGGAATGAAAACTAAAAATCAGATGAGTGGAACATGTCATAAGAAATCATGGGTCTGTCTAAATGCAATGTATTCGGTCAAGCATTGAACATGTGTCCAAATCAGGATTTTAGGCGTCACATCTCGTTAGCCAATCAAACACATAGTCTTCTTTCTGAAGAGAGGAGAGCGTGTTCAGATTAATTCATTCAGTGTAGCATTTTGAATCTCCGTTGTTTGCTTTGTTTCTGACATTCCTGGGAGCCACAGGTGAGTTGTCTGTTGTGCATGCATTTTATATATATTTAATATGATTACCAATTTAGCATGCAGGCATTATGAGGCGTTTATAATTGAATTAAATGTGCTCTTTCTGGATCTTTTTCAGCCTCTTCAGCTCAGATGACTAGTCTTGAATCGTCCATATATGTGCGTCAAGAGTGGTTTTTATTCGGCCACTGTTGGCGACAGCTTGATTTTGCGATGTTTCTATGAAGGTGTTGGAGTGATGTTTTACTGGTACAAGCAAACTCTGGGACAAAGGCCAAAGCTGGTGTCTAAATTCTATAAACATGAACGAAACGCCACCTTTCGCAATGAATTTAAGAACGATCCACGTCTCACACTAGACACAGGCAATGGTAAAAAATCACTGAACAATCTCAGATTTACGCATTTCAGAGTCAGCATCTTACTACTGTACAGGTAGCTATGCAAACCTTTTAGAATTTGTAGATGGTGTTTCTGTCAGTGTGAGGGGTTCAGGCTATATCATCCCAGCTTTGGTCCACCAGTCAGCATCTGAGATCATCCAGCCAGGAGACTGTGAATCTGAACTGTACAGTACACACTGACAGCTGTGATGGAGAACACAGTGTTTACTGGTTCAAAAACTCTAAAGAAAGTCATCCAGGACTCATTTACATCCATGGAGATAACCAGTGTGAGAGGAAACCCAACACACAAACCCACACCTGTGAATACAACCTGCCAATGGAGAACCTGAATCCTTCTCATGCTTTGACCTACTACTGTGCTGTTGCCTCATGTGGACACATACTGTTTGGAGACCAGAAAAAGTTGGATTTAGAACGTAAGTAACATTAAGTAACCACCTTCTCAATATCCTACAGCTTTGTAATCTCTTCTTTTATCTTAAACTACAGATGAACTATACTCTTTTGCCTGGGAAGATTTCTTGATCGGAGCCTTGGTATTCTCAACCATCCTGGTTGCTTTTCTGGTGTATGCAGCGTATAAGATGAACAACAGCAACAGCTGCCAATGTACAGGTGGGCCATCTGTCATTGTGTTCCTTTGATAGAGTGTACTGTATGTATGTAGCCCTATGACTAGTGGAGGGACGACCAGTTACATTTAATTTGAAGAATAAAGTCTACCAAATGAATTCAAGCTATCTACATGTTCTGATAGTGCGCCCCACTTACTAAGGACGCTGGAAACGTTTAAGTGGTCTTGATGTTACAATATGAATTGGCTTTAGCTATGTGTGGTGGTTTATTTTCTTTATGTCTTTTTACAGATTCAGGATGTTCAGCTGCTTTAACCCCAAATGTTCTGGTGAGTATTGTCAAGTATTGCACTACAACAACAATGCATATTTCAGCAACAAGGTAACTTATATTGGCTGAAAATAGCAACACCTTTGCAAATAAAAATGAAAAACATACTGCTTTCAGTAGCTGTTTGGCCTTTTACATTACTGGAACTTATCAACCCATAACCTCGACTTTGGGTCTAAGTTCTTCCTCCAATTTGAACTGTTTTGACTTTTTGGAAAATGTAATACTAAATAACATTTTATCACCAGGATTATCAAGATCCAGACAACCTCCATTACGCAGCTTTGAAGGTCAACAGATCCACAAGACAGAGGGACACCGCACAAAGTGAATGCGTGTACTCCGGTGTAAGGCAGTAAAGCTAATGATATTTCATTTGCACTTTAAAGTGTCTATTATTAAATAATAATAATAATAATAATAGCTTGGATTTATATAGCGCCTTTCATGGGACCCAAGGTCGCTTAACAAAGAAGAATAGGGCAGAAACAAACATAACAAAACAAAAGGCAGTCGGACAACCAGTCAGACAGACAAAACAACAGATAGATTTAGGGGCCAAAGGCCTTAGTAAACAAATGGGTCTTGAGGGCCCTTTTGAAGGCGTCAAGTGTGGGGATGTTGCAGATGTCCGCAGGGAGAGCGTTCCAGAGGGATGCCTTTCTTTGTCAAATTCAACCTTAATATATTTGATGTAAAGTCTAGCCTTGCAATAAACTAATAAAACAAGTGCTCTTAATGGCGAGGTTCAGCTTTATCATTAAGAGTTTGTACATGATAACAGAAAATGACCACGCCCATCTGTTTAACACCCTGTACTGACAAGGGGACACCAAAGTTATATCTAATTTTCAAGGCATCATTTAAGCCTTGACACTAGTACAATGAGCACGATGAGGGGTGAGTTGATGTCATGAGGCAGAAGCAGCACATTGTTTGCTTAGATTTGTTTGTTAAAAAAGATCTGTAAGGTCTTTCTTTGAGCCTCTGTGTGGTTGACACTCAGAAATTATCACTCAATCTACTCTGGTCACGTGCTTCACTAGGACCCTCAGCTCTTTTTTGTATGTGGTTTCAAACAGGAAGTCTCTGCAGTGTTCTCATGCACAGCAGCCGATCAGTATGACTCTTAAGGGCAGACTGTTCATCTGTCTCAAAAGCCTTTGGGGTTTGATACAATCATAAGTACAGAAGCAATATACAAACAACAACTCTTTAACATTTATGTATATGCAGTCAATCGTGAAATAGTTTTTTTCTGTATCTTTTAGCACTGTAACTCTATTGCCAACAACCTTTGAAGGCAGCTTTACGGAGTAGCACTTTGCTGAACGATGTCATAAGCAACGTTACACTGGAAGCAAAACATATCAGTTTTAGCCATGCTAATGACATGGCTCTAGATATGTCCATGTCGATTGGTCAACTGGTCCAACACTTTGATCTATCTCAACAACTATTGGACAGTTTGAAATTAGATGTAGTGCATGCACCCATCATGCCCACACGATGAATCCTACTGACTCTGGTAATAAAGTGATCTTTCCTACAGCACCACCATGACATTGACCTTTTTATTTTATGCAACAACTCAAAAACACTAAAAATGGTTCTTATAAAGTCACATTAAAACGTAGTTGAAATACCATTTAGAGTAGTACAACAAAACAATAGATGGAAAATTGCAAATGGCATTTTGAAACATCAGAAACCAACAATAGTAGTAGTAGTCGAAGTAGTAGTAGTAATCAAGGTAGAAATAAATACAAATATGTCTAAGCTGGTAGGCAGGTAATACAAGTATTTACGTTTTCAGCTAAATTCTCAACAGAACAGAAGGATTTGTTAAAAAATATTATGATGCATGTAAAAGTATATCAGCTTGACATAACATAACGTCAGTTCCTTGCCCTATGTTGAACATAATAGACTTCACTTTACATCATTGCTGGTGAAAGCTGTATGTATCCGTAGTTTATCCTCCCCAATTTCAAATATGATACAAAAAAAGAGCCATTGTGTTCTTCATATACCTTTTTGTTGGGGAATAATTTGCTTAGGTATTTAACCTTTGACATAGTTCATCGTTTTCTCCTCTCACTGTCTCTTTTCCCATGGCATAGGTCTACGGCCTTGGGTATTGCTGCTATCTCTCTTACGGAGGGGCAGCTTGGGTGCATTGTTGTTGCAGTTTATGACCAAGCTGCCATAAGATAGTTTATTGTTCAGGGACATCTAGAGGCCCTTCTTTTCTGGAACGTAGGTTCCCTGGCGCGTTCTTTTCTATGGACGACAGCTTTAGTTGGATTCAGGGTCCATATTTGTTTAGTCTCGCTGATGAGGAATGTTGATTATTACACTCTAAACTAGTTAAAACCTTGATCTGCAGAAGATATCTTTAGAATTGATCTGGCAACCGCAGTGTCACCTCATGGCGACACATTGTCAAATGGCCGTAACTCCATAATAAACCATCAGTGTTTGCCATCAAAGTTCCAGCTCTCCCCGTGTCTCTATGACTTTCGTCTCCATTACTTCAGAAGTTTCCGTCACACCTTTCACGAGTGAATCTTCTAAAGAACCAAATCTGATTCCCTAGATGGCAGTGAACATGTGGTCAGGTTTTTTATAAGTAGGATGTACAATGTCACTTCAGGCTGGCCAATCAAACGCAGTCTTGTGTCTTAAGAGTGGAGAGAGTATCAAGATCATTTTCACTCAATGCAAGAATTCGAACAAGATGACGTCTCCAAAGTTGGTCTTATATCTGACGTGTTTGTTCTTGGGAAAAATCGGTGAGTTGTGCGGATTCAAGTTCTATCTTTTCCCCTTTTTGCAACTCTTAATAGAAATACTTCCAATATTTTTGTATTTAAACATTCTGCAAATCGGAACTAATTGTGTCCATTCATTTAATTTCAGCACAGACTACTGACCCGAAATTACCCTCAAGTGTTCGTCAAGAGAAACATTTTGTATCAGCTAATGCTGGAGAAAATGTGACTTTGCAATGCTTCTATGAAGTTGGTGATACCACTTGGCTTTACTGGTGCAAACACAATCTGGGACCGAAACCAACTCTCCTTTCTTCCATCAATTTGCCTCAAACAAAAAATACTTTTTATGAAAAACTCAAGAACAATTTACGCATCACACTGGATAGTGGAAAAAGTACCTTGACAATTTTGGACTTGCACATTTCAGACTCAGCTACTTACTACTGTGCAACTCTCTCTAACATTGGCTTGACATTTGAGGAGGGCTCTATTATCAGTGTCAAAGGTTCTGGTTTGAACATCCCACTTTCGGTCCATCAGTCAGCATCTGAGATCATCCAGCCAGGAGACTCTGTGACTCTGAACTGTACAGTACACACTGGCAGCTGTGATGGAGAACACAGTGTTTACTGGTTCAAAAACTCTAAGGACTCTCATTTCGAACTCATTTACACCCGTGGAGGCAGTAATGATCAGTGTGAGAGGAAACCCAACACACAGACACACACCTGTGTGTACAACCTTCCAATGGAGAACCTGAATCTTTCTCATACTGGGACCTACTACTGTGCTGTTGCCTCATGTGGACACATACTGTTTGGAGACGGGACCAAGCTGGACTTTGAAGGTAAGCAAATCTCTAAATTATTTAAAGAAAAATAATGTATGTCTAATTTCCGATCACCCACTTTAAACACAAAGCTAACTTTCCGTTTTTGGTGTTTACTCTCTACAGATGGGGTCGACTCTCTTGTGTATTTCTTAAGTGGAGCTTTGGCATTCAACTCCATTCTGGTCGTTTTATTGGCTTTCTTAGTGTACAAGATGAAAAAGAGAAACAACTGTCAATCAATGGGTAACTTGTAATTATTGTATACGTCTGAAAGATTGTTTGCAACCAAAGAAACGTGTTGAGAAATACAAATTCTGTCTTTCCAATGTCTTTCCAGAGTCTGAAGCAAGATTTTCAACTCCCTCTACAGCAAATGCAGAGGTATCATTTATGTAAATAAGTTACATTTTGTAATCAAATACATGTTCACTCCTGTTCAATATCTTTTTCCATTTCTATATATTTTGTTACCAGGGTTACCAGGATGCAGGCAGCCTCCATTATGCTGCTGTAAGTGTCAATGTGCCCAACAGATCAAGACGACAGAGGAACATCCCCAATGATGAATGTGTGTACTCTGGTGTCAAGCTGTAGACAAACCATGTTTCATTACTTTAGTTAAACAGAATTTGATTTAGTAATGTTTTTAAAATGATATAGATTTAGAAGTAGATTTTATAATGTTGTGCTTCAAATGCTTTCTTATGTCCATTGTATTAAAAACTTGCTCAAATATTAAATGGACACTTTGATCTTGAGACAATACATCATGTATATTCACTTCCTCATAGCAATATCTATTTTTTACAATATTCAGACCTCTTTTTAAACATTTTAATCTTGTTCTAAACCACAATAAAGAAATGTGCATTTTACAAGAGTATGTAGCTTTGATGTACCTTCTCTGATCCACACACTTATGGAAATCTAATAGATTTAATATAGCCGTTTGACTACTTAGGACAGGGGTGTCCACACTTTTTTCTGTGAGGGCCACATACAGAAAAAGATACAAAGGGCTGGGCCGCTCACTAGAGGTGAGGCATATTGCCTTATCAGTGAAGTTATAAGTTAGCAAAATCAATCAAATGTAGGTAAATCACGCTTGATACTTGAAAATGCTGTAAGAAACACAACAGCCTACATCACAGCTCTCCATAGGGTTTCATTTATTTTCTTTGCAGCTCATTCCTTAAAACAGAAGCTTCAGATTAGTTATAAAAGGAGGAAATATAAAGGGTAGATTTCAACTTGTTATGTAATTAAGTAATTGGGCTTTTCTTTATCAACTAAGATTTGTTTGAAAATGTTCCCAACTTTAATTGACAGAATTTATTTGAAAAGTGGGCTTATTAAAACATGAATACTGTGTAATATCTTTGTACATATACATTTCAGAAGTAAGATATATGACTAGCACAAGTTTAATTTGTGGGCCATATTTCATTATACTTTTTGAATTAGCTGGGGGACGTTTCAAAATGGGCCGCGGGCCAAACATGGCCGTAGTTTGTACACCCCTGATTTAGGAGTTTAGTTATATTGCATATTGACAGACAAAATGGAGACTGAACAGAAAACCAGTGTTCTGTACTCCAAAGCAGGATTTGGGGTTAGAGAGGTAACTCGAGGGTTAACTCTGGCTTTTCCATCCTACAACACTGGTTCACTTCTTACCAGGGTAGATTGTAAATACGTTTTTTTCTGCTGTAAAGTTGGGCATTTTACCATGGAGGTCAAAGCGGATTCATTTGCTTTTTAAGCCAGCATCAAGAGGCCATTCAATGAACTGCAGTTTTCTTTCTCCCTTGTGTTACCTTAATTTTTCAGCACAAGAAGATGATGCTTGTCTACGACATACAAGACACAAAAAGGATGTGCAATGCATATTCACTGGGTAACAGACAACAGTTTCCATTTGTACTTAGGATTGCTCACACAAAACAAATATATGTGTATATAAACAGGGGTGCACATAACTGGTACGCAGGTACGCATGCGCGGCAACAATCTGAAATGCGTACCGTCACTTGTGTCACAAAGCGCATTTGCGTACCGACGTAAATGTGAAGCTTTTCCTGAAGGCGGTTAGATCACCGGACGACAGAGTCGGTCTCCGTGTGCACAGACAGGGCTGCTGTTAACGTCGGTCTGTACAGCAGCCCTGCGCTAAAACAACTGATCACAACTCTCACACGCTCCGCGGTCACAAAGCGCTGTACTCCACTGTCGCCACCCCACACCCCCCCCGTTGACAATCGCGAAGCGCTGTACTCCACTGTCGCCACCCCACCCCGTTGACAATCGCCAGAAGTTGGAGTACCAAACACTGACTCCAGGAGTGGAGTGCACCAGCTGGGCGTAAAAAAGTAGGTCTTAACTCTAACGTCGGGCTTAGCTACGTCCGACTTAGTGATTAGAATTTACACCGAGTGCACCAAACCTGACTAGTCTCGGTCGTAGCTGCGCCTGGTCTTAAGATGCGCGTCCACGTGAATACACGCGAAACAGTAATTGTTGCCAAGCAACACACGTCTATATAAAACAAACACGACAAACAAACACAAACTCACAGCCTGGAAGTCGATCACTGGTGCGATAAATGACTTGGGTGATGGAGGGATACGGACGGTGGAAGAGTGTAGGAAAAAGTGGAAGGACCTACTATCCAGAGCCAAAAAAGATGCTTCGGTTCTCAAAAACCCTCCGACCGGCGGAGGCCCTGCACCAAAAACCTCTCCATACAGCGATATCATTATAGCTATTTTTGGAGAGGATTCCCCCACTTTCACCGGGTTGAATGGGATTGACAGCTCAGAGCCGTCAACCTCAACATTTGAAGAGGTTGACGCAGACGTGTCAGCTGTCACTAGTGGTAAGTCATTAATAGAGTAACATCACCCTACATTATCTATATAAACATTACCCCCGTGAGACATCACGGCTAGCAAGATAACAATTAGCAATCGCGGCAGTTGATAGCAACTGACAATAACTGACAGTAACTGACAGTAACTTGCCATTTTACAGACTCAGAGGACCGCAGAGAAGAGGGAATTCCCACACCCACAGCGTCAGCGATGACTCAAGAGGAATCCCAAATGGCCACACCCCGAAAGAGAAAGAAGGATTTGTCAGAGCTACAGCGGGAACTGACGGAGAAAGAAATCGTTCGTGTGGAGGTGGAGACCGTAAAATTGAGAGCGGAACACGAGAAAATTGAGCTGGAGAAGGAGAAATTGAGACTCCAAATTATAATCCTTAATAATCAAATAATCACTGAAGAAGACACTGTGTTCACCATTCTGTAATCATATCTGTTGTACTTGTTTTTTATCTCAATTTCATGTTAATAGTTCTCCAAAATGTTGTTATTTAATGTTCTTGTGTGTGTTCTTTGAATAAAATAGACCTAATGAAAATATATGGTCACAATGGGAGCTTATTGAAATGCAATTGCAAAAAAACAGCGTTCATATTCCAAATATATAGGTCTATAGGTTGTTTATTATATGATTGCGGGTAAGTCGTCCACCGATATCTTCACGGATGCCAGCAGGAGCCACAGGGTTCTCATCCGCCTCCAGTACCAATTCTCCTTGCATCGGAAGGGGGATTCTCTTTTTCACACAGATGTTGTGCAGCACCGCAGTGGCAGCAATGATCACGCAGACGCGCTCAGGGTGCATTCGCATTTCACTGTGGAGGCAGTGAAACCTACGAAAAAAAGCAAAAAACTATTTAGCCTATATCTACATTAAAAGGCTGGCCTTTTATATATTATAAAAATGACTTACTAACCTACGTTTGAGCACTCCAATGCAGTGCTCTACAATGTTCCTCGTTTGCGTATGCTTCTCATTATAGCGGCGCTCTTGTGCAGTTCTCTCTGCGATGACAGGTGTCATTAGCCATCGCTTCAGAGGGTATCCACTGTCTCCGAGAAGAAGACCATTAATTCTCCCTGCCTCAAATTCCCGTTGAAGGGCGCTCTCTCTCAGGATGCGAGCATCATGGGTCGACCCAGGCCATCTTGCAACGAGGTTGACAATGCCCATGTCCGAGTTGCAAACAATTTGGACATTTATTGAGTGGTAACCCTTTCTGTTAACATACAAATACTCATGTTCAGAGGGGGCCTGAATGCGAACATGAGTACCGTCGATGCATCCGACAATACCAGGTATACCTGATTTTAACAAAACCTCTTGCCTGGATTTCGCTGATTCTTCTTGTGTGGGTAGGTGAATATAGTTCCTAAGGCGGCGCTGGAGGGCCAATGAAACTTGTCTTATAGCTGTTGTGCGATGAACATTAATCATGTCTCCCACAAGGGCCCGTTCACGTAGAATCTGAGCACTATCAGCACCTGCAAGGTTGGGGAGAGCGCAGCGTTTCGGTTTGATCCGTGCTGGAGTTGAGGGGAGATCTCCTCGATTAAATCAAAAAGGGCTTGTCTGCCGAAACGAAACCTCTCTATCAGTTCACTGTCTGAATAGATGTCCAGTGGGTTTGTTCGATCACGGACGACTCTTTCTCTTCTTAATGCCCTTTCATTGTTAAACCTGTAAACAAGACGCCCTGCCATCGTTAATATCCTTCTTGCCTGTTTTACGTTACTATGGATACTAGTCTGTCTTTCCGATTTACGCCTGCTCCATACTAGGCGTAAAAGTTACACCCGGGCGCAACGCATACAGGGCTTAAGTCTAAGTGGTGCACTAGTCATAACTTTAGTTTGGTCTTAACCTTCGGTTCTACGTCGGACGTAGAGTTACGACCAGCTTACGCCCAGCTGGTGCACTCCACTCCTGGTACTCATCTGAGTACCTCACTGAGAAAGTTGTGTGCACCCCTGTATATAAAGTATAAATGAGAGGCCTGCTAACAGCATTGCTCCATTCTCTTGATTTAATGGGGTGCTTTTAGTGCAGAAAGGTAGACGTAAAGTAGAGGGACTTTTTCTGTTCCATAGGGATGTCACAGAGGGTTGCTCTGGTTCAAAACTCAGCCCTTTCAGACCTTTTTTATGTAGTATCTCTCTTAGTGCAGCAGCCTTTGTGGTTTTAGCAGGATGTAAGTGTTTGCAATTTTACATAGATGCTCCTTCACAGTGGCGGACTGGGACTACAAATCAGCCCGGGACTCCCGACCGGCCCACTTCGTTACCGCCGGCCCACCTCGGTACCGCAAGTAATTACCGCTAGTAAATTATCACCAGCGATGCTAGTGACTTATCCGACCGGCCCACATCAGTACTGGGATTTGTCCAGAACGTCCCGATGGCCAGTCCGCCCCTGCTCCTTCATCCAAAGACCACTTGCAGTGCCATTAAATAACTTGGAACATTCTATTTGTTTGGAATATTGCTGAATAAAATGTATTTAAATGCAATTGAATCCATTGGTTTCATATAAAGGAATGGCTAAAATCAGTTTCTCCTTTTTCACGACTCAATTATCACTAAGACCTTGGCCTATAGTAATAGGCGAATGGTAGATAAAGTTTATTTTTGAACAACTTCACTCATACTTCTGAGCCATGTAGACAAAGGGACAGTGTACTGTATGAGAGAAGATTTGTTAACTTACATATATGCATAAACATATACATGGATTTCTGTGTCACAATCCAATAAGTACCATTCATTTTCAAATAACACCAAACCTGTTGCACTAACTTAGCTTCAGCCGAAGCCTAAACAACAAATGCAACTAACTTGTTACCCTTTCATATTATATTCACAACATTACTGGAGCTACAGGCAAAAGCTGTGTGTGTACCCACAGTTTATTCTCCCTACTTTTAAACATAGCGCAAGATAAAGAGCCATTGTGTTCTTCATTTACCTTTCACCAAGTGATTCTTCTCAAGAACTAAACTTGATACTATAGATGTCAGTGAACATGTGATCAAGTTTTTTTTTAAGTAGGATGTACAAAGTCACTTCAGGCTGGCCAATGAAACGCAGTCTTGCGTCTTAAGAATGGAGAGAGTATCGAGATCATTTTCACTCAACTCAAGAATTCGAACAAGATGACGTCTCCAAAGTTGGTCTTTTATCTGACGTGTTTGTTCTTGGGAACAATCGGTGAGTTGTATTTTTATGCCGCTCACCTTTTTAGCTACTTTTCATTTAAATGCTTTTAATATGTTTTTATTTAAACAATGTGCTGAAATAACCTATTGTAATTATTAAAGTATGTCTTTCACTCTAATTTCAGCTCTGACGACTAATCCGAAAATATCTTTAAGTGTTCGTCAAGAGAAACGTTTTATATCTGCTAATGCTGGAGGAAATGTGACTTTGCCATGCTACATTGAAGATGATGATACAACTTGGCTTTACCTGTTTCAAACAAACTCTGGGACAGAAACCAAAGCTCATCTCTACCACCTATAAGTATAACGGAAAACCCACTTTTTTATCATGAATTCAACAAGTCACGCTTCACACTTGATCACGGAAAAAGTACAAATCACTTGACAATTTTAAATTTGCACATTTCAGACTCAGCTACTTACTACTGTGTATCTGCCGTTAAATATGAGTTGAATTTTGAAGAAGGCACTACAATCAGTGTCAAAGGTTCAGGTTTGAGCATCCCACCTTCGGTCAATCAGTCAGCATCTGAGATCATCCAGTCAGGAGACTCTGTGACTCTGAACTGTACAGTACACACTGGCAGCTGTGATGGAGAACACAGTGTTTACTGGTTCAAAAACTCTGAGGACTCTCCAGGACTCCTTTACACCCGTGGAGGCAGTCAGTGTGAGAGGAAACCCAACACACAAACACACACCTGTGAATACAACCTGCCAATGGAGAACCTGAATATTTCTCATGCTGGGACCTACTACTGTGCTGTTGCCTCATGTGGACATATACTGTTTGGAAATGGGACCAAGCTGGAATTAGAAGGTAAGCAAATCTCTAAAGGATTTATTGAAAAGTAATGAATGTCTAATTTCCGATCACACACTTTAATCACAAAGCTAAGTTTCTGTTTGTGGTGTTTACTCTCTACAGATGAGGTTGACTCTCTTGTGCATTTCTTGAGTGGATCTTTGGCAATCAACGCCATCCTGGTTGTTCTCCTGGCTTTCATAATAAACAAGATGAAGAAAATGAACAGCTGCCAGTCAACAGGTAACTGGTCATGTTTTTATTGTTTAGTTTGATGATAAAGAATATGGCTTTAGAATTAAAACTTATATTTCTGTTTTGCAGAGTCTTCAACAAGATTTCCAGCTCCGTCCACAGCAGATTCAGAGGTGAGTAAAACAAGTTCACTGGAAATAAAATGCTAAATTAACATTCAGAACCTTTTGTTGCACAATAAACTGTTTCCTGGAAATTATTATTGTCAAGATAAAAATAAGGATCAACTGGTATATTGTGTTACCAGGGTTACCAGCGAGCAGAGAAGATCTACTATGGTGCTTTGGTTGTCAACCTGACAAACAGATCAGGACGACAGAGGGAGCCGACCTGGAGTGAATGTGTGTATTACAGCGTAAAGCAGTAGAACATGAAGTAGTACATTTGTATTTTTGAGTCAGACAAGTTGTTCCTTTTTTATTCCTTCTCTGTGTGCAGCCCAAAAAAAAAGAAGATCATTCTGTTCTTTGCTAATGTGTATTTTAAGGATAGTAACCAGAAACCTATCTTTAGAAGCTAAGATTTATTGATGATGCAAAAGTCACTTATATGCTTTTAGGTTTAACCTCATTTGATTATTTTTGATATCCTCCTTGTATTTTAACCAGATCCAACATGTATGTTTGTATTTGGAAGTTATTGCATTTATGATCAATAAAAATCAACATTTGGAGCTATATAGTATGTGTTTACTTGTCCAATCCAACAGCTTTTTTCTTTATTTGCTATTTAAGCTTACCTCAAGAGGCCATTCAATGAACTGCAGTTTTTTTTTCCACTTCTGCATGAGCATACTTCTTCTGAACCGGTAGTTGCTGCTTGGCTATGACATCCAATACAAAAAGGATATGCAATGCAATTCTACTGGGTAACAGCAAACAGCTTCAAATTTCAAAGATTTCAGAGGTTTAATGTCATATGTAAACATATAGTTTCCACTTGTACTTACTCACAAAATCAATCTTAAAGGTCCCATATTATACTATATTTGAACAATATATTATAGGGCCAAATCTATACAAAACATGTCTCTGAAGTGTTTTGCTCAAAATACCAAACAGATCCCCGATTATTGCCATGCCTCTATTTCAGCCGTGTTACAAAAGTGTTGATTCTGGGACTGGCCCTTTAAATGTAACAGAGCTGCTGCTGGCCACGCCCCTTTAGAGCGTCCGCATGCAAGCGGTGAGCTCTGTGAAAAGAAGGCTGTCTACCAGCAGAAACTCAGCTAAACACTGCCGTGATTAAATGCCATATTATGTTCCAAACCACATCAAGCATTATTTCTGAAACAGTATGGAGCTCAAACGCTTTCTCTCTCGCGGGTTTACCACAGGGACATTAACTTTTATATCCGGCTTCTTTACACATATTCTCTCCAGGACAGCGTTAGCTCTGAGTGTTAGCGATGCTTGCTAATGTAAATACAGACCATATTACTTCCAGAACACGTTACGCATTTCCGATATGACGTCAAGTCCGCAGCAAATCTGGATCAGCTCCGTTGTACCCCTGTTTTTAGAGATGTGGGTAAGGAGGAAAAGAGAGAGGGTTGTATTTTCTGACACTTTGTGAGTCTCCTTACACACCGGGGACACATATTTATGTATAAAAGACAGAAAAAAGTGCATTTTGCATAATAGGTGACCTTTAATAAACCTTGCATAATGTATAAATGAGAGGCAGGCTGACATCATTCATCTATTCTCTTGATTTAATGGGGGGCTTTTAGTGCAGACAGGTAAAGGTAAAGCAGAGACACTGTTTCTGCTTCAAAGGGATGTCACAGTCGGTTGCTCTGGTTCAAAAGACACTACTCTCAGACCTTTTTTTGTAGTATCTCTGTTAGTGCAGCAGCTTTTGTGGTTTTTAGCAGGATGTAAGGGTGTTGGCAATCTTATATAGATGCTCCTTAATCCAAAAACCACTTGCAGTGCCATTAAATAAGAAGAATATGTATCAGGTCAGATTTAACAATACTTAAACTACAAATATTTGTGTAGTTCATTTTTTTACTTTTTTATATTGCTGAATAAAAGTATTTAAAAGTGTTTGAATAGTTTAATCTCGGATGTAAAATCAATTCCTACTTTTTCACAGCAAAATTATCCTTAAGACCTTGGCCTTTAGTAATAGGCCTATTGTAGAAACTGTTTTTCTTTTTTGAAACACTTCACTAAACCCGGAATGATTTACATTAGATGATTACACCATTGTTTTATTGACTAGCCAAGGCATATTTTCCACTTACTTCTGACCCATGTAGACACAGGGACAGTATATGAGAATAATTTGGAAACTTGACACTGACATATTCATAAACATTTTATTACAGTATATTCTCCCTACTTTTAAATATAGCACAAGATAAAGAGCCATTGCGTTCTTCATTCAACTTTCACCAAGTGAACCCTCTCAAGAACTAAACTTGATACTATAGATGTCAGTAAACATGTGATCAAGTTTTTTTTAAGTAGGATGTACAAAGTCACTTCAGGCTGGCCAATGAAACGCAGTCTTGTGTCTTAACCTGTTCCACTCTGAGCCTGTTTTTCAGGTCTCAGGCTCGAAAATGACATTCCCAGAACAAATGACCATATCTTGCCTTCTAAAAGGGTTAAATTAATAATCTTTGTTCTCAAAGTAATGATAAACCTGTGAGTTGGATGTAGAAGTGTCAGATTCAATATAAATGTTTTTTATTTTAAAGAAAATTCAGATTTTACATAGTAAAAAACTGTAAATTATAGTGTCCGTCCAAAAATTATTTTTGGCAGATAGTGAAAACTACCCTTGGATGATGGGTTAGTAGACTAAAAGCTTTAGGAATCCAAAGTACAACATATAATAAGTACTCTGTATCAAGATTGATGCAAAACAAGTGAAATTTGACCTTTTTAGAGAGATTTAGCCAAAAACCCCCACTTCTGGGGTAATTTGGGTGGATTTGACCTATCTCTGGCCCCCCTTGGTCGATTTGGTTGGTTGACATACCCTTGTGACCGTTAGAGCCAATAGAATCGAAGGGGGAGGCACACACCCACACACGTTGTAAAGAAAAAATGTGGGCGCTTCGCGTGTGGAAAACGAAAGCAAAGTGGAGGAATGTCTCCTTCTGGAGTTTGGAAACTAAAACGCAGTTGTATTGCTTATGGATTATCAGAAATAATTTCAAAGAAGGCACAGACACATAGGATGAACCTATGGATTAACTGCAGCATCGTTTTTTTATCGTTTTAATGCCATTGAAGACCACTTTTGACCAAGGTAAGCCATGTTTACGTGTTTAGCTACTTAGCTCCACATGTGATGATGTACGCTTTCGTTTATAGCGTCGCGAATGTTTATCAGTGAGTGTTGAGGAGGGCACCGTTAGATTCAGTGTCTCCAGGACACCAAAAAAGAGTGTTTGGTTGTGCATCTAGGATAAGTAATAAGGGAGTTCTGAGTGAGTTTAAGTGCCGCATTACGTTCCATGTTTTCGCTCGTGGCTAATTCAGAGGCTGAGTGCTAGCATTGTGGGTTTTTTTTGAAAAAAAAAATTAAAAAGATCAGTTAGCTGAGTTTCTTCCCGTTACATGGATATAACACATTCATAGTTTTATTCAATATTAAGATTCCTTAGACGTTGTTTCCTGCAAATGACGCGTTTATCCGCCCGGTACCGGGCGGAAGGTGCGTAACAGGTTAAGAGAGGAGAGAGTATCGAGATCATTTTCACTCAACTCAAGAATTCAAACCAGATGACATCTCCAAAGTTGGTCTTTTATCTGACGTGTTTGTTCTTGGGAAAAATCGGTGAGTTGTATTTTGATGCCGCTCACCTTTTTAGCTACTTTTCATTGAAATGCTTTTAATATGTTTTTATTTAAACAATGTGCTGAAATAACCTATTGTAATTATTAAAGTATGTCTTTCACTCTAATTTCAGCTCTGACGACTAATCGGAAAATATCTTTAAGTGTTCAACAAGAGAAACGTTTTATATCTGCTAATGCTGGAGGAAATGTGACTTTGCCATGCTACATTGAAGATGATGATACAACTTGACTTTACCTGTTTCAAACAAACTCTGGGACAGAAACCAAAGCTCATCTCTACCACCTATAAGTATAACGCAAAACCCACTTTTTTATCATGAATTCAACAAGTCACGCTTCACACTTGATCACGGAAAAAGTACAAATCACTTGACAATTTTAAATTTGCACATTTCAGACTCAGCTACTTACTACTGTGTATCTGCCGTTCAATATGAGTTGAATTTTGCAGAAGGCACTACAATCAGTGTCAAAGGTTCTGGTTTGAGCATCCCACCTTCGGTCCATCAGTCAGAATCTGAGATCATCCAGCCAGGAGACTCTGTGACTCTGAACTGTACAGTACACACTGGCAGCTGTGATGGAGAACACAGTGTTTACTGGTTCAACAACTCTGAGGACTCTCCAGGACTCCTTTACACCCGTGGAGGCAGTCAGTGTGAGAGGAAACCCAACACACAGACACACACCTGTGTGTACAACCTGCCAATGGAGAGCCTGAATCTTTCTCATGCTGGGACCTACTACTGTGCTGTTGCCTCATGTGGACACATACTGTTTGGAAACGGGACCAAGCTGGACTTTGAAGGTAAGCAAATCTCTATGTCTTTCTTATGTCCATTGTATTAAAAACTTGCTCAAATATTAAATGGACACGTTGATCTTGAGACAATACATCATGTATATTCACTTCCTCATAGCAATATCTATTTTTTACAATATTCAGATCTCTTTTTAAACATTTTAATCTTGTTCTAAACCACAATAAAGAAATGTGCATTGTACAAGAGTATGTAGCTTTGATGTACCTTCTCTGATCCACACACTTATGGAAATCTAATAGATTTAATATAGCCGTTTGACTACTTAGGACAGGGGTGTCCACACTTTTTTCTGTGAGGGCCACATACAGAAAAAGATACAAAGGGCTGGGCCGCTCACTAGAGGTGAGGCATATTGCCTTATCAGTGAAGTTATAAGTTAGCAAAATCAATCAAATGTAGGTAAATCACGCTTGATACTTGAAAATGCTGTAAGAAACACAACAGCCTACATCACAGCTCTCCATAGGGTTTCATTTATTTTCTTTGCAGCTCATTCCTTAAAACAGAAGCTTCAGATTAGTTATAAAAGGAGGAAATATAAAGGGTAGATTTCAACTTGTTATGTAATTAAGTAATTGGGCTTTTCTTTATCAACTAAGATTTGTTTGAAAATGTTCCCAACTTTAATTGACAGAATTTATTTGAAAAGTGGGCTTATTAAAACATGAATACTGTGTAATATCTTTGTACATATACATTTCAGAAGTAAGATATATGACTAGCACAAGTTTAATTTGTGGGCCATATTTCATTATACTTTTTGAATTAGCTGGGGGCTGTTTCAAAATGTTTGGCCCGCGGGCCGTAGTTTGTACACCCCTGACTTAGGAGTTTAGTTATATTGAATATATTGACAGACAAAATGGAGACTGAACAGAAAACCAGTGTTCTGTACTCCAAAGCAGGATTTGGGGTTAGAGAGGTAACTCGAGGGTTAACTCTGGCTTTTCCATCCTACAACACTGGTTCACTTCTTACCAGGGTAGATTGTAAATACGTTTTTTTCTGCTGTAAAGTTGGGCATTTTACCATGGAGGTCAAAGCGGATTCATTTGCTTTTTAAGCCAGCATCAAGAGGCCATTCAATGAACTGCAGTTTTCTTTCTCCCTTGCGTTACCTTAATTTTTCAGCACAAGAAGATGATGCTTGTCTACGACATACAAGACACAAAAAGGATGTGCAATGCATATTCACTGGGTAACAGACAACAGTTTCCATTTGTACTTAGGATTGCTCACACAAAACAAATATATAGTGTGTATAAAGCAGTGACGTGCGGTGAGGTTCATGGCTGGTGAGGCACTGACTCTTTCAGAGTCAGATTTACAAATATTATATTTTGACCTTAATCGAAATATTCTGTTATTTTCAAAAGCTTTTTTAGTCTGATGCTATGATTAATTTTAAACAGACCGTTCAACAAAAGGATACCCAAAATCTAAATATTGGATTGTTCTTTCTAAGTAAGATCCCATTTTCATTACAGTTGTGGTCTTACCTTGACTTGAAGATGAATAGAAGTCCATGCTATCCTTCTGGACAACAATCTCTATTACTGTTTTGTAAAAGTCCTCCTTATCTTCCTCTAGTTTCAAAAGTCTAGTTTGTTGTTTGCAGATTTACCGTCTCTGCGTAGAATAGTAGCAACAAGAACCTGTGGGCTCACGTGCGCCCCCTTCAGTGCGGCAGAGGTTATGGCTGCCTCTCCTGGTGCTTTTTTCATTGCCGTTGTATGATGAGACCAGCGAGCCTGAATATCATATATACGTGAAATAAGTTATTTAGAGACTATGGATGGCGAGGATAAATGTAATAAAGGGATCTACAAACATTACATTGGTGACCTACAGTGAGATGGTAACAGGTATGCGCTTAGTGCCCGCTTTCCAGCCAGTTTCTGTGGGGTGACGCATTCTGAAGTGAGGCAGAGCTCATCTGTGCCTCACCTTACCCCACAGTAACTGGCTTGAGCGCGCTCACAAAATAAGTGGCCGCGCTAAATTAGTGCCCGCGCTCCAGCAAGTTACTGTGGGCTTACGAGAGGCAGAGCTCGTCCCTGCCTCACTTCTCATCGCTCCCGTAGCGGAGCTCGGCAAATTTGCTGATTTTGACTATAAAAAGCGATTGGAATCATACAGAAATCACATTTACAACACAGATCAGTGGAGACATTTTATTATTATTAGTATTTAGTTTTTCTTTAATTATTTTTCCGTTACATTGGAGTATGACAGGTGAGGCCTCCCCTGACTGCACGTCGCTGGTATAAAGTATAAATGAGAGGCCTGCTAACAGCATTGCTCCATTCTCTTGATTTAATGGGGTGCTTTTAGTGCAGAAAGGTAGACGTAAAGTAGAGGGACTTTTTCTGCTTCGATGGGATGTCACAGAGGGTTGCTCTGGTTCAAAAGTCAGTCCACTCAGACCTTTTTTATGTAGTATCTCTCTTAGTGCAGCAGCCTTTGTGGTTTTAGCAGTATGTAAGGGTTTGCAATTTTACATAGATGCTCCTTCATCCAAAGACCACTTGCAGTCCCATTAAATAACTTGGAACATTCTATTTGTTTGGAATATTGCTGAATAAAATGTATTTAAATGCAATTGAATCCATTGGTTTCATATAAAGGAATGGCTAAAATCAGTTTCTCCTTTTTCACGACTCAATTATCACTAAGACCTTGGCCAATACTAATAGGTGAATGGTAGATAAAGTTTATTTTTGAACAACTTCACTCATACTTCTGAGCCATGTAGACAAAGGGACAGTGTACTGTATGAGAGAAGATTTGTTAACTTACATATATGCATAAACCTATACAGTACATGGATTTATGTGTCACAATCCAATAAGTACCATTCATTTTCAAATAACACCAAACCTGTTGCACTAACTTAGCTTCAGCCGAAGCCTAAACAACAAATGCAACTAACTTGTTACCCTTTCATATTATATTCACAACATTACTGTAGCTACAGGCAAAAGCTGTGTGTGTACCCACAGTTTATTCTCCTTACTTTTAAACATAGCGCAAGATAAAGAGCCATTGTGTTCTTCATTTACCTTTCACCAAGTGATTCTTCTCAAGAACCAAACTTGATACTATAAATGGCAGTGAACATGTGATCAAGTTTTTTTTTAAGTAGGATGTACAAAGTCACTTCAGGCTGGCCAATCAAACGCAGTCTTGTGTCTTAAGAGTGGAGAGAGTATCAAGATCATTTTCACTCAACTCAAGAATTCAACAAGATGACGTCTCCAAAGTTGGTCTTATATTTGACGTGTTTGTTCTTGGGAACAATCGGTGAGTTGTATTTTTATCTAGCTTTTAATTTTCAGCTACTTTTATGGAAATGCTTTCAAATTTTTTTCATTCAAACTTCTCTACTTGCTGAATATAATTAATTGTATATTTCCTTTGACTCTTATTTCAGGTCAGACGACTGATCGGAAAATATCTTCAAGTGTTCGTCAAGAGAAACGTTTTATATCTGCTAATGCTGGAGAAAATGTGACTTTGCCATGCTACATTGAAGATGGTGATAAAGATTGGTTTTACTGGTACAAACAAACTCTGGGACAGAAACCAAAGCTCATCTCTACCGCCTATACGTATAATCCAAGACCCACTTTTTATCATGAGTTTAAGAACAATTCACGCTTCACACTTGATCACGGAAAAAGTAGAAATCACTTGACAATTTTGAACTTGCACATATTGGACTCAGCTACTTACTACTGTGCATTTGCCCCTCGAATTATTTTGAATTTTGAAGAAGGCACTACAATCAGTGTCAAAGCTTCTGGTTTGAGCACCCCACCTTCGGTCCATCAGTCAGCATCTGAGATCATCCAGTCAAGAGACTCTGTGACTCTGAACTGTACAGTACACACTGGCAGCTGTGATGGAGAACACAGTGTTTACTGGTTCAAAAACTCTGAAGACTCTCCAGGACTCCTTTACACCCGTGGAGGCAGTAATGATCAGTGTGAGAGGAAACCCAACACACAAACACACACCTGTGAATACAACCTGCCAATGGAGAACCTGAATATTTCTCATGCTGGGACCTACTACTGTGCTGTTGCCTCATGTGGACATATACTGTTTGGAAATGGGACCAAGCTGGAATTAGAAGGTAAGCAAATCTCTAAATGATTTAATGAAAAGTAATGAATGTCTAATTTCCGATCACACACTTTAATCACAAAGCTAAGTTTCCGTTTTTGGTGTTTACTCTCTACAGATGAGGTCGACTCTCTTGTGTATTTCTTGAGTGGAGCTTTAGCGTTCAACTCCATTCTGGTTGTTTTACTGGCTTTCTTAGTGTACACGATGAAAAAGAGAAACAACTGTCAATCAATGGGTAACTTGTAATTATTGTATACGTCCGAAAGATTGTTTGCAACCAAAGAAACGTGTTGAGAAATACAAATTCTGTCTTTCCAATGTCTTTCCAGAGTCTGAAGCAAGATTATCAACTCCCCCTACAGCAAATGCAGAGGTATCATTTAACTAAATAAGTTACATTTTGTAATCAAAGACATGTTTACTCCTGTTCAATATCTTTTTCCATTTCTATATATTTTGTTACCAGGGTTACCAGGATGCAAGCAGCCTCCATTATGCTGCTGTAAGTGTCAATGTGCCCAACAGATCAAGACGACAGAGGAACATCCCCAACGATGAATGTGTGTACTCTGGTGTCAAGCTGTAGACAAACCATGTTTCATTACTTTTGTTAATCAAAATTGGATTAGTGATGTTTGAAAAGTGATATAGATTTTAAAGTAGATTTTATAATGTTGTGCTTTATATGTTTTCTTATGTCCATTGTATCTCCTCAGTATTCAAAACTGACTCAAATATTAAATGGACACTTTGGTCTTGATACAATACATCGTGTGCATTTGCTCACTTCCTCATAGCAATATCTCTTTTTACAATCTTCAAACCTCTTTTTAATCATTTGAATGTAGTTCTAAACCAATAAAATAAAATGTGTGTATTTTACAAGAGTAGCTCTGATGTTACTTCTCTGATCCACAGTATTGTGGAAATCTAATAGATAGAGTATAGCATATGACTTAGGAGTTTAGTTATATTGCATATTGACAGACTTTTGTCAGAGACTGAAAAGAAAACCAATGGTCTGTACTACGAAGCAGGATTTGGGGTTAGGTAACTCGAGGGTTTTCAGACCTACAACGCTGGTTCACTTCTTACCAGGACAGATTGCAATGATTACTTGCCTAACAACTCACCTTCTGAGAAACCCTGGGTTGACTTAGCAATTTGACAACCAAAGTCGTAGGACAGCTTAGTGAGCCACACACATAAAGGATGTGCAATGCATTTTTACTGGGTAACAGCCAACAGTTTCCTTTTGTACTTAGGCATTCTTGAAAAACAGATCTTAATAAATATTTTATAAAGTATAAATGAGAGGCCTGCTAACAGCATTGCTCCATTGTCCATTCTCTTGATTTAACCTGTTAAGCCATGAGCCTGTTTTTCAGGTCTCAGGCTCGAAAATGACATTCCCTGAACAAATGACCATATCTTCCCTTCTAAAAGGGTTAAATTAATAATCTTTTTTCTCAAAGTAATGATAAACCTGTGAGTTGGATGTAGAAGAGTCAGAATCAATATAGATGTTTTTTATTTTAAAGAAAATTCAGATTTTACATAGTAAAAAACTGTAAATAATAGTGTCCGTCCAAATATTCTTTTTTACTTATAGTGAAAACCACCCTTGGATGATGGGTTAGTAGACTAAAAGCTTTACGAATCCAAAGTACAACATATAATAAGTACCCTGTATCAAGATTGATGCAAAACAAGTGACATTTGACCTTTTTAGAGAGGTTTAGCCAAAACCACACCACCTCTGAGGTGATTTGGGTGAAAATGTTTTTTTTTCCATATCTCTGGCCCCCCTTGGTCGATTTTGATGGTTGACACCTCTTTCTGACCCTTAGAGCCAATAGAATCGAAGGGGGAGGCCCCCCCACACACACGTTGTGAAGAGAAAAAAGGTGGGGGCTGCGCGCATGTACATTTGCAGCAGAGTGGACCTAGCTCTGGCATTTGGAAACGAAAAAGCAGTTTTATTGCTTATGGATTATCAGAAATAATTTCAAAGAGGACACAGACACATTGGATTAACCTATGGATTAACTGCAGCATCGTTTTTTTATCGTTTTAATGCCATTGAAGACCAGTTTTGACCAAGGTAAGCCATGTTAGCGTTTCTAGCTACCTAGCTCCACATGTTATGATGTACACTTTCGTTTATAGCGTCGCAAATGTTTCTCACTGAGTGTTGAGGTGGGCACCCCCAGATTCTGTGTCTCCAGGAGACCCAAAACGAGGGTTTGGCTGTGCATCTAGGATAAGTAATAACGGAGTTAGAGTGAGTTTAGGTGCAGAGATAGGTTAAATTTTTTCGCTCGTGGCTAATTCAGAGGCTGAGTGTTAGCATTGTGGGGTTTTTTTGGAGAAAAAAAATTAAAAAGATCAGTTAGCGGAGTTTCTTCCCGTTACATGGATATAAAACATTCATAGTTTATTAAATATTAAGATTCCTTAGACGTTGTTTCCTGCAAATGACACGTTTATCCGCCCGGTACCGGGGGGGCCGTGCGTAACAGGTTAAATTAACATGCCCTCAGACACTATTTCCTGCAAGATGTTGCGGCAGTACCCCGGTACCGGGGTCTCTCGGGCTTAACAGGTTAATGGGGGGACTTTTGGCACAGAAAGGTAAAGGTAAAGCAGAGGGACTTTTTCTGCTTCATATGGATGTCACAGTGGGCCCACTGGTTCAAAAAACAGTCCTCTCAGACCTTTTTTGTAGTATCTATTTTAGTGCAGCAGCCTTTGTGGTTTTAGCAGGATGTAAGGGTGTTGCAATCTTATATAGATGCTCCTTAATCCAAGGATTAAGCACTTGCAGTGCCATTAAATTAGAAGAATATTTATCAGGTCACATTTAACAATAATACAACTTGAAATAATCTTGTAGTTACAAAAATGTGTTTGGAATAGTGTTGAATATAGGTATTTAAAAGCAATTTAATCCATTAGTTTCATATAAAGGCATGGCTACAATCAATTTCTCATTTTTCCAGCTCAATTATCACTAAGACCTTTTTGAACAACATCACTAATCCCAAAGTGATTAATGTTAGATTGTTATACAATTGTTTTCTTTATTAGCTAATGCATTGTTTCCAAAGTAAAATAGAGTAATTTGGTAATTTACATATATGTGTAAACATAGATTAGGGCAGCATGGATTTCTGTGTCACAATCCAGTAAGTACCATTAATTTTCAAATAACACCAAACCTGTTGCACTAATTTAGCTTCAGTCGAAGCCGAAAGAACATATGCAACTAACTTGTTACCCTTTCATATTATATTCACAGCATTACTGTGGCTACAGGCAAAGCTGTGTGTGTACCCACAGTTTATTCTCCCTACTTTTAAACATAGCACAAGATAAAGAGCCATTGTGTTCTTCATTTACCTTTCACCAAGTGAATCTTCTCAAGAACCAAACTTGAAACTGTAGATGGCTGTACATGTGTTCAAGTTTTTTTTTTAAGTAGGATGTACAATGTCACTTCAGGCTGGCCAATGAAACGCAGTCTTGTGTCTTAAGAGTGGAGAGAGTATCAAGATCATTTTCACTCAACTCAAGAATTCGAACAAGATGACGTCTCCAAAGTTGGTCTTTTATCTGACGTGTTTGTTCTTAGGAACAATCGGTGAGTTGTATTTTTATCCTGCTTTTCCTTTTCAGCTACTTTCATGGAAATGCTTTCAATATTTTTCCATTCAAACTTCTGTACTTGCTGAATATATCCAATGTAATTAATTGTATATTTCCTTTGACTCTTATTTCAGCTCAGACGACTGATCGGAAACTATCCTCAAGTGTTCGCCAAGAGAAACGTTATATATCTGCTATTGTTGGAGTAAATGTGACTTTGCCATGCTACAAAGAAGATGATGATACAAATCGGCTTTACTGGTTCAAACAAACTCTGGGACAGAAACCAAGGCTCATCTCATCCGTCACTCCTTATGATGCAAGACCCACTTTTTATGATGAATTCAACAACAAGTTACGCTTCACACTTGATCACGGAAAAAGTACAAATCACCTGACGATTTTAAATGTGCACATTTCAGACTCAGCCATTTACTACTGTGCATTTACCAATCGATATGTGGTGAATTTTGCCGAAGGCACTACTATCAGTGTCAAGGGTTCTGGTTTGAACCCCCCACCTTCGGTCCATCAGTCAGCATCTGAGATCATCCAGCCAGGAGACTCTGTGACTCTGAACTGTACAGTACACACTGGCAGCTGTGATGGAGAACACAGTGTTTACTGGTTCAAAAACTCTGAGGACTCTCCAGGACTCCTTTACACCCGTGGAGGCAGTCAGTGTGAGAGGAAACCCAACACACAAACACACACCTGTGTGTACAACCTGCCAATGGAGAGCCTGAATCTTTCTCATGCTGGGACCTACTACTGTGCTGTTGCCTCATGTGGACACATACTGTTTGGAAATGGGACCAAGCTGGAATTAGAAGGTAAACAAATCTCTAAATGATTTATTGAAAAGTAATGAATGTCTAATTTCCGATCACACACTTTAATCACAAAGCTAAGTTTCTGTTTTTTGGTGTTTACTGTCTACAGATGAGGTCGACTCTCTTGTGTATTTCTTGAGTGGAGCTTTAGCGTTCAACTCCATTCTGGTCGTTTTACTGGCTTTCTTATTGTACAAGATGAAAAAGAGAAACATCTGTCAATCAATGGGTAACTTGTAATTATTGTATACGTCCGAAAGATTGTTTACAACCAAAGAAACGTGTTGAGAAATACAAATTCTGTCTTTCCAATGTCTTTCCAGAGTCTGAAGCAAGATTATCAACTCCCTCTCCAGCAAATGCAGAGGTATCATTTAAGTAAATAAGTTAAATGTTTTAATCAGATACATTTTTACTTCTGTTCAATATCTTTATCCATTTCTATATATTTTGTTACCAGGGTTACCAGGATGCAGGCAGCCTCCATTATGCTGCTGTAAGTGTCAATGTGCCCAACAGATCAAGACGACAGAGGAACATCCCCAACGATGAATGTGTGTACTCTGGTGTCAAGCTGTAGACAAACCATGTTTCATTACTTTAGTTAATCAAAATTGGATTAGTGATGTTTGAAATGTGATATAGATTTTAAAGTAGATTTTAGAATGTTGTGCTTTATATGTTTTCTTATGTCCATTGTATCTCCTCAGTATTCAAAACTGACTCAAATATTAAATGGACACTTTGGTCTTGATACAATACATTGTGTGCATGTGTTCACTTCCTCATAGCAATATCTCTTTTTACAATCTTCAGACCTCTTTTTAATCATTTTAATGTAGTTCTAAACCAATAAAATAAAATGTGTGCATTTTACAAGAGTAGCTCAGATGTTACTTCTCTGATCCACAGTATTGTGGAAATCTAATAGATAGAGTATAGCATATTACTTAGGAGTTTAGTTATATTGCATATTGACAGACAAAACAGAGACTGAAAAGAAAACCAATGGTCTGTACTACGAAGCAGGATTTGGGGTTAGGTAACTCGAGGGTTTTCAGTCCTACAACGCTGGTTCACTTCTTACCAGGACAGATTGCAATGATTACTTGCCTAACAACTCACCTTCTGAGAAACCCTGGGTTGACTTGGCAATTTGACAACCAAAGTCGTAGGACAGCTTAGTGAGACACACACATAAAGGATGTGCAATGCATTTTTACTGGGTAACAGCCAACAGTTTCCTTTTGTACTTAGGCATTCTTGAAAAACAGATCTTAATAATTATTTTATAAAGTATAAATGAGAGGCCTGCTAACAGCATTGCTCCATTGTCCATTCTCTTGATTTAATGGGGGGACTTTTGGCACAGAAAGGTAAAGGTAAAGCAGAGGGACTTTTTCTGCTTCATATGGATGTCACAGTGGGCCCACTGGTTCAAAAAACAGTCTTCTCAGACCTTTTCTTATAGTATCTATTTTAGTGCGGCAGCCTTTGTGGTTTTAGCAGGATGTAAGGGTGTTGCAATCTTATATAGATGCTCCTTAATCCAAGGATGAAGCACTTGCAGTGCCATTAAATTAGAAGAATATGTATCAGGTCACATTTAACAATAATACAACTTGAAATAATCTTGTAGTTAAAAAAATGTGTTTGTTATAGTGTTGAATATAGGTATTTAAAAGCAATTTAATCCATTAGTTTCATATAAAGGCATGGCTACAATCAATTTCAAATTTTTCCAGCTCAATTATCACTAAGACCTTTTTGAACAACATCACTAATCCCAAAGTGATTAACGTTAGATTGTTATACAATTGTTTTCTTTATTAGCTAATGCATTGTTTCCAAAGTAAAATAGAGTAATTTGGTAATTTACATATATGCGTTAACATAGATTGGGGCAGCATGGATTTCTGTGTCACAATCCAGTAAGTACCATTAATTTTCAAATAACACCAAACCTGTTGCACTAACTTAGCTTCAGCCGAAGCCTAAACAACAAATACAACTAACTTGTTACCCTTTCATATTATATTCACAGCATTACTGTGGCTACAGGCAAAGCTGTGTGTGTACCCACAGTTTATTCTCCCTACTTTTAAACATAGCACAAGATAAAGAGCCATTGTGTTCTTCATTTACCTTTCACCAAGTGAATCTTCTCAAGAACCAAACTTGAAACTGTAGATGGCTGTACATGTGTTCAAGTTTTTTTTTTAAGTAGGATGTACAATGTCACTTCAGGCTGGCCAATGAAACGCAGTCTTGTGTCTTAAGAGTGGAGAGAGTATCGAGATCATTTTCACTCAACTCAAGAATTCGAACAAGATGACGTCTCCAAAGTTGGTCTTTTATCTGACGTGTTTGTTCTTAGGAACAATCGGTGAGTTGTATTTTTATCCTGTTTTTACTTTTCAGCTACTTTCATGGAAATGCTTTCAATATTATTTCATTCGAACTTCTGTACTTGCTGAATATAATTAATTGTATATTTCCTTTGACTCTTATTTCAGCTCAGACGACTGATCGGAAACTATCCTCAAGTGTTCGCCAAGAGAAACGTTATATATCTGCTAATGTTGGAGTAAATGTGACTTTGCCATGCTCCAATGAAGACGATGATACAAATCGGCTTTACTGGTTCAAACAAACTCTGGGACAGAAACCAAGGCTCATCTCATCCGTCACTCCTTATGATGCAAGACCCACTTTTTATGATGAATTCAACAACAAGTCACGCTTCACACTTGATCACGGAAAAAGTACAAATCACCTGACGATTTTAAATGTGCACATTTCAGACTCAGCCACTTACTACTGTGCATTTACCAATCGATATGTGGTGAATTTTGCCGAAGGCACTACTATCAGTGTCACAGGTTCAGGTTTGAACCCCCCACCTTCGGTCCATCAGTCAGCATCTGAGATCATCCAGTCAGGAGACTCTGTGACTCTGAACTGTACAGTACACACTGGCAGCTGTGATGGAGAACACAGTGTTTACTGGTTCAAAAACTCTGAGGACTCTCCAGGACTCCTTTACACCCGTGGAGGCAGTCAGTGTGAGAGGAAACCCAACACACAAACACACACCTGTGTGTACAACCTGCCAATGGAGAGCCTGAATCTTTCTCATGCTGGGACCTACTACTGTGCTGTTGCCTCATGTGGACACATACTGTTTGGAGACGGGACCAAGCTGGACTTCGAAGGTAAGTAATTTACTAGATTATTTAATGAAGAGTAAATGATGGCTAATTCCAAATCAAAGTTAACATCAAAACAAAGACAAAAGCTGAATGCTCTGTTTGTGGTGTTTACTCTCTACAGATGAGGTTGACTCTCTTGTGTATTTCTTGAGTGGATCTTTGGCAATCAACGCCATCCTGGTTGTTCTACTGGCTTTCATAATAAACAAGATGAAGAAAATGAACAGCTGCCAGTCAACAGGTAACTGGTCATGTGTTTATTGTTTAGTTTGATGATAAAGAATATGGCTTTAGAATTAAAACTTATATTTCTGTTTTGCAGAGTCTTCAACAAGATTTCCAGCTCCGTCCACAGCAGATTCAGAGGTGAGTAAAACAAGTTCACTGGAAATAAAATGCTAAATTAACATTCAGAACCTTTTGTTGCACAATAAATTGTTTCCTGGAAATTATTATTGTCAAGATAAAAATAAGGATCAACTGGTATATTGTGTTACCAGGGTTACCAGCGAGCAGAGAAGATCTACTATGGTGCTTTGGGTGTCAACCTGACAAACAGATCAGGAAGACAGAAGGAGCCGACCTGGAGTGAATGTGTGTATTACAGCGTAAAGCAGTAGAACAGGAAGTAGTACATTTGTACTTTTGAGTCAGACAAGTTGTTCCTTTTTTATTCCTTCTCTGTGTGCAGCCCAAAAAAAAAGAAGAGATCATTCTGTTCTTTGCTAATGTGTATTTTAAGGATAGTAACCAGAAGCCTATCTTTAGAAGCTAAGATTTATTGATGATGCAAAAGTCACTTATATGCTTTTAGGTTTAACCTCATTTGATTATTTTTGATATCCTCCTTGTATTTTAACCAGATCCAACATGTATGTTTGTATTTGGAATTTATTGCATTTATGATCAATAAAAATCAACATTTGGAGCTATATAGTATGTGTTTACTTGACAATCCAACAGCTTTTTTCTTTATTTGCTATTTAAGCTTACCTCAAGAGGCCATTCAATGAACTGCGTTTTTTTTTTTCACTTCTGCATTAGCATACTTCTTCTGAACCGGTAGTTGCTGCTTGGCTATGACATCCAATACAAAAAGGATGTGCAATGCAATTCTACTGGGTAACAGCAAACAGCTTCAAATTTAAAAGATTTCAGAGGTTTAATGTCATATGTAAACATATAGTTTCCACTTGTACTTACTCACAATATCAATCTTAAAGGTCCCATATTATACTATATTTGAACAATATATTATAGGGCCAAATCTATACAAAACATGTCTCTGAAGTGTTTTGCTCAAAATACCAAACAGATCCCCGATTATTGCCATGCCTCTATTTCAGCCGTGTTACAAAAGTGTTGATTCTGGGTCTGGCCCTTTAAATGTAACAGAGCTGCTGCTGGCCACGCCCCTTTAGAGCATCCGCATGCAAGCAGTGAGCTCTGTGAAGAGAAGGCTGTCTATCAGCAGAAACTCAGCTAAACGCTGCCGTGATTAAACGCCATATTATGTTCCAAACCACATCAAGCATTATTTCTGAAACAGTATGGAGCTCAAACGCTTTCTCTCTCGCGGGTTTACCACAGGGACATTAACTTTTATATCCGGCTTCTTTACACATATTCTCTCCAGGACAGCGTTAGCTCTGAGTGTTAGCGATGCTTGCCAATGTAAATACAGACCATATTACTTCCAGAACACGTTACGCATTTCCGATATGACGTCAAGTCCGCAGCAAATCTGGATCAGCTCCGATGTACCCCGGTTTTTAGAGATGTGAGTAAGGAGGAAAAGAGAGAGGGTTGCATTTTCTGACACTTTGTGAGTCTCCTTACACACCGGGGACACATATTTATGTATAAAAGACATAAAAAAGTGCATTTTGCATAATAGGTGACCTTTAATAAAGCTTGTATAATGTATAAATTAGAGGCCTGCTCACATGATTAATCTATTCTCTTGATTTAATGGGGGGCTTTTAGTGCAGACAGGTAAAGGTAAAGCAGAGACACTTTTTCTGCTTCAAAGGGATGTCACAGTCAGTTGCTCTGGTTCAAAAGACACTACTCTCAGACCTTTTTTAGTAGTATTTCTGTTAGTGCAGCAGCTTTTGTGGTTTTTAGCAGGATGTAAGGGTGTTGGCAATCTTATATAGATGCTCCTTAATCCAAAAACCACTTGCAGTGCCATTAAATAAGAAGAATATGTATCAGGTCAGATTTAACAATACTTAAACTACAAATATTTGTGTAGGCAAGGCAAGGCAAGGCAAGTTTATTTATATAGCACCTTTCAACACAAGGTAATTCAAAGTGCTTTACAAAAATGGAAGACATTTTAAAAATGGCATTTAAAATCAGTCATTAAAAAGGAAAGATAATAAAATAAACATTAAAAGAAAAAATACATGGATAAAAGTTAAAAGTTACAGTGCAGTTTAAGATGTGAATAGTTCAATTAAAAGCAGCGGCAAAAAGAAAAGTCTTCAGCCTGGATTTAAAAGTAGTAAGAGTTGCAGCGGACCTGCAGGTTTCTGGGAGTTTGTTCCAGATATTCGGAGCATAATAACTGAATGCTGCTTTACCATGTTTAGTTCTGACTCTGGGGACAGAAAGCTGACCAGTCCCTGAAGACCTGAGGGTTCTGGATGGTTCATAATTTAGCAGTAGGTCAGACATGTATTTTGGGCCTAAACCATTCAAAGCTTTATAAACCAGCAACAATGTTTTGAAATCTATTCTTTGACACACAGGAAGCCAGTGTAAAGACTTCAGAACAGGAGTGATGTGATCCACTTTCTTAGTGTTAGTGAGGACTCGAGCAGCGGCGTTCTGAATTAGCTGCAGCTTTCTAATAGATTTTTTAGTGAGGCCTGTAAAGACACCATTGCAGTAGTCGAGTCTACTGAAGATAAAAGCATGGACAAGTTTTTCCAAATCCTGCTGTGACATTAGTCCTTTAATCCTAGATATGTTCTTTAGGTGATAGTAGGCTGATTTAGTAACTGTTTTAATGTGACTGTTGAAACTCAGGTCAGAGTCCATGACTACACCTAGATTTCTGGCTTTATCTGTTGTTTTGAACATTGCAGACTGAAGCTCAGCGCTAACTTTTATACGTTCTGCCTTGGCTCCAAAAACCATTACCTCAGTTTTATCTTTGTTTAATTGGAGAAAGTTCTGACACATCCAGTCATTGATTTGTTCAATGCACTTACTCAGTGTTTGAATTGGAGCATAATCTCCTGGTGAAATTGTTACGTAAATGTGTGTGTCATCCGCATAGCTATGGTAACTTATTTTGTTGTTTTTCATTATCTGAGCCAGTGGTAGCATGTAGATGTTAAAGAGAAGAGGCCCCAAGATGGAGCCTTGAGGTACCCCACATGTCATATTTGTCAACTCAGATGTGTATTTACCTATAGAAATAAAGTTTTTTCTGTCCTTTAAGTAGGACTCAAACCAATTTAGAACTGTTGCCGAAAGTCCCACCCAGTTTTCTAGTCGGTCTAGTAATATGTTGTGGTCAACAGTGTCAAATGCAGCACTGAGATCTAATAATACTAACACTGAAGTTCTGCCACTGTCTGTGTTTAAGTGGATGTCATTGAAGACCTTTACAAGAGCAGTCTCAGTGCTGTGGTTTGGACGAAATCCTGACTGGAACACATCCAAACAGTTATTTAAATGCAAGAAGTTACTCAACTGTTGAAATACTACTTTTTCAATGATTTTACCTAGAAATGGCAGGTTTGATATTGGCCTGTAATTGTTCATTACTGAGGCATCTAGATTATTCTTTTTTAAGAGCGGTTTAATGACTGCAGTTTTCAGGGCCTCTGGAAAAATACCTGAGTGAAGAGATGTGTTTACTATATGAAGTAGATCTGAGGCCATGCAAGGAAAAACATCTTTGAAAAATCCTGTTGGAATAATATCAAGGCAGCAGGAGGAGGATTTCAGAAGTTGAATAATGTCCTCTAAGTTTTTACCATTAATCTGATGGAATTGTGTCATGGTGTTTGAATTGATATTAGGTGGACATAGGGACAAAACATTTGCTGTACCTGATGTAGAGGCACTGACTGCTTGTCTAATTTTCTGAATTTTGTCAGTGAAGAAGGAGGCAAAATCATTGCACGCCCTGGTGGATAGAAATTCAGAGGCTACTGACACTGGGGGGTTAGTTAGTCTGTCTACGGTAGCAAACAAGGCACGTGCGTTGTTTTTGTTTTTGGTAATGATGTCAGAGAAGAAAGACTGTCGTGCGTTTTTCAATTCCAAATTATAAAGGCCAAGTCTCTCTTTATAGATTTCAAAGTGAACCTGGAGATTTGTTTTTCGCCACCTACGTTCAGCTTTTCGACACTCTCTTTTTTCTGTTCTCACGGTCATGGCCTTTCTCCATGGAGATATTTTCTTGCTAATCACTTCCTTTACCTTAGTTGGAGCAATGGTATCTATAACATTTTTAATTTTTGAATTAAAATGATCTACTAGCTCATTTACTGAGATGTTAGCAGGGGCAAGTGTGGATGAGAAATTATGAGTAAACATTTCCCTAGTATTTTCAGTTAAATATCGCTTTGTGGTTACCTCTTTCTGAACATTTTTGTGAACAGAAATAGAGCTCTCAAAGAAAACACAGGAATGATCAGAGAGTGCAACATCAGTCACCACAACCTTTGAGATATTCAGACCCTTTGAGATAATTAAGTCCAGAGTGTGCCCCTTATTGTGCGTGGGCTCCGCCACATGCTGAGTCAGTCCATAGTTATCAAGAACACAAAACAGTTCTTTAGCCCCTCTGTCCTGGGGGTTGTCAACATGGATGTTAAAATCACCAACAATGACTAAACGGTCAAAGTCAATACACACTATAGACAGCAGTTCAGTAAAATCATCAAAAAAGCTTGCACAGTATTTGGGTGGTCTATAGATATTTAGGAACAGAGCTCGAGAGGAGCATTTCAGCTGAAGGGCCACATATTCAAAAGAAGCAAAGTCCCCATAAGATGTCTTCCTGCATTGAATGGAATCATTGAACAAAATAGCAACTCCACCCCCTTTCTTATGCATTCTTTCCTGACTCATAAAACTAAAGTTGGGAGGTGTTGATTCGATAAGAACAGCTGCACTGTTGTTTTGTTCAATCCAAGTTTCCGTTAAAAACATAAAATCGAGATTGTGCTCAGTGATAAAATCATTGATTAAAAATGTTTTTCCTGCCAAAGACCTGACATTTAATAAAGCTAGTTTAAGTTTGTTAAATACACTATCAGTAAAACATTTTGTGACAAGCTGTGGCTGACATGGAATCACTGCTAAATTTGATAACCTCACACAAACGTTTGAGCACTTCCTGTGTAGTTCATTTTTTTACTTTTTTATATTGCTGAATAAAGGTATTTAAAAGTGTTTGAATCCTTTAATCTCGGATGTAAAATCAATTCCTACTTTTTCACAGCAAAATTATCCTTAAGACCATGGCCTTTAGTAATAGGCCTATTGTAGAAACTGTTTTTCTTTTTTGAAACACTTCACTAAACCCGGAATGATTTACATTAGATTATTACAACATTGTTTTATTGACTAGCCAAGGCATATTTTCCACATACTTCTGACCCATGTAGACACAGGGACAGTATATGAGAATAATTTGGAAACTTGACACTGACATATTCATAAACATTTTATTACAGTTTATTCTCCCTACTTTTAAATATAGCACAAGATAAAGAGCCATTGCGTTCTTCATTCAACTTTCACCAAGTAAACCCTCTCAAGAACTAAACTTGATACTATAGATGGTAGTGAACATGTGATCAAGTTTTTTTAAAGCAGGATGTACAATGTCACTTCAGGCTGGCCAATGAAACGCAGTCTTGTGTCTTAAGAGAGGAGAGAGTATCGAGATCATTTTCACTCAACTCAAGAATTCGAACAAGATGACGTCTCCAAAGTTGGTCTTTTATCTGACGTGTTTGTTCTTGGGAAAAATCGGTGAGTTGTATTTTTATGCCGCTCACTTTTTTAGCTACTTTTCATTTAAATGCTTTTAATATGTTTTTATTTAAACAATGTGCTGAAATAACCTATTGTAATTATTAAAGTATATCTTTCACTCTAATTTCAGCTCTGACGACTAATCGGAAAATATCTTCAAGTGTTCGTCAAGAGAAACGTTATATATCAGCTAATGCTGGAGGAAATGTGACTTTGAGATGCTACATTGAAGATGATGATACAAATTGGCTTTACTGGTTCAAACAAACTCTGGGACAGAAACCAAAGCTCATCTCTACCACCTATAAGTATAACGCAAAACCCACTTTTTATCATGAATTCAACAAGTCACGCTTCACACTTGATCACGGAAAAAGTACAAATCACTTGACCATTTTAAATTTGCACATTTCAGACTCAGCTACTTACTACTGTGTATCTGCCGTTCAATATGAGTTGAATTTTGCAGAAGGCACTACAATCAGTGTCAAAGGTTCAGGTTTGAGCATCCCGGTTTCAGTCCATCAGTCAGAATCTGAGATAATCCAGTCAGGAGACTCTGTGACTCTGAACTGTACAGTACACACTGGCAGCTGTGATGGAGAACACAGTGTTTACTGGTTCAAAAACTCTGAGGACTCTCCAGGACTCCTTTACACCCGTGGAGGCAGTCAGTGTGAGAGGAAACCCAACACACAAACACACACCTGTGTGTACAACCTGCCAATGGAGAGCCTGAATCTTTCTCATGCTGGGACCTACTACTGTGCTGTTGCCTCATGTGGACACATACTGTTTGGAGACGGGACCAAGCTGGACTTTGAAGGTAAGTAATTTACCAGATTATTTAATGAAGAGTAAATGATGGCTAATTCCAAATCAAAGTTAACATCAAAACAAAGACAAAAGCTGAATGCTCTGTTTGTGGTGTTTACTCTCTACAGATGAGGTTGACTCTCTTGTGTATTTCTTGAGTGGATCTTTGGCAATCAACGCCATCCTGGTTGTTCTACTGGCTTTCATAATAAACAAGATGAAGAAAATGAACAGCTGCCAGTTAACAGGTAACTGGTCATGTTGTTATTGTTTAGTTTGATGATAAAGAATATGGCTTTAGAATTAAAACTTATATTTCTGTTTTGCAGAGTCTTCAACAAGATTTCCAGCTCCGTCCACAGCAGATTCAGAGGTGAGTAAAACAAGTTCACTGGAAATAAAATGCTAAATTAACATTCAGAACCTTTTGTTGCACAATAAATTGTTTCCTGGAAATTATTATTGTCAAGATAAAAATAAGGATCAACTGGTATATTGTGTTACCAGGGTTACCAGCGAGCAGAGAAGATCTACTATTGTGCTTTGGGTGTCAACCTGACAAACAGATCAGGAAGACAGAGGGAGCCGACCTGGAGTGAATGTGTGTATTACAGCGTAAAGCAGTAGAACAGGAAGTAGTACATTTGTACTTTTGAGTCAGACAAGTTTTTCCTTTTTTATTCCTTCTCTGTGTGCAGCCCAAAAAAAAAAGAGATCATTCTGTTCTTTGCTAATGTGTATTTTAAGGATAGTAACCAGAAGCCTATCTTTAGAAGCTAAGATTTATCTATGATGTAAAAGTCACTTATATGCTTTTAGGTTTAACCTAATTTGATTATTTTTGATATCCTCCTTGTATTTTAACCAGATCCAACATGTATGTTTGTATTTGGAAGTTATTGCATTTATGATCAATAAAAATCAACATTTGGAGCTATATAGTATGTGTTTACTTGAAAATCCAACAGCTTTTTTCTTTATTTGCTATTTAAGCTTACCTCAAGAGGCCATTCAATGAACTGCAGTTTTTTTTTTCACTTCTGCATAAGCATACTTCTTCTGAACCGGTTGTTGCTGCTTGGCTATGACATACAATACAAAAAGGATATGCAATGCAATTCTACTGGGTAACAGCAAACAGCTTCAAATTTCAAAGATTTCAGAGGTTTAATGTCATATGTAAACATATAGTTTCCACTTGTACTTACTCACAAAATCAATCTTAAAGGTCCCATATTATATTATATTTGAACAATATATTATAGGGCCAAATCTATACAAAACATGTCTCTGAAGTGTTTTGCTCAAAATACCAAACAGATCCCCGATTATTGCCATGCCCCTATTTCAGCCCTGTTACAAAAGTGTTGATTCTGGGTCTGGCCCTTTAAATGTAACAGAGCTGCTGCTGGCCACGCCCCTTTAGAGCGTCCGCATGCAAGCGGTGAGCTCTGTGAAAAGAAGGCTGTCTACCAGCAGAAACTCAGCTAAACACTGCCGTGATTAAACGCCATATTATGTTCCAAACCACATCAAGCATTATTTCTGAAACAGTATGGAGCTCAAACGCTTTCTCTCTCGCGGGTTTACCACAGGGACATTAACTTTTATATCCGGCTTCTTTACACATATTCTCTCCAGGACAGCGTTAGCTCTGAGTGTTAGCGATGCTTGCCAATGTAAATACAGACCATATTACTTCCAGAACACGTTACGCATTTCCGATATGACGTCAAGTCTGCAGCAAAACTGGATCAGCTCCGTTGTACCCCTGTTTTTAGAGATGTGGGTAAGGAGGAAAAGAGAGAGGGTTGTATTTTCTGACACTTTGTGAGTCTCCTTACACACCGGGGACACATATTTATGTATAAAAGACATAAAAAAGTGCATTTTGCATAATAGGTGACCTTCAATAAAGCTTGTATAATGTATAAATGAGAGGCCTGCTCACATCATTCATCTATTCTCTTGATTTAATGGGGGGCTTTTAGTGCAGACAGGTAAAGGTAAAGCAGAGACACTTTTTCTGCTTCAAAGGGATGTCACAGTTGGTTGCTCTGGTTCAAAAGACACTACTCTCAGACCTTTTTTTGTAGTATCTCTGTTAGTGCAGCAGCTTTTGTGGTTTTTAGCAGGATGTAAGGGTGTTGGCAATCTTATATCGATGCTCCTTAATCCAAAAACCACTTGCAGTGCCATTAAATAAGAAGAATATGTATCAGGTCAGATTTAACAATACTTAAACTACAAATATTTGTGTAGTTCATTTTTGTACTTTTTTATATTGCTGAATAAAGGTATTTAAAAGTGTTTGAATCCTTTAATCTCGGATGTAAAATAAATTCCTACTTTTTCACAGCAAAATTATCCTTAAGACCTTGGCCTTTAGTAATAGGCCTATTGTAGAAACAGTTTTTCTTTTTTGAAACACTTCACTAAACCCGGAATGATTTACATTAGATTATTACAACATTGTTTTATTGACTAGCCAAGGCATATTTTCCACTTACTTCTGACCCATGTAGACACAGGGACAGTATATGAGAATAATTTGGAAACTTGACACTGACATATTCATAAACATTTTATTACAGTATATTCTCCCTACTTTTAAATATAGCACAAGATAAAGAGCCATTGCGTTCTTCTTTCAACTTTCACCAAGTGAACCCTCTCAAGAACTAAACTTGATACTATAGATGGCAGTGAACATGTGATCAAGTTTTTTTTAAGTAGGATGTACCAATGTCACTTCAGGCTGGCCAATGAAACGCAGTCTTGTGTCTTAAGAGAGGAGAGAGTATCGAGATCATTTTCACTCAACTCAAGAATTCGAACAAGATGACGTCTCCAAAGTTGGTCTTTTATCTGACGTGTTTGTTCTTGGGAAAAATCGGTGAGTTGTATTTTTATGCCGCTCACCTTTTTAGCTACTTTTCATTTAAATGCTTTTAATATGTTTTTATTTAAACAATGTGCTGAAATAATCTATTGTAATTATTAAAGTATGTCTTTCACTCTAATTTCAGCTCTGACGACTAATCGGAAAATATCTTCAAGTGTTCGTCAAGAGAAACGTTATATATCAGCTAATGCTGGAGGAAATGTGACTTTGCCATGCTACATTGAAGATGATAATACAAATTGGCTTTACTGGTTCAAACAAACTTTGGGACAGAAACCAAGGCTCATCTCTAACGCCTATAAGTATAACGCAAAACCCACTTTTTATCATGAATTCAACAAGTCACGCTTCACACTTGATCACGGAAAAAGTACAAATCACTTGACAATTTTAAATTTGCACATTTCAGACTCAGCTACTTACTACTGTGTATCTGCCGTTCAATATGTGTTGAATTTTGCAGAAGGCACTACAATCAGTGTCAAAGGTTCAGGTTTGAACCCCCCACCTTCGGTCAATCAGTCAGCATCTGAGATAATCCAGCCAGGAGACTCTGTGACTCTGAACTGTACAGTACACACTGGCAGCTGTGATGGAGAACACAGTGTTTACTGGTTCAAAAACTCTGAGGACTCTCCAGGACTCCTTTACACCCATGGAGGCAGTCAGTGTGAGAGGAAACCCAACACACAAACACACACCTGTGTGTACAACCTGCCAATGGAGAGCCTGAATCTTTCTCATGCTGGGACCTACTACTGTGCTGTTGCCTCATGTGGACACATACTGTTTGGAGACGGGACCAAGCTGGACTTTGAAGGTAAGCAAATCACTCAATTATTTAATGAAAAGTAATGTATGTCTAATTCCCAAGCACACACTTTAAACACAAAGATAACACTCAGCTTTTGGTGTTTACTCTCTACAGATGAGGTCGACTCTCTTGTGTATTTCCTAAGTGGAGCTTTAGCATTCAACTCCATTCTGGTCGTTTTACTGGCTTTCTTAGTGTACAAGATGAAAAAGAGAAACATCTGCCAATCAACAGGTAACTTGTACCTATTGTATGTGTCTGAAAGCTTGTTTGCATCCAATGAAACTTTTGGAGAAATACAAATTCTGTCTTTCAAATGTCTTTCCAGAGTCTGAAGCAAGATTATCAACTCCCCCTACAGCAAATGCAGAGGTGAAAATTATCCCAATAAATAAAAAATGTTATCGATTACATTTTTACTTCTATTCAATATCTTTATCCATTTATATTTATTTTGTCACCAGGGTTACCGCGATGCAAACAGCCTCCATTATGCTGCTTTAAGTGTCAATGTGCCCAACAGATCAAGACGACAGAGGAACATCAACAACGATGAATGTGTGTACTCTGGTGTCCAGCTGTAGACCTACTACACATTACTTGTGTTGATTTAAAATAAGATTCAGTCATCTTCCAAATGTAAAATAGAATTATAAGTAGATTAAGAGATAAATGTATTTTCCTAGTGGTCTATATTACAAAATTGCAGCCATATATTCCTAATTGTTTTCAAATTTGGTACCAATTTGTAGATGATGTTAGACTTTTTTTTTAAGTTTCCTTAACCTTAGCCAAAAGAACTTGTCATAACATATCTTGTAGAAAACTAAAATGTTGTGCTTTATATGCTTTTTTCTGTCCATTGTATGTCATGTCATGATCAAAAAGGGCTAATTTATTAAATGGACTCTTTCATCTTGAGACAATATGTTATATGCATATGTGTTCACTTCCTCATATGGCGATATCTCTGTTTTTGACAATCTTCAGACCTCTTTTTATATATTTTTAGCTTGTTCAATACTATGACAAAATAAAAAAGGGTGTGCTTTTCACAAAAGTGTTGAGATCTGATTTTCCTTTACTGATCTATACTCCTATGGACATTTAAGATAGAGTATGGCATTAAGACTAAATAGTTTGGTTCTGCAGCAGATTGACCGACGAAGCATAGTATGAACTAAAGAAAAGGACTTAATACAATCCAACACACTCTCACTCCATAAACGTCCAGGAGCGATGCTTGGTCAGGGTCCCGAGGCGTGCAGTTGGGATGCGCCGAGGCTCCTTCAGCTTCATAAACAGACGCAAATAGCTTTCAACTGATTGCAATGTATTCCCATCTGCGGCGGGATTTGACGCTTAGGGAAGCACGGCATTCGTTTGTATCGGCGGCTGTTAAAGGCAATGTGATCGTCCATTCCCATTGGATAACGGAGAATTGTACACCCGGAAGTAAGTATTCCCCTTACTGTCGATTGATTTGACAGTGATATCTCCAGTCGGTCGCCGACAACAACACGGCACTCGATCAGCTGTTTGGGATTATTGATAAAACCGAGACTTCACGGCCAGATGCGGCGTTCGTTGTGGCCGGAGATTTCAACACCGCCAACATGAAGAAGGTCTTGCCAAAATCACATCAGCTGCCCGACGCGCGGGGGAAACATACTGGACCATGTTTATTCCCCTTTTCGAAATGGATATAAGGCTCTCCCTCGCCCTCCCTTCGGCAAATCAGACCACATCTCACTGCTGCTGCTGCCTGCTTACAAGCAGAAACTTAAAAGGGACAGACCGGTAACAAGGACAGTACAGCGATGGAGCGAGGAGTCAGATGCAGCACTGCAGGATTGCTTTGCATCTAAGGATTGGAGTGTGTTTGAGGACAATAACATCAACACACACACGGACACTGTCATCTGCTACGTTGGGAAATGCATCGATGACGTGGTACCGAAGGTTTGTGTACGAACATTCCCAAATCAAAAGCCCTGGATAAACTGCGAGGTGCGCGGCAAGCTGAAAGCGCGCACTATCGCGCACAGAGCTGGAGATTTGAAGGAGTACAGGAAATCTAGGTACGATCTCCGGAGAGCAATTAACAATGCAAAGAGACAGTACAAAGAGAAGGTGAAATCTGACTTCAAAGGCTGTAACACCAGGAATATGTGGGCGGGACTAAGAACAATGACAGACTACAAAGGAGCAGCGGGGGGTGCTGCGGGAGTGTCTGCGTGCGCATCTCTCCCAGATGAGCTGAACAGTTTTTTTGCACGCTTTGAGAGCAGCCAGGCTGTGGAGGTACAGATGGACCAGGAGCCAGAGCCCTGCCCTTTTGTTTTAAACAGGGCAGATGTGTGTAAATCCTTTAAAAGGGTTAACCCACACAAGGCTCCTGGACCTGATGGCATCCCTGGCCGTGTTCTCAGGGTGTGTGCAGTTCAGCTGGCAGAGGTGTTCACAGACATCTTCAACAGGTCCCTGCTGCAGTCTGTAGTCCCCACATGCTTCAAACACTCCACTATCGTTCCTGTCCCGAAAAAGACAATAATCACCTGCCCCAACGACTACCGCCCAGTAGCACTCACCTCCATCATAATGAAGTGCTTTGAGCGGTTAGTCAAATCATTCATCACCTCCTCCCTCCCTGACTCTCTGGACCCCCTGCAGTTTGCCTACAGAGCAAACAGGTCCACAGACGACGCCATAGCCCTCACCATCCACACTGCCCTCTCACACCTGGACCCGAAGAACAGGAACACATATGTGAGAATGCTGTTCATTGACTACAGTTCAGCATTCAATACCATTGTGCCCTCCAAGCTGGCCATCAAGCTCAGAGATCTCAGCGCCCTCTGTGACTGGATCCTGAGCTTCTTGACGGGCAGACCCCAGGCATTGCGGGTGGGAAACATCACATCCTCCACCCTGATTCTCAACACTGGTGCCCCTCAAGGCTGCGTGCTCAGCCCTCTCCTCTACTCCCTGTTCACTCACGACTGTGTGGCCACACACAGCTCCAACACCATCGTGAAGTTTGCTGATAACACGACCGTCATCGGCCAGATCACAGACGATGACGAGACGGCGTACAGAGAGGAGGTCGAAAACCTGACATCTTGGTGTCAGGATAACAACCTCCATCTCAACATCAGCAAAACAAAGGAGCTGATTGTGGATTACAGGAAGCAGCAAGGAGAGGGACACGCCCCCATCGCCATCAATGGGACTATGGTGGAGAGAGTCAGCAGCTTCAGGTTCCTTGGGGTCCACATCACTGAGGACCTGACATGGACTCATCACACCACCACCATCACCAAGAAAGCTTGACAGCGGCTCTTCTTCCTCCGCAGGCTGAGGAGGTTCAAAATGGATTCCAGGATACTCTGCAACTTCTACAGGTGCACGATAGAGAGTATCCTGACTGGCAGCATCACGGCCTGGTACGGCAGCTACACCGACCTCAATCGTAAGGCTTTACAGAGGGTGGTGAAAACTGCACAGCACATCACCAGGACGGAGCTGCCATCCATGGAGGACCTTTACTCCCAGCGGCTCAGGAAGAAATCACTACGGATTATCAAAGACCCCCATCACCCCAGCCACAAACTGTTCTTTCTGTTGCCGTCTGGCAGACGTTACCGCAGCATCCTGGCAAAGACAAGAAGATTCGGAGACAGTTGCTTCCCGCGGGCAGTGAGACTGTTAAACAATTGAACTGCTGAAACAACTTCAAAACATTCATCTGCTACTCAGTAATATGTATCTAATATCTAATATATATCATTCCAATAACTTGTATATAGACTCGTACTGCACTATTCCACATGCTCACTTTATTTTATAACTATTTTTCTTTTTGTATTGCTCTTGCTATCTGTATTGTTATTATGTTGCATTGTTGGAGAAGCCTGTGACATAAGATTTTCAACAACATAATTACTCTGTAGCTATGTCAGTTTGACAATAAAGAACCTTGAACTACTCATCAACTCAAAAACACCAGATTATCCTTGTTAATTAAACGACATTGATAGGTTTTAGTGTACAATGCTTTTGTCACGTTTTCCCCTTCAATTCTGAGAAACAAGTCGTTTTCTATGAGTTTTGGATGGCCGAAGACATTACATTACCCACAATCCTCTGTAGCAACCATAGACTGTGGGTGTTTCTCAATCGCGAGTAAAGCTGCTGCAGAGCCACTATTTCAAGCATACTACGTCATCGACTGCCGCTGAAGTACTGTTCCAATCTCCAGCATACTTGGAAATCTACCGAGCCCGGCGTACTCCGTTTGGAGAAATATCGAGGCTGCACATGAGTAGACTCCGCGGTCCACTTAAAATCCCCACAATGCTTTGCGCACGGACCAATTTCCCCAAATCTGTGGCGGAAGATGTAAGGCGGGGCCTCTCATATGACGCACACCTGCACACTTGCTAGCCTGTTCCACTCTTTGTTTTCCGAATGGCAGGAAGTATTCTTGCCTCGCTTCTGAAGCAAGATGCTCGGCAGACATGTGCTACCAAGCAAGCGTACTCGCGATTGAGAAACACCCTGTATATTGCAACAGGCAACAGCTTCGGTTCATGTTAATTTGCAAACTCTTCAACTACAACCGTAGTTATATTTAAAAACATGTTAGAAGGCCTCACGAAATACTTTAATGTAAATTTAAATTTAAATGTGAAGGAATGTGTGTATATTAACTGTGGGTTTTTCTCTGGAAGTTTTTCCTTGTACGATGTGAGGGTCAAAGGACAGAGGATGACGTTTTTCTCATACTGATATTCCGCTATGCACGCTGGGATTTGGTGTTTATGCGATGTGAAATCCGAAAACATTTAAAAAAAATTAAATAATACATTATTCCGAGTGTGCTTGCCTTTCTCTTTGAAAGTCATCACATAACGGAATTGTAATACACGTTTCGGCTGCATTAAATATGACATATCTGCCGTAGTTGTCTATTTATAGAGCCCTGATGAGAAGACTTCTAGACAAACAGGAACAACTGCCGCCAAAACTGAAAACTTGACGTGGATCTTAAATATATAAGCAATTAAACAACATCTTACATTTCTTTTCACACAATACGTTTCCTTGCAGTATCAACACTAATTCGGCTGACTTTTATATTTGATCCAATTGGTAGATAGGCTGTATTTAAGCCATAACGGTGCACAGCTGAGAGAAAGGGACACCTACTGGTTAAAGCACGTTATTGCATTTTATAATTTTATTATTAGATATTAATAGGATCCCTATAAAGTATATTCTTTACTCGTCGTTATTCTCTACTAATAGTTAATTAAAGACTGTATATAATGACTATTTTGCACATCCCTTTCAAGATTTCAAGATTTTCTAAGGTTTATTGACATATATTATACACAACTACGGTGTAGTTATGCAATGAATGAAAAACTTGGGTCGCAGGTTCCTCAACAGTGCATTACAAGACATCTATCAATATGTGTGTATACCTCCACCATTACATTGTCATATTCTGCACATTTCTTATACTATCTACATATATCTTATAAGTGTATAATACATATGTATAATATCAGTTAAAATAAGTGCTTAAACATAGTTAACATTGCAGGAAAGCAATATATTAGACGTTAAGTACTTTGTCAGGCTTAATATTTATATGTGTGCAATCATAATAGGAATGTGTATACAGCGTTTCGTGAATATCGGAAAAACTATATGCGAGCAGTTTGGAGCAATTTGCGACATGTAAATCGTCAAAAATGGTGTATTCGCTGTTAGCTTACGACCTCCACAAGTGATTTTTCAAAAATGTGCTCCGCAATTAAGTATCATATTGGATAGGGGCTGAACTTGTCCTGGATTGGAATTGTTTCGATCATTCCCCTAGGAGGAGTTCGCAAGAATGTGCTTAAAATGCATGAAAAACGCACATTTTTGAAAATGGCCGACTTCGTGGGGGGCGGGGCTAATAGAAGCTATATACAAATATGTATGCAATTCCATGAGGAATGTCTGTGCCAAAATTCGTGAAGTTATGAGAAACTATATGTGACTACCACACAATAGGGGGTGCTCGTGAGCAGTTTTTTTGAAAAATTACGTTGATTTTTTAGATTCTCGAAAAGGTCGTGGGCTCTGATGTGTGTCCCAAGTTTTGCGTCATTTTATGCTATCGCAATCTAAAAAAAATTGTATAGGCCACGCCCACATTCTGCATTTGTTGCGATACTTTAAATCTGAGTTCGTAGTCACCCCCAGAGTATGTTTAAAACATTTTTTTTTAAATTCGTCCATACATTCTTGAGTTATAAATTGGTGGTGTTTTTGGTGCCCCCTATAGTCCTTAATGAAAATTCTTTGGTGTGCCTATTCCCCAAGAAAGACTGAACCTATCCACCAAAATCTGTGATGTTTGTATACATTGTTGATGAGTTATGAGCATTTCTTTCTAAGCCCTGCCTTTTTGCGAGTACGTTTTGATTCATGGTGGCAATATCTATCGTCTGAACATGCTAATTTTGTACGGTAATGTGTCTGACCCTCCACCGATGCTGTATACGAAGTTTGGTGTTGAAAAACTGAAAATTGAAATTTAAGTGAATATTTAACTGTTTATGTAAGTTATGCTAATTAAAAAAACTAAAATGTAGGCGGAGCTTAGGGTTCCATGAGGATTATTTGTAGAGCAGGTCCACCCGGATATGTGTGCAAAATTTCAGCTCATTCGGAGTTACGGTGCGACTTTGTAAATTTATTCCGAAATGGGATTTTGATAGGTGGCGCTAGCGAGCAGGTTGGAATATTTAACCCATTGACTCCAGAATATAAAAATGTTCACCGGTCCTGGCGTACGTGCAAAATTATACAACTTTTGAAGCATCCTAAAGACCTCAAAAACAGGAAACAGTAGCAGAAAAATAACGAAGAATAATTCCACGAAGAACAATAGGTTCCTCGCACTTCGTGCTAGGACGCCGTTGGGTCCTAGCGCTCCATGCTCGGGCCCTAAATATTAAAGCATTTCAATCCATAGAAAGGTCTGTGCCACGCAATTTCAGTAGAAACAGGAACACTTTATTGCCCTTTTGTTTTGTTGAAATACTATTTCATAATAATTGTAGAGTATTTATTTAATTAATTCTGGCACCTTTGGTATTCCATAGTTGTTACACATCACAGTTTTAAATCTTTCCACACTCTACAAATGACAAAATAAAATAGAAATAACACACATGAATAAATATGTATTGGATTACATCCAAAATGACACCGTCATTTTCCACATAGCTGACACTAGCCCGCCAAACCCTGGCAAGCAACTGAAACCAGCTAGCCCACAGCTAGTTAGCTACTATTCCTGAAAAGTTCGGTTTTAACATCAGAACTACAAGTTACTTACACAAAGAAGCTAAACCGGAGGGTTCATTAACATTACCATTACGAAATAAAATAATATAGATTACTTTAGGGCTAACTAGAAAAGATACCAGAACTGATGGAGGGCAAATTAAAACATGACTGACCTGCTTGGAGCATCAAGCTAACTGAAGCTGGACTCAGACGTGCGACAGCGAAATACACCCCCGGGTACAAAATAAAGGTATGCATAAACAAACAAGGCGGAACCAATTTACATATGAAAAGAATATATCATTTTGGTGAAGTTCACAATAACAGAACATAAAGATTTTCAAGTATACAAATAGCCAAAATAAAAAAGTCATAGAATAGCAATTTTATTTTAATTAAAAAATTAAAATGTTTTTGCTATTTATTGGGGGGGACATTTTGAGTATATATGAATATTGGGGGGGATGTGTCCCCCCCAATGTATATGGTGAATTCGGCCCTGGTATAAAGTATAAATGTGAAGCCTGCTAACAGCATTCACTCATTCTCTTGATTTAATGGGGGGCTTATAGTGCAGACAGGTCAAAGTAAAGCAGAGGGACTTTTTCTGCTTCATAGGGATGTCACAGTGGGGTGCTCTGGTTCAAAAGTAGGTACTCTTAGACCTTTTTGTGAAGTATCTATCTTAGTGCAGCAGCCTTTGTGGTTTTAGGATGTAACTCTGTTTGCAATCTTACATAGATGCTCCTTAAAAGGCCACTTGCAGTGCAATTACATTAATAGGAAGAATATTTATCAGGTCACATTTAACAGTATTAAAACTACAAATAATTGTGTAATTAATTCTATTTTGTTTGGAATATTGCTGATTATAGGTATTAACAAGTATTTTAAGCAATTAGTTTCATATAAAAGGCATGGCTACAATAAAAAAAATGTTGATGTCTCAATCATTAATAAGACCTTGGCCTACAGAAATAAGCCCATGGTAGAAAGAGTTTATTTTCGAACAACTTCAATAATCCCTAATAGATTTACATTAGATTATTGTACAATTGTTTTATTGCCAATTTATATTTTCCACATACGTCTGACCCATGTAAACACAGGAACAGTATATGTGAATAATTTGGTAACTTGACACTTTTGTCCAATATGCATTACATTTCTCACATAAACATATATTGGGGCAACATGAATGTCTGTGTCTCAATCCAAGTAAATGCCATTCAATTTAAAGTAACAACAAACCTGTTGTATGAATTTAGCTAAGCCGAAGCCTAAAGCACATCTGCAACTAACTTGTTACCCTTTCCTATTATATTCACAGCACTACTATGGTGAAAACTATGTGTACACGCAGTTTATTCTCCCTGATTTTAAATATGAGACTAAGATAAAGAGCCATTGTGTTCTTCATTCACCTTTCACCAAGTGAATCTTCTCAAGAACCAAACTTGAAACTATAGATGGCAGTGAACATGTGATCAAGTTTTTTAAAAGTAGGATGTACAATGTCACTTCAGGCTGGCCAATCAAACGCAGTCTTGTTTCTTAAGAGTGAAGAAGGTTTCAAGATCATTTTCACTCAACTCAAGAATTCGAACAAGATGACGTCTCCAAAGTTGGTCTTATATCTGACGTGTTTGTTCTTAGGAACAATCGGTGAGTTGTATTTTAATGCAGCTTTTTCTTTTCAGCAGCTTTTCATGGAAATGCTTTCAATAGTTTTCATGTACAGTACTTGCTGAATTCATCCAATCTTATTAATTGTTTATTTCTTTCACTCTTATTTCAGCTCAGACGACTGATCTGAAACTATCTTCAAGTGTTCGTCAAGATAAACGTTTTATATCAGCTAAGGTTGGAGAAAATGTGACTTTGCGATGCTTCTATAAAGCTGGTGATACAAGTTGGATTTACTGGTACAAACAAACTCTGGGACAGAAACTGAGGCTCATCTCTTCCGCTTATCTGTATGATGCAAGTCCCACTTTTTATGATGAATTCAACAACAAGTCACGCTTTACACAGGATAGAGGAAATAGTACAAATCAGTTGACAATTTCAAATGTGCACATTGCCGACTCAGCTACCTACTACTGTGCAATTTTCTCAAAATTTGTCTTCGATTTTGCGGAAGGCTCTTTTATCGATGTTCAGGGTTCAGGTTTGAACATCACAGCTTCAGTCCATCAGTCAGAATCTGAGATCATCCAGTCAGGAGACTCTGTGACTCTGAACTGTACAGTACACACTGGCAGCTGTGATGGAGAACACAGTGTTTACTGGTTCAAAAACTCTGAGCACTCTCCAGGACTCATTTACACCCGTGAAGGCAGGAATGATCAGTGTGAGAGGAAACCCAACACACAGACACACACCTGTGTGTACAACCTGCCAATGGAGAGCCTGAATCCTTCTCATGCTGGGACCTACTACTGTGCTGTTGCCTCGTGTGGACATATACTGTTTGGAAATGGGACCAAGCTGGACTTTGAAGGTAAGCTATTTACTAGATTATTTAATGAAGAGTAAATTATGGCCAAGTGAGATTTAAAATGAACAACAAGATAAAAGCTGACCGTTCCATTTTTGGTGTGTACTCTCTACAGATGAGGTTGACTCTCTTGTGTATTTCTTGAGTGGAGCTTTGGCGTTCAACTCCATTCTGGTCGTTTTACTGGCTTTCTTAGTGTACAAGATGAAAAAGAGAAACAACTGTCAATCAACAGGTAACTTCTACCTATTGTTTTTTTCTTCCGGAAGCTTGCATTCACTCAATACAACTCTTTACTGAATAATTGTTCTCCATGTTGCCAATCAGAGTCTGAAGCAAGATTATCTACAGCAAATACAGAGGTGAAAATGATCTCATAAATTAAAAATGTTATCGCAGAATTTTCTTTTATTCAATATCCTGATCCATTTCTTCATATTTTGTTGACAGGGTCCCCGGAACGCAGACAGCCTCCATTATTCTGCTTTAAGGGTCAATGTGCCCAACAGAATAAGACGACAGAGGAACATCCCCAATGATGAATGTGTGTACTCTGGTGTCAAGCTGTAGACAAACCATGTTTCATTACTTATGTTTAACAAAATTGGATTTAGTCATGTTTTAAAAGTAACACGGTAATGTATAAGTAATGAAGAGATACATTTGTGTATATCTTATTGGTTTGCAGTGTAAAAGATGCAGCAAAGAACGTATTTACACCTCATGAATTATCCCCCGTGCCAAAAGTCCTGATGCCCCTCATGTAGTATGCTGGATTGACAAGACCGCTTTTCACATCTTGGCGATGTAGTTAATATTGGACGGTTTTTGATGATACAAACAAGTTTTCCTTAACCCCTTAAAAACGTTGCCAAATGCTGAACATATGATTTTTTATACTAATCATACCTTAGTTTCATTCATACATATTTTGGACAACGCAATAATTGTGTGCATTCTTATGTCCTTTGTATGTCATGTCATGTCATGATCACAAGGGGCTAATTTATTAAATGGACTGTTTGATCTTGAGACAAATATATAATGAGCATGTGTGTTCACTTCCTCAAAGGCCATATCTCAGTTTTAAACAATCTTCAGACCAATTTTTATACATTTTTAGATTGTTCTAAACCCCAAAAAACTAATTGTGTATATTTCAAAAGAGTGCGGGCGGAACTTTGACGTTCATTCTCAGAACCATACCTCAATGAAAATCTAAAAGCTATAGTATGGAATTAAAACAAAGGAGTTCAGTTATATATGAGATTGATCGACAAAACAGAGTCTGAACAGAAAAGAAGAACTTAAATACAAACTAATCAGATGAGGGGGTGAAGTGCAGGTGGACTGTGGGTGTTTCTCAATCGCGAGTAAAGCTGCTTCAGAGCCACTATTTCAAGCATACTACGTCATCGAGTGCCGCCGAAGTACTGTTCCAATCTCCAGTATACTTGGAAATCTACCGAGCCCGGCGTACTCCGTTTGGAGACATATCGAGTCTGCACATGAGTAGACTTCGCGGTCTTAAAATCCCCACAATGCTTTGCGCACGGACCAATTTCCCCAAATCTGTGGCGGAAGATGTAAGGCGGGGCCTCTCATATGACGCACACCTGCACACTTGCTAGCGTGTTCCACACTTCGTTTTCCGAATGCCAGGAAGTATTCTTGACTCACTTCTGAAGCAAGATGCTCGGCAGACATGTGCTACCAAGCAAGCGTACTCGCGATTGAGAAACACCCAGAAACTCAGGTTTCTGCAGGGTTAATATGGGACAGGTGAAACTAATAAGGCCAATCAAAACAGCTTTGGAAACGGAGAAGAAGCTGATTGGCTGGAAAGACTAATAAGGCTGATTCAGAGCAGGTGTGAAGATGGGCAAAGGCAGCACAGGAACACCAACGGAAAAACACAAGACAGGAAGTCAAACCAGGAATTAATTTTTTTCTAAATAAAATAGGAAAAAACGAAGAAAAACAAGGATCATTACAGTTCTAATACTGAAAGCAAGTTTGATTCGCTTGATATAAAACTAAAAAATACATTAAATTATGCAATTTACCATCTATACTGAATTATGAAGATAATCTACACCGGATCACACAATAGTTTAGCTTTCCTTTAATCAATAAAACTGTCTTAAAGTAACGGTATACACACATTGGCACTACATAAATCCAATGTATAGATAGTTAACTCAGTTGGTGCTTTGAAGATTTGTTTGAACTACTACACAATTAGCATTATTTGATAGAAATTAAGTGTCTATTCCTCTTAGACCTGTTCCCGCCCATACTTTTTGCATTGTATCTCTTTCAGTGTGTTTTTTTACATTTTGTGGTTTTCAGCAGGATGTAACAGTGTCTGCACTCGGTACATCTTAAGCCTAAGACCACTCTAGCAAAGGTCCTTGATCGAAAAATCCACTGTGTTGTTACATAATTATATTTCAAATTAAAATCATTACATCCAATGCCAAGAAATTCTCCCACCATGTCAATGTTTTAAAAATACATATTTTTTACTACAGTTTATGTAGCAGTGAACTGGCCCGACCCATTAAGCGACATAAGCGGCCGCTTAGGGCCCCGCAGCCACTAAGGGCCCCCTTGCAAAAAAAAAAAAAAAAAAAAGTTTTATTTTTTTTATCTCAGTACACCGTTTTTTATCTCAGTACACCGTCGCCGTGATAAGTATGTTTAATTAATGTTGTTAATATGCCTAGATTGCCTACTCTCAAAGTCATGTATTATATGATTGAGTCAATCATATAATACATTAACCGTGCTTTACCTGAACCTCATCATGACACTAGAGAGGACGGCAGGATTGTAATTTCCCGTGTTCAGTGAATGCAACAGAGGCAAGGCACCAGACCAACCAGAGAGAAATGGAATGGAAATAAACATCTGTCTTATTGGCTGACAGGTACCTATCCTGTGAGCTGTGACAATGTTTAAAATAAACTGTCAGTCTCAGACTCAGAGTTTTTGAAGATGGACATAAGAACATTTGTTCTTAAAAAAGATGACAATTCTCAAGTGGTGGTTCACACAACAACCCCAGAGCCAGCACTTGAGCCAGGAGAAAGTTACTTTGAATCGCGGGGGTAAGCTAAACCGTTAGCAAGTAGCTATAGCTAGCCAGATATATTAAATGAACACTTTGTCATACAATCTAAATGTAATGTTTTTTAGCGTTACCTGGTGATTTCAAAGAAAGCTCTCTGGGAAATGTTGACTTACTGTTCGACATGAAGCTAGAAGCTACCTTACAGTACACAGTTGATCCTGAGTCCTGTCAGTTAAAGTGTTTCATAGTTAGCTTAGCTAAGCATCAACCTAGCACTGAAATATATGGATGTTATGTGACAGTATTTCTGAGAAAAAGTCAGCTGAAATGGTGGCATAGTTGCCACTGCTTTACGTGTCGACAGCATGATTGAACGTATTTGCAGCAGTAAATGTGGCTGTTTGGCCACTGACGTTGCCATCACAACACCTGAATTTAAATGTGCAACCTCTTTTTGTGACAGATTTTTGCATGAAATTATAATTCTTCTGAATGATATTCCTATTGACAGCTAGTTTTTATGTGAACATTATGAGATGGACAGCCAGAGAGAATCAATGAAAAACAGTTATGAAATACTATATGACAAAACAAGAATACAGTTTAAAAGGGGAGTGATTTGTAAAATATCCTATAAAGAAAAATCTGTTTACAGTTCTGTTTCATATGGGTGTTGAGAGATGTATCCATAGATCTCTAAATTTTGCTCTCAAAGTGCACCAGATTGATGCTTTTAACTTCAATATTTAAAAAAAAATCTTGTTGTTAGGTCCACGGTGTTTACATGCTTATTTATACAATATGTGTACTTATGCTAACATCATAAGACAAAAGTTGGTTCCGTGTTGTGTGAAGTGAGAACGCGCTAGAGTGAGGGGGGCCCCCAAGCCAAAGCTCGCTTAGGGCCCCCAAAAGTATAGGGCCGGCCCTGAGTGAACACGTGATCACATTTCCTAAGTAGGACATGGTCACTTCAGATTGGCCAACCAAACCTAGTTTCGTCTTTTAAGAGGAGAGGCATGATCAACATTCTTTTCATTTCACACATGAAATTGAACATGATGACATTTCCGTTGTTTGCTCTCTTTTGCACCCGTCCGTGCTTGGGGATAATGGGTGAGTTGTATTTATTTCTACTCAAACGTGCTCTCTTACAAATATTCATCATTTTAGAAAATGAAGTGATTATGCTAAAGATTCTCACATTAAATTATTACATTTGTCTTGTTTCATTTCAGCCGAGACGACTAACCGGACATTGTCCACATCTGTTCGTGAAGACAGAGGTTTTGTATCAGCTAAAACAGGGGAGAACTTGACTTTGCCATGTTTCTATGAAGGCATTGTTGCTGCAAGGCTTTACTGGTATAAGCAAACTGTTGGGCAGAAACCAAATCTCATCTCTACATTCTATATGTATAACAAAAACATAGATTTCTATGGTGAATTCAATAACAATTCACGCTTCACACTGAATGCTGAAAAAGGGAAAGGTAAAAACCACTTGACCATCACAGACTTACGCGTATCAGACTCCGGTACTTATTTCTGCATAAATTGCTATCTATACACGTTAGAAATTTCCCAGAGCACTCTAGTCGACGTTAAGGGTTCAGATCTGACAGCTTTAGTCCATCAGTCAGCATGTGAGACTGTCCAGTCAGGAGGCTTTGTGACTCTGAACTGTACAGTTCTCAATGGGAGCTGTGATGGAGAACACAGTGTTTACTGGTTCAAAAACTCTGAGGACTCTCCAGGACTCATTTACACCCATGGAGGCAGGAATGATCAGTGTGAGAGGAAACCCAACACACAAACACAAACCTGTGAATACAACCTGCCAATGGAGAGCCTGAATCCTTCTCATGCTGGGACCTACTACTGTGCTGTTGCCTCATGTGGACACAAACAGTTTGGAAACGGGACCAAGCTGGACTTTGAGGGTAAGTAACTTTCTAGCAGAGGTTGTTGCAGTTCTCATTGGTACTGTCTTACCAAACTTTGGATAAAAACCTACTGAAAGCTCTGCTTCTCTCTACAGGTGGCGTGGACTCTGGTTTCTTGGTGCATTTCTCGAGTATAGCTTTGACATTCACCACCATCCTGAGTGTTTTACTGGCTTTCTTAGTGTGCATGATGAACAAGAAAAACAGCTGCCAATCAACAGGTAACTTGTACGGTTTGTATCTTATGGCTTGATTTTGCAGAATTTGGCCTTTGATTAACCTGTTAAGCACCAAGCCTGTTTTTCATGTTTCAGGCTCGAAAATGACATGCCCAAAACAAATGACTACAACTTAACTTCTAAAAGGGTTATATGAATAATTTCTTTTATCAAAGCAAGGTTACATCTGTAAGTTGGATGTAGAAGTGTCAGAATCAATATAGATGTTTTTTATTTTAAAGAAAATTCAGATTTTACATAGTAAAAAACTGTAAATTATAGTGTCCGTCCAAATATTCTTTTTTACTTATAGTGAAAACTACCCTTGGATGATGGGTTAGTAGACTAAAAGCTTTAGGAATCCAAAGTACAACATATAATAAGTACTCTGTATCAAGATTGATGCAAAACAAGTGACATTTGACCTTTTTAGAGAGGTTTAGCCAAAACCACCCCACCTCTGAGGTGATTTGGGTGAAAATGTTTTTTTTTCCATATCTCTGGCCCCCCTTGGTCGATTTGATGGTTGACACCTCTTTCTGACCGTTAGAGCCAATAGAATCGAAGGGGGAGGCCCCCACACACACACGTTGTGAAGAGAAAAGGTGGGGGCTGCGCGCATGTAATTTTGCAGCAGAGTGGACCGATCTCTCGCTCTGACATTTGGAAACGAAAAAGCAGTTTTATTGCTTATGGATTATCAGAAATCATTTCAAAGAGGACACAGACACATTGGATTAACCTATGGATTAACTGCAGCATAGTTTTTTTATCGTTTTAATGCCATTGAAGACCAGTTTTGACCAAGGTAAGCCATGTTAGCGTTTCTAGCTACCTAGCTCCACATGTTATGATGTACGCTTTCGTTTATAGCGTTGCAAGGGCACCCCCAGATTCTGTGTCTCCAGGAGATGCAAAACGAGGGGTTGGCTGTGCATCTAGGATAAGTAATAAGGGAGTTATGAGTGAGTTTAGGTGCAGTTTTAGGTTACATTTTTTCGCTCGTGGCTAATTCAGAGGCTGAGTGTTAGCATTGTGGGTTTTTTTTTGGAAAAAAAAAATTAAAAAGATCAGTTAGCTGAGTTTCTTCCCGTTACATGGATATAAAACATTCATAGTTTATTAAATATTAAGATTCCTTAGACGTTGTTTCCTGCAAATGACGCGTTTATCCGCCCGGTACCGGGGGGGGCGGTGCGTAACAGGTTAAAAAGAACCATTTAAGTTTTTTCCAGTTCCGTCCACAGCAGAAGCCGAAGTGAGTAAAATCAGTTGACCATAAATAACTGCTAAATTACCATTTAAACACCCTATTCCTTCCAAATAATTTTCCTAGAAATAGTTTTTATATTTTGCAGGATCACAATAATGATCTACTTATAGGCCTATATATTGTGTTCAAATCAAATCAAATCAAATCAAGATTTATTTATATAGCACATTTTTAAAAGATTTTTGGTCGAGCCAAAGTGCTGTACATATTATAAAAATACCCTACAGTAAAGACACTTTACAGCAAATACAACAGCACAGTTTGTTCAGAATATCAGTATGAGAAAAAACGACACCCTCTGTCCTTAGACCCTCACATCGTACAAGGAAAAACTTCCAGAGAAAAACCCACATTTCAAAGGGAAAAATGGGAGAAACCTCGGGGAGAGCAACAGAGGAGGGATCCCTCTCCCAGGACGGACAGACGTGCAATAGATGCCGTGTGTAAGAGATAATACATTTTACAGCGTAGGTAGACCGAATGTTTGGAAATGCATGTGTCTATAATAAGAAAATGAATCCACGAAGATGTCAACAACAATCCTGTGGGAGCCATCAGGGAAGCAGCATGACGAGACACAGGCAGGACCGCAGAGACAGGCGACCCGAAGTCCACGACTTAATCCAGAACTCAGGATAGAGGATCCAGGGCACAGGACCACAGCAAGAGGATCAGCCTCGACTCCGGATCCCGGCGTAGATATAGACACAAAAAGAAAAATTTGGCTGGGTTAATCGGAACATGAGAATACATAGACACAGACAGACAGAAGGAAGAACAAGCACTCCCTTAGGATAGGTTAATGGAAAAGGGTAGCAAGTAAGAGAGTAAGAAACAGAGGTGGAGAGGCACACGCAGGGAACAAAGGCCCCACTGGAGCCTTAGTTGGAATTTAGCAGAGGTAGGGGTAGGGAGGAAGCTGTGAATACGGTCATAACACAGTGCAGGAGTACCAACATGGAGAAAAGATCTACTATGCTGCTTTAGGTGTCAACCTGAAAAACAGATCAAGAAGACAGAGGGATCCAACCTGGAGTGAATGTGTGTATTACAGCGTAAAGCAGTAGAACCTGACATGGTGCAATTTGTACTTTTGAGTAAAACATGTGTTTTTGTTTTCTCTTCCTTGTGGTCCGTAGCAAAAAAAGAAAATCTATTCTTCGTTGATGTACATTTTAGCATAGTATTTTTCCACTTTGTGGTCGAAGCAGGATATGTCCGCAACGTTCTTTCAAATAAACCATCTATCTAAAGATATATGCTTTTTTTAGTACTTGTGAATACATGTATGACTTAACCAGTAGCCTATATTTAGAAGTTAAGATGCTGTAAAAGTCACTTCAATACTTTTAAATTTAGGATCATCTTATTATTTTTATTATCATTGTTTTTTACCAAATCAAATGTGTAATTTTGTTTGTGCAATTTCTGTCATTAATCCAATAAACATCAAAATTCGGAACAATACTGTGTGTGTCTTCTTGTTAAATCCAACAGCTTTTCTTCGCACTAGTAGCACCGTTTTTATTTGAAAACGTGGGTTCCCTAACCCAGGGGTTCCCAAAGTGGGGGGGTCGCGAGATGATTAAAAATAAAAAAATATTATTATTATTATTATTATCCAGTGTTTCCCACATAATTTGATTCTACTTGTAGGGGCACCGCACCCCCCCGCCCATGCAAATGAGCCATAATCTTATTAAATATGTGCATATTTAAATACTTTCAGGAACACAATTCTGAACTTGGATAAAGTCAGGTTCGAAATTCTTGTTTCATTTTGTAGTCATAATACAATCTAAAGTTTTTACAGAAGGGATTCTGGATATCTCTTTTTATAACTCCATAAATCTAAAAATACTGTTAACAGCCCTAAAATATCAATTTTCCCCATGTTTTTAGGTATACAATGTTATATAATTCAGGCTATGAATTATATATAAACAAACCCTTTCGGAAAAACCTTCAGAATATTGATAGGAATATAACTGGAAGGTTTGGTGTATGTACGTGCTACTGAAGTGAACATTTCTCACTCAGAAGAGGAGAAAAAACTCATTTTGAGAAAACGACCTTTAAAGATTGCTGTGAGGCACTACCTAAACCCTGCTGTTCTTTGGATGACAGCTTGCGCATCGACGCACTCCGTGAAGGTATTTCGTGTTTCGGGATCATTCGTTTTTTGTCTAACATTGCTTCGTGCAAGTGACAATTGTTGTTGTCTTCTCTATGAACGTTTTTATCAATGTTCTTTTGTCATTTTGAGGTTTAAATTTCCAGCGAAAGCTAAACCAAGAAGTGTTTTAGCACACCACGTGATGCATCTGAACTAATCACGTTGTCAGAAATTGGCACCAGCCAATGAGATTTAGTTTTTTGGTTTAACCTGTTAAGCACCAAGCCTGTTTTTCATGTTTCAGGCTCGAAAATGACATGCCCAAAACAAATGACTACAACCTAACTTCTAAAAGGGTTATATGAATAATTTCTTTTATCAAAGCAAGGTTACATCTGTGAGTTGGATGTAGAAGTATCAGAATCAATATAAATGTTTTTTATTTTAAAGAAAATTCAGATTTTACATAGTAAAAAACTGTAAATTATAGTGTCCGTCCAAAAATTATTTTTTACAGATAGTGAAAACTACCCTTGGATGATGGGTTAGTAGACTAAAAGCTTTAGGAATCCAAAGTACAACATATAATAAGTACCCTGTATCAAGATTGATGCAAAACAAGTGACATTTGACCTTTTTAGAGAGGTTTAGCCAAAACCACCCCACCTCTGAGGTGATTTGGGTGAAAATGTTTTTTTTTTCATATCTCTGGCCCCCCTTGCTCAATTTTGATGGTTGACACCTCTTTCTGACCGTTAGAGCCAATAGAATCGAAGGGGGAGGCTCCCACACACAGACGTTGTGAAGAGAAAAGGTGGGGGCTGCGCGCATGTAAATGTGCAGCAGAGTGGAGGGACATTCTAGCTCTGGCATTTGGAAACTAAAAAGCAGTTTTATTGCTTATGGATTATCAGAAATAATTTCAAAGAGGGCACAGATACATTGGATGAACCTATGGATTAACAGCAGCATCGTTTTTTTATCGTTTTAATGCCATTGAAGACCAGTTTTGACCAAGGTAAGCCATGTTAGCGTTTCTAGCTACTTAGCTCCACATGTTATGATGTACGCTTTCGTTTATAGCGTCGCAAATGTTTATCACTGAGTGTTGAGGTTTTTTACACAGATTCAGTGTCTCCAGGACACCAAAAACGAGTGGTTGGCTGTGCATCTAGGATAAGTAATAAGGGAGTTATTGTGAGTTTAAGTGCCGTTTTAGGTTACATTTTTTCGCTCGTGGATAATTCAGAGGCTGAGTGCTAGCATTGTGGGGTTTTTTTTGGAAAAAAAAATTAAAAAGATCAGTTAGCTGAGTTTCTTCCCGTTACATGGATATAAAACATTCATAGTTTATTAAATATTAAGATTCCTTAGACGTTGTTTCCTGCAAATGACGCGTTTATCCGCCCGGTACCGGGGGGGGCCGTGCGTAACAGGTTAAGACCCCTTTGTACTTTCACGATTGGTTGCTGATACAAAGGAAATGACCATATTTGGATCCGATGAGATTGTGCAGGAGAGACGGAGCTTTCCAACGATACCTCTGATTATATGGTGCAAACAGCGGTCACGGTCAGGGACGTGCACAGACATTTTGGGGGGCTGGTCCTCAAATGAGAAAAAGGGCACATCCCATAATCATTTATAACAAAGTGTTTTAAAACAAAAAGTTAAATATAGTTGCACACCTCTGACTTACTGACCAATTTATTTGAATACCCTCACACTCACGCAATTGTTTAATACTCAACAGAATTCTACAAAATAATCAGCTAACACAGAGACAATGGTCTTCTTTAGTATTCACTACGCACAAGAGCAGACAACAAACTAGTAAAATGAATAGTTATTAAATGAGCAGCCAACTATCAAAATTATGAAGTTACTGTTTAAGGACATTACAGGCAAAAAGATCGTTTTTTCATGTACTTGTTATTTTGGTCTATTTTGCTTCCATGTTTTCTTTCACTCTAATGGAAATAAAACTTGCAAGAAACACATATAAATGGTGTTCGTTTTACCACCATGTCTGAATTCATCTATAGATTTAAAGCTAATCTGCATTTTGTAGAGCCGATGAAAGGGAGTCAGAGGCGGTGTGTTCAGTATGGAACTCCACACTTTATTATCCATTAATCAAGACAAGGTAAGTACATGTGCTGCTCTGCATGTCAAGCTAGCATGAATGACACCAAACCCTGGTACCCTCACTAACGGGTCCGGGTTGCAACACAATAATCCCAATGGTGAATTATGTCCCATAACGTGCCACCACACAAGCCCCCCCATAATTCACCCATAAACAAAGTCAGCGTGGCGGGGCGGAACGACAGGTCGACCCCCAGAGGAAAAACGACCTCTGCATGTGCGGCCTCCGGAAGAGGCGAGACCGGAACAACGGGTCTCAATTCAGTGACAGGAATCAAGGCCGGGGGGCGCCCCCGTCGCGGAGGTCGTGCCAGCACCACCGGCTGGCCCAAATCCAAATGGGCCGCCTTCACCCGGTCCACAGAGACGTGCTCGGCCTTACCACCCAGGTCGACCACAAGGTGTTTGTCCCCGTGCCCCAAAACTCGGAAAGGTCCATCGTAAGGAGGCCGTAGAGGACCCCTGTGCGCATCGTGCCGGATGAAGACATGGTACTCAGGACACCTGAGTACCATGTTGAGCCCATCCTCGGTGCATCACGCAGGGTTGGAGTAGCTGGAGCTTCATCCGTGGACTCTGAGATAGGTGTGCGTGATGTCCTTCCTATCGTCTTCCTGCGGAGGAAGTTGTGCAACACACAGGTGGCCTTCACACACAACTCTGTTACCTCCGGGCTGGTGGTGATCAGGGCCGTATCCAGGATTTCATAAATACCGAGGTCCAAACATGATAAGGCGGTTCGAGGGTATACCCCCCCTGAGATTTTTGGGATTTTCCTGATCTAGTTAGGTGCTTTTTAAGTCCTGTGGGGGGTCACAAATTGGATAATATATTGATTTCAAACCATGTCAGTGGGCTGCAGCATAAATTATTTTTGAAAGTGTAATGCATAAGAATCAGTTGATTGTTACTATTAATGATCTGGACATGCAGAAGAGGCTAAAATGATCACACAACATTGTCAACATTCATTTTCCATGTCTCTCTCCTTTCCATAACCTGCACCCTCTCTTCCATCTTCTTTAGTCTCTCTGTCTTCTTCCTGTTCATTACTCTCTCTGTCCTCTACTCTTTGTTCAATCTCTCCCTTGTTGTTCACTTTTTGCTCCTTCTCACTTGTCGCTCCTGCCAGTGAATTAAAAGCAATTCAGCAATTTAGTTCATTTCACTTGTTTGTTTGCATTATTTTTTTTATTTAAATCTGTTTTGTTGAGAACAAAGATGTAAGCAAATTGTGTGGTTTTATACAATTGTATGTTATTATGACATCATAACTGCAATAGATATATGTTGTTTTAAAATTATGCCTATTGTCTATAGTGTAAATGAAGACTATTGTTATAGATAGATAGATAGATAGATAGATAGATAGATGGATAGATAGATATTTAGATAGATAGATAGATAGATAGATAGATAGATAGATAGATAGATAGATAGATAGATAGATGGGGTTATTAAGCCTACATTCTTTTGTGTGACTGTACCTGCAGTTCCTCCCTGACTTCCATCACTTTCTCTCTTTCTCTTTCTCTGCCTGTCCTGTCTCTTCCTTACCAAAGCTGAGCTTCGACTGGCGTAGTCTTTTCATTATATCTGAGTCAGTGTAAAAAGAAAACAATACAATGTTATATGTTCAAATGTTTTACTCAAATTGAAATGAAAGAAAAGCATTACAACGTTTGTTAAAAGGTAATCCTTCTGACATTGGATGAATGTAATTAACTTTAGCTCTCTAGCTAGTTTATTCACGCAATTTAAACCAAAGTATAGCCTATAGCTGCAATATAAGTTAGTGTGCATGTTGTCGGACGTCCACTGACTAACGTAGAGCGTTCACACAGGATCTGCTGGTCATATGATGTCCTGAGGAACAGAAACACAAGCAGCCCACTGGACTCAGATCTCTAGATACCTCATCACTCCTCCGCTGCTCCGATACAAGTCCGGGCTGCGGTGGTTTGTTGATGCATGTCGTCTTCTTCTGTTTGCTTTAATCGAGGCTACGTAGTTATGCAGCGCCCCCATCGGCAGTAAATGGAAGTACGAACCCCGTTTAGTGCAGTTATTTCACACGTTTTGTTATATACACAGCTCGGAAATTATTACCGAGGTCCGGACCTCGGTGACCTCAATGGTGGATACGGCCCTGGTGGTGATGACACGCTTGAACATTCTCCACTGAGATGAGAGGATGCCAAACGTACATTCAACCACCAACCTGGCCCGGCTGAGGCGGTAATTGAACATCCTCCTTTCACGTGTGAGGTGACTACCAGGTAATGGACGCAGCAGGTTGTCCAGCAGCGGAAAAGCCTCATCTCCAACAAACACATGGGGAAGAAGGCCCAGCCGCTCTGCTCCTGGGATGACGGTGTCAGGTGGTAGCTGCAGACTGCCATCTCTGAGGCTCTCTCCAAAAGCGGAATTCCGCAGGCTCCCACTGTCGCTGCTCCTTCCAAAGCCTCCAACATCCACTACCCTGAAGAGGTACTGGGCATCCACGACAGCCAGTAGTACCAAGGAGTGGGTGGACTTATAATTGAAGTACAGGGACCCAGAATTTGCTGGAGCCTGGATCACCACGTGCTTCCCATCAATGGCACCAACGCAATTCGGAAAGTTCCAGCGCTCCTGGAACCCAGCAGCGATGGCTCTCCAGTCCTCCGTCTGTGGTACCGGCATGGTCTCCTCAACCAGGGCGGTCCAGATGGCACCCGCAACCTCCTTGACGATGACAGCAACTGTTGCATGCCCGACCCGATAGCTGAATGCTATGGTCCTGTATGAGTCACCGGTTGCCAGGTACCTTAGAAAAAAGTAATATACATGATTACAAATATATATATGTCAGACCCCACACAGTAGGGCTGCATGATATTTTTTCCCCCTGCGATATATATTGCGTTTTTTTTAACTATATTTAACCGGATGAAGGATTTTAGTCACGGACGTCTGGATCTTAACTGATTGACTCATCATACCTTAAGTCATGATCTAACATGTCATGATAATGCATGTTGCTTACCCTTAAATAAGGGGGTTCATCTGTGAATGAAGAAGAGTGGTGTCTAGAAGGGATCCAAGAGATTAAACGTATTACATTAAACTATAGGAAGTTTCATTATCACATTAGGGAATTAACATACGTGACAAAATAGGTAATTTAACTTTTTATTCCACAATTAAAACCTTTTTTATGCAAATAGCAGCAAAGTAGTGGACATCTTTTAAACAACATTATAAAAATAAAATTAAGAACAGCTATACACCAGCTCCCCGAGTGGTTTACAAAATTACAACTTAAAATAAATATAATAATTAATTAATTAAGCAGATCTTTATTTGTTTAGGCTAGCCATGATGACCAAGAACACTTTGTTTTACTTTGCACTGACTGTTGCTAAGACATTTTGATTTAAAAAAAGGTTTGTGAAACAAAATGGTTCACAAGTTGATATTGTTATGTAGTAGTTCAATTTTTATTACAAGTTATTTGTTTTATGACAAATTATATTATTATTATAATTGTATTTGCAGCATTGTCTGTTGTTATACAGACTTGACGTGTTTCATCCAGGCCCCAAGCAGCCACCGCTTCTCTCAGCCCCGCTGCGATGTTCTCACTTGTGTGATTTTCTGGGAAAAATGCCGTTTGCAAACAGCGACTTTTCAGTTCGAAGTCCTCATCAATAAAGTGCACCGTCAGGCTTATGTCCGGCTGGACCACAAGTCTGTTGTGACAGCATAGTATTCCACTTTTGACAGCTCTGTTTCAACTTTGCCCTGCATTTCTCGTACAGGTCGGGGGTGGCGACTTGAGAAAAATAGGTGCGTGACGGTATTACGTACCGCTTATCAAGTGACCGGATCATTTTCTTAAAACCCTCTTTGATAACGGTGTAAATTGGTACCATGTCTTTTGCCAGGTGAAATGTTATGGCATCTGTGATGTCTTTATGCCGTTTTGAACCTTTCTCAAATGGTGTAACACCGGCAAAGGCATCTGAAATAGTTTTTTGCTTTGGCTGTGGATGGCATTCAGATCTGACTCTGCACTCGTCATACAGAGATTTGTGGTGTCTATTCAAATGGGCGAGTAAATTCGACGTGTTGCCTCGGGTTGCCGAAACAACTGCATGGCACTGTCTACAAAGTACCTTAGTTTGGTCAACATCAACCTTTTTGTATCCAAAATAGTTCCAGATGGCAGATGTTGCTTTTCTTTTTGGAAGTAAATCTTCATTCTCGCCGGTATTGTCCTCCTGTGCCTCGCTAATTTTTTACCGGTGTTTTGATGGTCTGCAAACTAGCGCGGCGGGGCCTGCTGTGATCTGATCAAGAATGATTGTGATTGGTGGTTTGCTGTGCATGCAGAGCCTGCATGTCACTCACTCAAGTACCCCTGACATGAGAGCTGCGCAAGTTTTCCTTTTGTAGCAAGCAGCAAAATAATTGTAACATGACGTGTTTGAAAAAAAACAATGACAACAATTATATTAATAAAAATAATTAATAAAATCGCACGTCCCTGCGATGTGAATATCGCGCATGCGCATATCGCGGTTATCGCCATGACACGATATATCGTTCAGCCGTACCACACACACACACACAGATCCCCCCCCCACACAGACCCCACACACACAGACCACAGACACACACACACACACAGAGACCACAGACACACACACAGACCCCCCCCCACACACAGACACACACAGACCACATACACAGACCCCCCCCGACACACACACACACATACCACAGACACACACACAGACCACACACACACACACATACACACACACACACACACACACACACACACACACACACACACACACACACGCCATGTACAGAGGGGAGCAATACTGTGTTTACCTAGCTATCTTAATTAATGTCATCCATCTGAACTCAATCACAGACTTCATTCATCCATGGCATGCATTCTCTCTCTTTCTATACAGAGTCATATTAAAGAAGTAGAAATACACAAAACGTACCGTAGGCAGATGGCGAGTCGCTCGGCGGGTCCGATTGACAAACGCATAATAGTGTCCGCCTTTGTAATCAGTGGACCCACTTTTCCGAGCAACTCGTCAAACACGTCTTTGCTCATCCTGAAGTACTGCTGAAACAGGTGGTCATCCAGACAGAGCTCTTGGACCAGAACGTGGTATTCCCCCCGTTGCAGACGTTTTCTGAGTATCGGATGTACCCAACAGCGACGCACACTACATGGCCTCCTGCGAGACATTGCATATACTAAAGCCACCCTTGCTACTACACTTGCTACCCTTGCTACAAAAAACCTGCATCCATTTTGGCAATAGTGGAGAAGAACCGGGCTTTTTTGCTTTGTATGTCAGGGGCGGGAGATTAATGTGATTGGTTGTTGGTCGCGTTGCTCGCGAGAACTCCCCAAGCTTCAGACACGCCCACCGCCAAGCTTCATCGCACGCCGCTGTGTGGACGGGCCGTTACTGTCAGACCTAAAGTGACCACACTTTCTACACCTTTCACCAACTCCTGCCATCATGAATTGTATTACATTTTATAAGATCAACTTTTGTGTTTTAAACATTCTTTAAATCCTGTTTATTCAATAGTGTGAAGTCTAAAGTGTCCTTATAACCCCAACCTTAACCCTCGTATCAGGAATGGCAATAATAAGTGAAATAATTTTAACATTTCATTATTTCTTTTTTAAATGCAGTGGATTCAATATTTTTCTTTATTTTCTTTTTTTGTATATTAAACTTTTGTATTACCACTTTACTTGTATGCATTTGATATTGTATAACCATAATAGTTGGTCTGCCATGACTTGAGTTGGTCTTACCCTGTTTAAATCTCTGAATGTGGCTAAAGAGGTAAATCCAAAACATTTTATAAAGTTAGGGTGCTCACCATAGACTGTATATATAAATGGACGTAGGGTCCATGACGTCACCCATAGGATTCTGCAGAGTTGCCGAGAAGCCTAAAGTAGGCGGTGTCGGCCAATAACGTCTCGACAGTGATGTCAGAGTCTAACTCCTGTTACCGAGCTGGAAGTTCCAGAGCTAGCTGAGGCTACCAAGCTAAGCTAAGCTAACATGCTCCCCATCTGCACACTGCCGTCACATTTTACGTTTCTAAGGTAAGCTGACATGAAACTATTCAGCAAAACTGAATAATCTAAGTTATTGAGTTTTTAGCATAATACTTCAGAATCTTAAAATCCCTTAACGTTTGTATGCAATTAAATTCAACACTGGAATCAAGCAAATATTAATATGTTGCATGACATTATTTATTTATATTTTGCTATAACTTAATTATACGTTTAATACATTTAAGTCAAGCTAAGGTACATGTGATGGTAGCTAGTTAGTGCTCTTACCTGTGAGGCCTCCTCCAAACAGCATAATAACCAGACTGTATCATTAAAACTAAGTACCAGTTCTAGATCCTTGACTTTAGACAAACAATTCAAAAGACAAAATCAACTAAATGTATTTAAAGACCAATCTTTATTTGAATGTGCCTCTTAACCTGAGATATTAGTTATACAGTAATAGTATTGAGAATCTAAAGAAAACTGAGCAACTCAACGGTTAACTTTTATATTTCTTATTGTCTAAAGCATTTATTATTTTCATTTTTCCCCTCTCATATTCAGTGTGGATGGATTGAGACAGCGTGTTGTCCAGAGAGCTGCAAAGACTTCAGGGAGAAACCTCTGTGTGATGGACGTCCTGTCTCTTGGTTTGGCCGGAGAGGACTGAGGGTCTTTCCTCTGCGAGGAGGACCAGGCCTGATGCTGGGCATAGCCGATACCAACTGCACAGGCCTAGTCTGTCACTTTATTTGACTAAATGTGTTTACTTATACATTTAATAGGTTTACACCTTCTGTCCATATGTGCTTTTTATTTAAAACATTTTTGATTAACTTTTGGTTCACATTTCAATAAATTGTATTTGTATTTGCACTCCTTTTGTCCATTATTCTTACTGAAAATGTTAGATTACACATCTAAAGTGATGAGCTTCACATCACTTGTGCCTTGTACCACAGAGTTTGCAACGTCACAAACAAATGGGGCCAATCTTCAGTCAGATGTGAATATCTGACTGAAGATTGGCCCTATTTGTTTGTGACGTTGCAAACTGTCACACACACACACACACACAAAACATTTTTGATTAACTTTTGGGTTTTGTGTACTTTCGGGTTAATAATGTGGCCTTTTTGGCAGATTAACTAAAGGTGCGGCTGCTGTGGTGGGGAAAGGTGAGGCTGAATTTACAATGGGTTTTAATGGAGACATGTTGAAAGTTGTGGTCACTTCATGCCCTCAAGAGGCATTTTGTTTAATTATTTTGCTTAATCTTTTTATATCTTTCAAGCTACGAGATGTTTTCCTACGTTTGTCATGAAAGATTATGTCTCAGGATTGTAGGGTTTGGGAATTATGGCAGGTTTAAAAGAAAATATGAAGGCAAAATTAAATCTGTCCTCCACTCTAGCTGTGACATCACACACTCTAAAATCTGAAGAAGGCCTCTTTACCAAGGTCTGAACAATGTTTAATATCTCTAGAACTAAGAATCAGATTTAAAAGTTGTGTTACACGAATAATGTCAGAAAGATGTGTAACATTTTAAAGTTGGAATGAGGTTTCTGAGTGAAAGTATGAAGGAGCAGTTAGCAGTTGAAGAAGGAGCAGTTAGCAGTTGAAGTTGCATGAAGATTGTTGAAGTCTGAAGAGTTTCTCCATTGACTTCCATGTTAAAAATGTGATGTATTATGGGATGTATCTCTGGAATTATGAAAGTTATGAATGATAAAAGTAATAGCCATTGATTCCCGACCGAGATGAACGTTTTGATGTTTGAACGGAGTTTCTGCGATGTTCAATGTGGGAGGAGAAGTGGCGCAAAATAACCCGGCAGAATAATAAAGAATTTCGTGCGTAGCATAACAGATAGTTGGATTGCTGTGTCAGCATTCCCACTAAATTAACCTTAGCGATGCATAGTTACCTACATAATACAATATCTCTCTAACTTACAAGGATGACCTTATTTTACCAACCTCAAACAGAAGCCGTTTGTTTTACAGCATTATCCCACTTAACGCTTAACACTTCTCTATTTCGTTTTAACTTGGAGGCTACGATTAGCATCGTTAGCACAGATGTAGCTAGCTACCATTGCCTTACACGCTAACCGAAGCCTTAACATTCATTACGTAGCTGATTAAAATCCAAAACACATAAATAAAGTACTCGAATTTCACTTACCGCAGAACCGCATTCATGCACCGTCTGTTTTAACCGCAGAGCGAGTCACAATAGTCCAATATAAGCATGAAGAACAAACAAACACGGCCGGGTTCAAGTTGTGTCCCCCGGTTGAACTGACCAGGCAGAGTGCCTGTAGCATCACGGAGCTGCTAGCAGAGAGACAAGAAGCTTACAGCAGCAGACACTTGACAGAGCTGTCACTCAATGTGCCCACGCCCTAATTTATGCATAACTTTAAGACTGAATATTAATTAAACAGATGAGTTGAGAAAAGATTCACCCCCCAATCCATAGTCACGAAGGGGGAATCTAACTATACAGAGAATATGGTTTTTTGAACCACGATGTAAACATGTTTATTTCTGCTGTAAAGTTGGGCATTTTAACATGGGGGTGGAAATTGCTCCCTTCTGCAGACTGCTCCTACTGGCCACTAGATGAACTGCAGTTTGAGGCACTTCCTTATTGTCCTCCCTGCTCTGCCCCAGAGTTTGCCGCTTGGTGCTCACACGAGACAGAAATTACGGTCAAATGTAAAACAACAGTCGGAAATACTGAAACTTTAAGACCCCATTGTATTTCTTTCAGATTTTGAAAAGCTCCAGAGTGACAGAAGACATTATCCAACTTTTTTCCAATTTTTTTTTACATTTAAACTAAACTCGGTGGATTCAACATTAGGCCTGTTGCTTCATTTCAGTTTGATGTATGCAGTTAAGCTTTTGGTCGGTAGCAGTGGTGTAGTGGGCGTTGGACGCGGGGGTACGCCGTACCCCCACTTATTTGGAGCATGATCTTTTATTTAATAGTCTAATAAATATAAAATCATTGCCAGTGTTATCAGTTGCAAGAGTGTATTTGTTGTAATAATGACAACAACATAATACATTTCACAGTAATTCTAATAAAAAATAAAAACGATTGCCTTAAAAAATTATGATTCGTCATCACGCTCGTGACCCCGCGGCGAGTCAGTGACACACTAGGCCTAATCAGACACACCCACGGCGAGCCAGCTCGCCCCGACGATTTTGCGGCAGCTCTTTCCCTCAAGAACGCGAACGAAAAAGCTCTATAATGGCAGGCAACATTTTTTACTTGACTTATTTTCTAAAAAGAATATAATTCACAAGAAGAAGCAGCACCGAAGCTACAAGTGAAGCTGCTACTAGTACTACATCATCAGAGGAGCCGCCTAAAGACGTGGATAATGCTAGCACTAACGTTAACGTTAGCTGCGCTAGCAACGTTCCCCTGGCTAGCTCAAGCTCACCTTTCCCAGAGGTATGGACGGAGGAGATGCGGCGGAGGAAATACCCGTGGATAGACTGCAAAGTCTGGGAAACTGGGCCTGCAAAATTTGTTCATGAGAGAAGTCTCAATCAGGTGAGTGTGAGTTGAGTGGCCGTGACTGACAGGGAACAATAGAACATTAAGAAAAAAATGTTTAAGTAACCAATGTGATATCTTTTCATGGGGCCCAAAATCCCTGGCGCCCCTGTGTGTGTGTGAGAGAGAGAAAGACGAGAGAAGCGGGATGAAGAGAGAGATAGAAGGAGAGACTAGAGAAGAGAGAGAGAGGAGAGGAGAGCGTGAGAAGAGATATAGAGAGAGAGAGAGACGAGATTTGAGAGAGACGAAGAAGGATGTCCGAGTAGAATTATTTTACTGTATTTATCATTTACGCCTATACTTGTTATATTAATTTATGTACCAGTGTGTCCATGGTTTTGAGTCTGTGTGTGTGTTGAGCGCAGCGCCGTCTGCATTTTGTAGTACAGTAACTAAAGTAGGACTAAGCATACCGGTAGTTTCTGTGGACCTGTCTGCCCGTTTTGTGAGTGCGCGCGTGTGCACTTGTGTGGCATTGTTTGGGATGACCTAATTAAAATAGCGTCCCCCCAGTAAAAAAATCCCCACTACACCACTGGTCGGTAGGGAGCAGCATTCCTCCTACTGTATGATTTAAACTGTTCCATCATTTTGCTTATCTGGTCAAACAACAGTTACAGATCGGCGTGACCACAAGTTAGATAAGATCTGAAAGTTATTTAAAGTGCACGCATTTTCAAAGACACATTGATTTTGTGTGTTCCCCCCACAGATTGATATATTTAGAGGTATTGTTGTGGTAACCAGACATACGTTTTGTTCAGACCCAGTGCACCATATTTAACATGAAGGCAACACGTTGAATCACTATGCAATCAGAAATCCTCACTTTGATGGTTTTTAGAAGATAAGTTTGGTCAAAATAAACATTTCGTTTTGAATTTCAGCTGCCAAATGTCCTCAAGCTTTTAATTATCTAACTATGCGTAATGATTACTAATTATATTATAATTACTAAGTTTAGAACTTCAATAGAAGTTTGCCAACCTTTGACTTTTTTGTCTCAAACACCCATGCATTTAGTGATGTATTTCTAAGTACTGCAGCTCACAAGAAAGTTCCCGCTTTGGTCAGCTCGCTCACATCAAGTTCAATCTATGGGGTTTTGTTGCCCTGCCCTCTTGACAGGAAATGTGGTTGTATTCGTGAGCCTGTTTGTTTGGTCAAGTCGCTTCACAATGACGCCTTTGCTTCTTACTTCTCATGTACTAAAAGCAATACATACAGCCGCATACAAATAAATAGATATAGATGAAACGGCACTGATACATCTAACTTAAAGGGGACCTATCATGCAAAATGCACACATGAATATGTGTCCCCGGTGTTCCAGGGAACTCACCAAGTGTCAGAAAACACAACCCTCTTTATTTTCCTCCATACCCAAATCTCTAAAAAAAGGGGCTGCAACGGATCTGATAAAAACTGAACCAGATTTGAACACTATCCTGACGTCAGGACAGTGGCGCTACGGCTATTGGGCCAACTCCACCAATCAGGAGGAGACAGCCACGGCCATTGCTGTTCGAAAGCACTGGAGACGCTGTAGTACATATGCCAGGCCTGTAGATGGTGCTGTTCTCACAGAATCTGCCCTTGCTAAAACAGAGCTAAAAAATGTCAAATTGAGCAAAATGAGGCATGGCTAAAATGCATGATCTGTTTGGTATTTTGAAAAAAAAAAAGTATAAATATGCCTTATGGTCCTATACTATATTATTCAAATATAGCATGATAGGTCCACTTTAAAGGTCATGGCGAAGAAGAAGAGGTTATTGTCGGTCGCCTTTACTTTCTCTTTTCTACAAACACGTGTTCTTTTATTCTAACTAAAGGTTGTCTTGATGTCTCTGCTTTTGATATACATTTGGATAAATATAAAGAAAGATACATGCAATGTGTATATATATATCCGGTACCGAGTTGGGCCGGTCGAGTTTCCCGGGCTGATTTTTAGTCCCAGTCCGCCCCTGGCTCGGAGCATCTTGGTTTCCTCTAAATAACATTTGAGATAATGGGTACGTAGGCTATTGTCCCATTAATAAAAGTTATTGCCAAATCTGACCAGGCCTCACTGGCATGATGGATACAACAGAAAATATCAACCTATAACCACAGCCATTAACTGTAAGCATTCAATATTAACTTTAAAGTAGCACTAAAATGGGTTAAATCACCTCCCACACACTCCCTTTCAACTTCCTTAACAACACACATCTCCTAAATCTAATCTTGAAAGAAATCATACAAAGCGTAAAAGCACATCTAAATTGAACAAATAGAATGACATGGCTGAAAATTACAGCATATTGCTCCAAATAACCTCAAAACACAGTGCATGTTGTGAAAAGAACACAACACCAACCTCCACACATACATTTGAAAAAAAATGATATGCATGTTGTCACATTTACTGTCCTGCAACAACGATTCACACACCTATAGCCACCTGATCGGAACGTTTTGCAAAAGAACAAACCAGTGAGTTCAGCCAATCACAAACAGCCTTTGTCTCCTATAAGAGTAAAGAGAGCGTCCGTCAACACACAAGACACAAACTGCAGAGCTTCAGGGAAGATGCTACTTTGGATTTTCTTGTGCTTCTTGGTGAAATTTGTGAGTCTTTTACAACCTTTTTGACTTTTTCCGTGTGCATGAATTTAATTTGGATTGAAAAAGGACAGATTAATAATACTTTTATGCATTTCTCTTATGCAGGTCAGGTGCCAGCTGTAGGAACAAACTCAAGTATAACTCAGGATAGTGGGATCATAACAACTAACGTTGGGGAGAAAGTGACTTTGAAATGTAATTGCGAGGACGAATCTGTAACTTTCCTTTCCTGGTACCAACAAATCTTGGGAGGTAAACCTGTCATCATATCAACTCGAATGCGGAACTCAGATGCTACCATCTCCCCCGGGTATAAAGAAAGGTTTGAAGTCTTTGGAAATCATAATGGAGGTAACAACAATCTCACAATCAAAGATCCTCACCTGTTGGATTCAGCAACTTATTACTGTGGGGTTTTAGTATTCAACACAATTGAATTCGGAAAAGGAGCTTTCCTTCATGTCAAAGCATCGAAGTCCAACATCAACGCGGTCGTCCATCAGCCAGCGTTGGAGACTCTGTGAATTTGAGCTGTTCAGTGTATGCTACAGAATGTGAAGGGGAGCAGAGCCTCTACTGGTTCAGACATGGTGCGGCTCAGCCTGCAATCGTGTATCCCAGTGACGGACAGTGTGAAAATATCCTTAAAGAAGGGACTGGCATGAAAGATTGCACTTTAAAACTGGCTTTAAAGTCTGTGAGCTCTCCGGATGCAGGGATGTATTCCTGTGCGCTGGCCTCCTGTGGGGAGATCGTGTTTGGAAATGGAACCACAGTGGAGATTTTAAGTAAGTGATTCAAGCTTATATTGCATATTTTGCAAAGAATATTGCCATTTTATATTCTATACCAAAATAGATATACAAAAAAAAGGCATATGACATGTTTTCTTCACAATATGTGTTAGGAGATTCTACCAATCAACGATTTCTCCTGGTGTATTGCCTCAGTTTGGCATTGGCTGTTTCCATTATTGTGATCCTCGCCTTGGCTTGCATTATGTACAAGTTGAAAAATAAGTCTTGCACCGTCTGCAAAGGTAGGACTTTCAGAATAAAAGCTCTTAAACATTTTTAGTTGATTTAACCAAGCTTGATCAGTTGTGTATTTTTGATTTTCAGGAACTGTTTCTCATCAGGCGTGTTCAGCTTCTGATACTGTGGTAGGTGAACTTTAAAACTGAAGCCAAACATCTACTTTCTTCTAGGACTATATTTCACACATAATTTGTATTTTTTGTCACTAACAGAGCCAAGATGCAGACATTCTCCATTATGCTGCTCTGAGTCTGAACCGATCCAGAGAACGACCTCACCATGAAGACAACGTGGAAAGTGTTTGTGTCTACTCTAAAGTAAAGAGCAGGAAAGTTTGAAGTACAAAACGATCTATTCTTCCTGTCAATCCATCGCAAGACAACTACACTTGAATATGTTCAGTATTAAATAATGTTGAATTAATTGAACATGTGAAATATGTTCTAAGATGCCATTTGCCAAGACTATAAATCCCTTTACAGATATATACAAAGCAAGCTCATAAAAAAAACCTTTAGTCTATTAATATCTTCCTTTGCCAGAAACAGAAGCATTGGTTGCACCTTTCAATCTAAAGCCGCCCCTCTTCGTTTACTTTTCACTCCTGCGGTAAAGGTGGTGTGAACAACAGAGTAGAAGTTTCCATCAGTGGAAACAACAGTTCTAGCAGCGCATGAGCACAAGAAGACTGGCCTTTGTGCAACTAGGGTTAGGGTTAACACCAATGACTTGTCAAAGATTATGTTAAAGAATTGTCACATACCTATAACTCCAACGGTCCAGATATATTTCTTAGCTCATGTGAAGTCTGGTTTGATTGAAGCTTTCAAGTCATTCTATTAAACTTAGTTTTAGTCATCTGTCACAGCTAAGTTTCACAGTTTCATTTCCCCAAAACTCATCTGCCCAAGTTTGACCCCAAGACAAGCTTTTCTAGGAAATTAGTATTCTCAGATAAAAATATAAAATAACAACATTTTCTTTTTCCCATTTGGCTGGGCAATATGGCTCCAAATACAAAGAGCATATTATGTAATACATTATATGCAAGATATATGATAATGTCAGTCTGGATACAATGAACAGTATGTGAAATTGCAAACAATAAATAAAGAGCATCATAAATGAAAATAAGAATACTTGAGTAAATTATATCTTTACAGTGTTATTGGCCCATCTTTCAGTCACTTATTCTTTTCAAATGACCTAACTAGCATTGTCCTTGTTTCAATTAAAGCATAGTGTGTCTTTATCTATACCAATGATATAACAAATGTCTGGACAAAATAAATAAGATGTTACTTTCAGCTAAAATCTACGTTTAAGTTTTTGGCTAAAATGTGTCTTTTGGAATATTACTGGTTTTGACTGATGAAAACACGTCTAACACTAGAGAGAACGGTCAAGAACTAACAGGCTAGATGCATCAAACAGTCATGGAAAGTCAAGAGGATGCTGTCTGATCTGAGTCCCTCCTCGTCACAACCTCAAACCACATCCATTTTGCACATTGTCATCTTAAGATAGTCTACTTAAGATTACACTCTTCCTAAATATAACAAATTCATTTTGTGTCCAATTTCCAAAGATATCTCGGAAAACACGCCAAATGTTTTCAAATTAGTTTAGATCTTCATGAAAAATCGTTCTCACAGACTACATTAACACTGTAGGGGAAACTGACCATGTGATCATCAAGCGTCATCTCTGGCTATGTTTGGTTAGCCAATCAAATGAATGTAAAGATGTACCTTGCAAACGACCAATTAAAACCGTTCCTTCAGCTACGGTTAAGCCAGGTCCCTTTGAAGTGACTGAGGTGACATATTTCCACTCTCATACACAACCAACATAACTGATGTCTGTAGCGAGTGAGAAACAGAAAGAAGATTTGCACGCCTGTCAAATGGATATTTACCAAAGTTAATGCTAAATCTAAAAACGCCACTGTGAAATGTTCCCCTTTGCTGTTTAGCATTTGGTTACTTTGTAAATCAGAAGCTCATAAAACTCTCAGTAACACTATGTCAAAGTCAATTGGACACAATTGTTACAGCTCCTTCAAGGTGTGGGAGCGAACAGCGGGGTGACCACATGACAACATGTGATTTATAAAAGACACGCTGCATGTGTGCCCACTCTAAGTGTATTCATGATGCCAGTATACTTCCCAGGTTGTTTACTGTAAATGCGCCGATTTCACCGCACATACCAAGACGTGCAAGAATCTTTTTTTAGCCTTGTGTGTTCACCAATCAAACATGAGCTCTCAGTATACCCTGGTCGTGCATTTCTCTAGGACCCTATGCTTGCTTCGTCTTTGTGGTTTCGAACAGGAAGTCTCTGCAGTGTGTTCATGCACAGCATCCGCACTAAAGCCCAGACCCTTTTTCAGAAGATCAGAGGATTGTTTTAGAAATCAAACTAATAAAGTAGTTTGATAAAGTATACCAATACTCTTGACAACTGTCCAATTGTCATTTAAAAATCAGCCCGGTATGACAGTACACTCAGTATAAGTTACTGTCACCATCATCCTTTTGGAATAAACAATTTATTTAGCTTACTCTTGTTATAACAATTGTTTAAGCCACCTGTTGAATTGCATCAATTATGGGTATAATATAAAACCTTAATACTTTATACAGAACCATAGCAATCGATGATAAAAAGTAAAATAATTGCCATTATGGAGATTGATTGCAAGTACGGAATGAAAACTAAAAATCAGATGAGTGGAACATGTCATAAGAAATCATGGATCTGTCTAAATGCAATGTATTCGGTCAAGCATTGAACATGTGTCCAAATCAGGATTTTAGGCGTCACATCTCGTTAGCCAATCAAACACATAGTCTTCTTTCTGAAGAGAGGAGAGCGTGTTCAGATTAATTCATTCAGTGTAGCATTTTGAACACGATGACATCTCCGTTGTTTGCTTTGTTTCTGACATTCCTGGGAGCCACAGGTGAGTTGTCTGTCGTGCATGCATTTTATATATATTTAATATGATTACCAATTTAGCATGCAGGTATTATGAGCCTTTTATAATTGAATTAAATGTGCTCTTTCTGGATCTTTTTCAGCCTCTTCAGCTCAGATGACTAGTCTTGAATCGTCCATATATGTGCGTCAAGAGTGGTTTTTATTCGGCCACTGTTGGCGACAGCTTGATTTTGCGATGTTTCTACGAAGGTGTTGGAGTGATGTTTTACTGGTACAAGCAAACTCTGGGACAAAGGCCAAAGCTGGTGTCTAAATTCTATAAACATGAACGAAACGCCACCTTTCGCAATGAATTTAAGAACGATCCACGTCTCACACTAGACACAGGCAATGGTAAAAAACACTTAACAATCTCAGATTTACGCATTTCAGAGTCAGCATCTTACTACTGTACAGGTAGCTATGCAAACCTTTTAGAATTTGTAGATGGTGTTACTGTCAGTGTGAGGGGTTCAGGCTATATCATCCCAGCTTTGGTCCACCAGTCAGCATCTGAGATCATCCAGCCAGGAGACTCTGTGCCTCTGAACTGTACACACTGGCAGCTGTGATGGAGAAAACAGTGTTTCCTGCTGGTTCAAAAACTCTAGAGAAAGTCATCCAGGACTCATTTACACCAGTGGCGAACCGTGTCTACCAAAACTGGACCTTCTGTAGACACACACACCCCCCGCCGCCCCCCCTCCGCGGCATTATAATGTCCGTCTTTTCACTGAATTGTCGTCTTGAAAAGGGTACTCACAACAATTCCGCAACAACTTCATCTTCACCTGTTGCACTTGTCATTTCAACGTTAAAAACAATAAAACTGCATGAATTGCTTCGTCACATTCATCTAGATCCTCTGTCTCGAGCCAGTTAACTAGCGGGCCTTCTAGAGTACCCTGGAACCGAGGGAAACTCTGAAAGAATACGCCCATTGGCTACAAATCAATATATGATTGGTTGATCAAACTGTCAGTCCAAACGTACGCTCTCATTCAGTGCAACGGCCAGGGCATTCTATCAAGGATGTAGAATACCTTGGTTGAAGGATATTCTACCCAGAACAAGATCTGATTGGATGCTTTCTTTTCTAACAGAAAACCACTGAAATGCGTAGAGCATGGTCCGAGAAGGACAAACAAATCAACGTAACACTGTAATATTACAAATCAACAACACAGATACGATTCTCATTTATTACATTTAATTTATATAATTAAATTGATTTGTTTGTTTTATCTGAGTGTTCCAGGGTATTCTCTGAATACCTTGAAGGCCCTGACGGTTCGCCACTGATTTACCCCCATGGAGATAATCAGTGTGAGAGGAAACCCAACACACAAACCCACACCTGTGTGTACAACCTGCCAATGGAGAACCTGAATCCTTCTCATCCTTTGACGTACTACTGTGCTGTTGCCTCATGTGGACACATACTGTTTGGAGACCAGAAAAAGTTGGACTTAGAACGTAAGTAACATTAGGTAACCACCTTCTCAATATCCTACAGCTTTGTAATCTCTTCTTTTATCTTAAACTACAGATGAACTATACTCTTTTGCCTGGGAAGATTTCTTGATCGGAGCCTTGGTATTCTCAACCATCCTGGTTGCTTTTCTGGTGTATGCAGCGTATAAGATGAACAACAGCAACAGCTGCCAATGTACAGGTGGGCCATCTGTCATTTTGTTCATTTGATAGAGTGTACTGTATGTATGTAGCCCTATGTGTTACGGTTTTGTATTTATGTTTTCATTTTCCACCTTTGTTTTGAAATGTTTTCCTCCTTGTGTCTTCTCTGTTCCTTCTTCCTGTGTTTGCCTTCCTGTCGTTAGTTTCCCTGGTGTGTCTGATTGTCTGATTGTGTTCACCTGTTGCCCTTGTGTTTCTGCCTCCCTCACCCCAGCTGTGTCTTGTCTTGTGATTACCCCTCTCTGTATTTAGTCTTGTCTTCCCCTGTGTGGCTTGTCAGTTCATTGTTGGTTTTTCCTGTCTCCCTCCATGTCAGTCACGGTCAGTTTTGTTTGTATTCGCTACCTTGTGCTATCTATGTTTTTTCATGCCTTGTTTTTGTGCTCATCGGCTTTGGAATAAAGCTCGCCTTTTGTTTATAGACCCTTTTCCTTTTTGAAGTCTGCATTTGGGTCCTACCTTTGCCCAACCCTAACACTATGACTAGTGGAGGGACGACCAGTTACATTTAATTTGAAGAATAAAGTCTACCAAATGAATTCAAGCTATCTACATGATAGTGCGCCCCACTTACTAAGGACGCTGGAAACGTTTAAGTGGTCTTGATGTTACAATATGAATTGGCTTTAGCTATGTGTGGTGGTTTATTTTCTTTGTCTTTTTACAGATTCAGGATGTTCAGCTGCTTTAACCCCAAATGTTCTGGTGAGTATTGTCAAGTATTGCACTACAACGCATATTTCAGCAACAAGGTAACTTATATTGGCTGAAAATAGCAACACCTTTGCAAATAAAAATGAAAAACATACTGCTTTCAGTAGCTGTTTGGCCTTTTACATTACTGGAACTTATCAACCCATAACCTCGACTTTGGGTCTAAGTTCTTCCTCCAATTTGAACTCTTTTGACTTTTTGGAAAATGTAATACTAAATAACATTTTATCACCTGGATTATCAAGATCCAGACAACCTCCATTACGCAGCTTTGAAGGTCAACAGATCCACAAGACAGAGGGACACCGCACAAAGTGAATGCGTGTACTCTGGTGTAAGGCAGTAAAGCTAATGATATTTCATTTGTACTTTAAAGTGTCTATCAAGCTATTAAATGTCTTTCTTTGTCAAATTCAACCTTAATATATTTGATGTAAAGTCTAGCCTTGCAATAAACTAATAAAACAAGTGCTCTCAATGGCGAGGTTCAGCTTTATCATTAAGAGTTTGTACATGATAACAGAAAATGACCACGCCCATGTTATATCTAATTTTCAAGGCATCATTTAAGCCTTGACACTAGTACAATGAGCACGATGAGGGGCGAGTTGATGTCATGAGGCAGTCAACCCGGTATCACGGCAAGACGTGAACATGTGACGATTTACCATGCTGGGAGACGTGAAGATGTCACGATTTCGTCCCTTCAAACGTGACAGTTACACGGTATTGTTAACATGGCCCAACCAGTGGAGAAATACCCGGAAATGCCAAGCAAATGCCCCAGCTGGTCGACACCTCTTTTAGCAGAAACAAAGGCTACATTAATGTATTAAATCAGGCAAGGCAACATCTTGGGTTCATGGTAATTTACAAACTCTTCAACTAGAACCGTAGTTATATTTAAAAACATTTTAGAAGGCCTCACAAAATACTTTAATGTAAATTTAAATTTAAATGTGAAGGAATGTGTGTATAACAAAATACATCCGTCAAAAACAATACCGGAAACAGACGTAGGCAAGATCCTCAGCTCGGTGATTGGATGGTTTAGCCGCAATGCACGTTGGGATATGGTGTTTATGCGATGTGAAATCCGAAAACATTTTTTAAAAATAAAATACTTTATGCTTGCTTTTCTCTTTGAAAGTCATCACATAACGACATTGTAATACACGGTTCGGCTGCATTAAAGTCTTCTGATGAGAAGACTTCTAGACAAACAGGAAGAACTGCTGCCAAAACTGAAAATGTAACGTGGATCTTAAATATATAAGCAATTAAACAACATCTTACATTTATTTTCACACAATACGTCTCCTTGCAGTATCAACACTAATTCGGCTGACTTTTATATTTGATCCAATTGGTAGATAGGCTGTATTTACACCATAACGGTGCACAGCTGATAGAAAGGGACACCTAGTGGTTAAAGCACGTTATTGAATTGTATTATTAGATATTAAAGGTGGGGTAGGTAATTTTGGAGAAACCGGCTCGAGATCGCTAGAATTTGAAAATACACAACAGGAAAAAATCTGCCACTTCCTTACAGAGCCCCTCCTCCAACACACACGAACACGCACATGACCAATGAGGGCACGAGATAAGTTTGTGCACAGATGGAAGGCTGACAGGCAGGTAGGCCATCCAGTTATTTTAGCCGGGCCGGCTAAAATGATTGGTTGATTGCTTTTTCCACAGATGACAATTTTTGTCAAAACACTTAAGATATTCATTGCTATCGGGATGTTAAGAGCATTCCATGGAATATAACAAAAAGTGTATCTCGAGCCGGTTTCTCAAACTTACCTTCCCCACCTTTAATAGAAGGATGTGCAAAACAGATAAACTAATGAGGCTTTATTTAAACATTAAAGTGGACCTATCATGCTATATTTGAATAATATAGTATAGGACCATACCTATATAAGGCATATTTATACTTTTTTTTTTTTCAAAATACCAAACAGATCATGCATTTTAGCCATGCCTCATTTTGCTCAATTTGACATTTTTTAGCTCTGTTTTTGCAAGGGCAGATTCTGTGAGAACAGCACCATCTACAGGCCTGGCATATGTACTACAGCGTCTCCAGTGCTTTCGAACGGCAATGGCCGTGGCTGTCTCCTCCTGATTGGTGGAGTTGGCCCAATAGCCGTAGCGCCACTGTCCTGACGTCAGGACAGTGTTCAAATCTGGATCAGTTTTTATCAGCTCCGTTGCAGCCCCTTTTTTAGAGATTTGGGTATGGAGGAAAATAGAGAGGGTTGTGTTTTCTGACACTTGGTGAGTTCCCTGGAACACCGGGGACACATATTCATGTATAAAAGACGTACAAAAGTACATTTTGCATGATAGGTCCCCTTTAAAGAATACTTTAGGTTAAGGTCTTCTTTTGAATAAGAAAAAAGCTTTGGGGGTATCTACAGATAAATATTAAGCCTGACAAAGTACTTATATATTGCTTTCCTGCAATGTTAACTATGTTGAAGCACTTATTTTAACTGATATTATACATATGTATTATACTCTTATAAGATGTATGTAGATAGTATAAGAAATGTGCAGAAGATGACAGTTTAATGGTGGAGGTATACACACATATTGATAGATGTCTTGTAATGCACTGTTGAGGAACCTGCGAAGTTTTTCATTCATTGCATAACTACACCGTAGTTGTGTATAATATATGTCAATAAACCTTTGAAAATCTTGACATCTTGAAAGGGATGTGCAAAATAGTCATTATATACAGTCTTTAATTAACTATTAGTAGAGAATAACGAATAATGAATATACTTTATAGGGATCCTATTAATATCTAATAATAAAAATAATAAAATTCAATAACGTGCTTTAACCACTAGGTGTCCCTTTCTATCAGCTGTGCACCGTTATGGTGTAAATACAGCCTATCTACCAATTGGATCAAATATAAAAGTCAGCCGAATTAGTGTTGATACTGCAAGGAGACGTATTGTGTGAAAATAAATCTAAGATGTTGTTTAATTGCTGATATATTTATGATCCACGTCACTTTTTCAGTTTTGGCGGCAGTTCTTCCTGTTTGTCTAGAAGTCTTCTCATCAGAAGACTTTAATGCAGCCGAACCATGTATTACAATGCCGTTATGTGATGACTTTCAAAGAGAAAAGCAAGCACACTCGGAATAAAGTATTATTATTTTTTCTTTTTAATGTTTTCGGATTTCACATCGCATAAACACCATATCCCAACGTGCATTGCGGCTAAACCATCGAATCACCGAGCGGAGGATCTTGCCTACGTCTGTTTCCGGTATTGTTTATGACGGATGTATTTTGTTATACACACATTCCTTCACATTTAAATTTTAATTGACATTAAAGTATTTTGTGAGGCCTTCTAAAATGTTTTTAAATATAACTACGGTTCTAGTTGAAGAGTTTGTAAATTAACATGAACCCAAGATGTTGCCTGGCAACGCAATCGCACAACGTCACGTCCGTTAATTCCACACACATGGATTAACATCGATTTAATACATTAATGTAGCCTTTGTTTCTGCTAAAAGAGGTGTCGACCAGCTGGGGCAACAAGAAAATCGGCAAAATCGAGTGTGACTATTAAAAAAGTAAATAATTATTATATGAATATTGACAATAACAACCGACCGTCGTGGTAGAGCATTTGCTTGGCATTTCCGGGTATTTCTCCACTGGTTGGGCCATGTTAACAATACAGTGTAACTGTCACGTTTGAAGGGACGAAATCGTGACATCTTCACGTCTCCCAGCATGGTAAATCGTCACATGTTCACGTCTTGCCGTGATACCGGGTTGGAGGCAGTAGCAGGACATTGTTTGCTTAGATTTGTTTGTTAAAAAAGATCTGTAAGGTCTTTCTTTGAGCCTCTGTGTGGTTGACACTCAGAAATTATCACTCAATCTACTCTGGTCACGTGCTTCACTAGGACCCTCAGCTTGTGTGGTTTCAAACAGGAAGTCTCTGCAGTGTTCTCATGCACAGCAGCCGATCAGTATGACTCTTAAGGGCAGACTGTTTTAGTAGTACTTAAATTAATCTGTCTCAAAAGCCTTTGGGGTTTGATACAATCATAAGTACAGAAGCAATATACAAACAACTCTTTACCATTTATGTATATGCAGTCAATCGTGAAATAGTTTTTTTCTGTATCTGTTAGCACTGTAACTCTATTGCCAACAACCTTTGAAGGCAGCTTTACGGAGTAGCACTTTGCTGAACGATGTCATAAGCAACATTACACTGCAAGCAAAAAATATCAGTTTTAGCCATGCTAATGACATGGCTCTAGATATGTCCATGTCGATTGGTCAACTGGTCCAACACTTTGATCTATCTCAACAACTATTGGACAGTTTGAAATTAGATGTAGTGCATGCACCCATCATGCCCACACGATGAATCCTACTGACTCTGGTAATAAAGTGATCTTTCCTACAGCACCACCATGACATTGACCTTTTTATTTCATGCAACTCGAAAACACTGAAAAGGGTTCTTATTAAGTCACATTTAGTCAAACTAAAACGTAGTTGAAATACTATTCAGAGTAGTACAACAAAACAATAGATGGAAAATTGCAAATGGCATTTTGAAACATCAGAAACCAACACTAGTTGTAGTAGTCTAAGTAGTAGCAGTAATCAAGGTAGTAGTAGTAATCAAGGTAGTAGTAGAGATAAATACAAATATGTCTACATTTTCAGCAAAATATTCTCAACAGACACAGGGTATTGCTGCTATTTAAGGAGGGGCAGCTTGGGTGCATTGTTGTTGCAGTTTATGACCAAGCTCAAGCTGCCATTAGATGTATTGTTCAGGGACATCTAGTGGCCCTTCTTTTCTGGAAAGTAGGTTCCCTGGTGCACATTATTTTCTATGGACGAGAGCTCTAGTTGGATTCAGGGTCCATATTTGTTTAGTCTCGCTGATGAAGAATGTTGATTATTACTCTCTGAACTAGTTAAAACCTCTATCTGCAGAAGAGATCTTCAGAATTGATTGGGCAACCGCAGTGTCACCTCATGGCGGCAGCACATGTCTTGTCAAATGTCCGTAACTCCGTAATAAACCATCAGTGTTTGCCATCAAAGTTCCAGCTCTCCCCGTGTCTCTATGAGTTTCGTCTCCATTACTTCAGAAGTTTCCATCACACCTTTCAACGAGTGAATCTTCTAAAGAACCAAATCTGATTCCCTAGATGGCAGTGAACATGTGGTCAGGTTTTTTATAAGTATGATCTACAATGTCACTTCAGGCTGGCCAATCAAACGCAGTCTTGTGTCTTAAGAGTGGAGAGAGTATCGAGATCATTTTCACTCAATGCAAGAATTCAAACAAGATGACGTCTCCGAAGTTGGTCTTTTATCTGACGTGTTTGTTCTTGGGAAAAATCGGTGAGTTGTGCGGATTCAAGTTCTATCTTTTCCCCTTTTTGCAACTCTTAATAGAAATGCTTCCAATATTTTTGTATTTAAACATTCTGCAAATCGGAACTAATTGTGTGCATTCATTTAATTTCAGCACAGACTACTGACCCGAAATTACCCTCAAGTGTTCGTCAAGAGAAACATTTTGTATCAGCTAATGCTGGAGAAAATGTGACTTTGCAATGCTTCTATGAAGTTGGTGATACCACTTGGCTTTACTGGTGCAAACACAATCTGGGACCGAAACCAACTCTCCTTTCTTCCATCAATTTGTCTCAAACTAAAAATATTTTGTATGAAGAACTCAATTTACGCATCACACTGGATAGTGGAAAAAGTACCTTGACAATTTTGGACTTGCACATTTCAGATTCAGCTACTTACTACTGTGCAACTCTCTCTAACAATGGCTTGACATTTGAGGAGGGCTCTATTATCAGTGTCAAAGGTTCTGGTTTGAACATCCCACTTTCGGTCCATCAGTCAGCATCTGAGATCATCCAGCCAGGAGACTCTGTGACTCTGAACTGTACACTACACACTGGCAGCTGTGATGGAGAACACAGTGTTTACTGGTTCAAAAACTCTAAGGACTCTCATTTAGAACTCATTTACACCCATGGAGGCAGTAATGATCAGTGTGAGAGGAAACCCAACACACAGACACACACCTGTGTGTACAACCTTCCAATGGAGAACCTGAATCTTTCTCATACTGGGACCTACTACTGTGCTGTTGCCTCATGTGGACACATACTGTTTGGAGACGGGACCAAGCTGGACTTTGAAGGTAAGCAAATCTCTAAATTATTTAAGTAAGGGATAATGTGCAGCGACGCGGTCATTATGGGGAAAAGAACACCGACAGGCTGATCAGGAGCCCGACGCGAAGCGGAGGGATCTAGATCGGCATGAAGGTGTTATTTTCCCCATAATGACCAAGTCGCTGCACATTATCCCGCTTATTACATGGCCACATTCTCAACAAAGTATGGGATATGACTCCCAATATTAATTGAAATGCTTTTATGGATTTAGAAAATGATTTTATTGATTTAGAAAATAGTTGTATGTATTGATTTAAATTGACATGCATCCGCTAAGCAAAATAGTCCGTTGTTACTGTTTGAACTAACGTAGCAACGGCAGGAACTGCTTCGATAGCGTTTTTGAGGAGCTTTTTGATTACAGATTTGAAAACATCGTTGCTTGCTTTAAAAGTAGCACAATTCATTATGTCAAACCTTGGAAAGTATCTAGATATCCCTGCCCCAATGCCAAAGTAACTGGCAACTGAATATGTGTCGCCGTTTGATGTCTATCTCTGGACCGCTGCATAAAAAGGAGGGTTTCTGCCCCGTTACTTCTCCGCTGTTTTCTTGTCGCTCTTGTCAGTTAGAACCTTCTTTCTTAGAACAAAGAAGTCAGTTCGATTTAACTGTATACAGTTTGGCCGAAAAGCATACAGTTAAATCGAACAGACTTCTTTGTGCAGATGTGAGCGTCCTTAACAACGGTCAATAAATCCTTGACAGCGGTCTGTCTGTTCTGGATTAACAACGTGTCACATGTTCTGAATTGACCAATCAGAATCGAGTATTCAACTAAGCCATGTAATAAAGAAAAATAATGTATGTCTAATTTCCGATCACCCACTTTAAACACAAAGCTAACTTTCCGTTTTTGGTGTTTACTCTCTACAGATGAGGTCGACTCTCTTGTGTATTTCTTGAGTGGAGCTTTGGCATTCAACTCCATTCTGGTCGTTTTACTGGCTTTCTTAGTGTACATGATGAAAAAGAGAAACAACTGTCAATCAACGGGTAACTTGTAATTATTGTATATGTCCGAAAGATTGTTTGCAACCAAAGAAACGTGTTGAGAAATACAAATTCTGTCTTTCCAATATCTTTCCAGAGTCTGAAGCAAGATTTTCAACTCCCTCTACAGCAAATGCAGAGGTATAATTTAAGTAAATAAGTTACATTTTGTAATCAAATACATTTTTACTCCTGTTCAATATCTTTTTCCATTTCTATATATTTTGTTACCAGGGTAACCAGGATGCAGGCAGCCTCCATTATGCTGCTGTAAGTGTCCATGTGCCCAACAGATCAAGACGACAGAGGAACATCCCCAATGATGAATGTGTGTACTCTGGTGTCAAGCTGTAGACAAACCATGTTTCATTACTTTAGTTAAACAGAATTTGATTTAGTAATGTTTTAAAAGTGATATAGATTTAAAAGTATATTGTATAATTTTGTGCTTCATATGCTTTCTTACAGTATGTCCATTGTATCTCCTCAGTATTCAACACTGGCTAAAATATTAAATGGACACTTTGATCTTGAGACAATATATCCTGTGCATGTTTGTTCACTTCCTCATAGCAATATCTATTTTTTTACAATCTTCAAACCTCTTTGTAAACCTTTTAATCTTGTTCTAAACCACAATAAAACATGTGTGCATTTTACAAGAGTGTGTAGCTTTGTTTCTGATCCACACACTTGTGGAAATCTAATAGATTTAATATAGCAGTTTGACTACTTAGAGTTTAGTTATATTGCATATTGGCAGACAAAACAGAGACTGGACAGAAAACCAGTGTTCTGTACTCCAAAGCAGGATTCGGTGTTAGAGAGGTAACTCGAGGGTTAACTCTGGCTTTTCCATCCTACAACACTGGTTCACTTCTTACCAGGGTAGATTGAACAAGTTGTTTTCTGCTGTGAAGGTGGCATTTTACCATGGAGGTCAAAGCGAATTCATTTGCTTTTTAAGCCAGCATCAAGAGGCCATTCAATGAACTGCGGTTTTCTTTCTCCCTTGCGTTACCTTAATTTTTTCAGCACAAGAAGATGATCCTTGTCTACGACATACAAGACACAAAAAGGATGTGCAATGCATATTTACTCGGTAACAGACAACAGTTTCCATTTGTACTCAGGATTGCTCACACAAAACAAATATATAGTGTGTATAAAGTATAAATGAGAGTCCTGCTAACAGCATTGCTCCATTCTCTTGATTTAATGGGGTGCTTTTAGTGCAGAAAGGTAGACGTAAAGTAGAGGGACTTTTTCTGCTTCAAAGGGATGTCACAGAGGGTTGCTCTGGTTCAAAAGTCAGTCCACTCAGACCTTTTTTATGTAGTATCTCTCTTAGTGCAGCAGCCTTTGTGGTTTTAGCAGTATGTAAGGGTTTGCAATTTTACATAGATGCTCCTTCAACCAAAGACCACTTGCAGTGCCATTAAATAACTTGGAACATTTTATTTGTTTGGAATATTACTGAATAAAAATGTATTTGAATGCAATTGAATCCATTGGTTTCATATAAAGGAATGGCTAAAATAAATTTCTCCTTTTTCACGACTCAATTATCACTAAGACCTTGGCCTATAGTAATAGATGAATGGTAGATAAAGTTTATTTTTGAACAACTTCACTCATACTTCTGAGCCATGTAGACAAAGGGACAGTGTACTGTATGAGAGAAGATTTGTTAACTTACATATATGCATAAACCTATACATGGATTTCTGTGTCACAATCCAGTAAGTACCATTCATTTTCAAATAACACCAAACCTGTTGCACTAACTTAGCTTCAGCCGAAGCCTAAACAACAAATGCAACTAACTTGTTACCCTTTCATATTATATTCACAGCATTGCTGTAGCTACAGGCAAAAGCTGTGTGTGTACCCACAGTTTATTCTCCCTACTTTTAAACATAGTCACGATAAAGAGCCATTATGTTCTTCATGTACCTTTCACCAAGTGAATCTTCTCAAGAACGAAACTTGATACTATAAATGGCAGTGAACATGTGATCAAGTTTTTTTTAAGTAGGAGGTACAAAGTCACTTCAGGCTGGCCAATCAAACGCAGTCTTGTGTCTTAAGAATGGAGAGTATCGAGATCATTTTCACTCAACTCAAGAATTCGAACAAGATGATGTCTCCAAAGTTGGTCTTATATCTGACGTGTTTGTTCTTGGGAAAAATCGGTGAGTTATATTTTTGGACAGCTTTGGTTTAATAATTGAACTTGATGAAACTCTACCGAAAATAACACATTTTGCTAAATTAATCCAATTTAATTATTTGTGTGTTATCTTTCACTCTTATTTCAGCTCAGACGACTGATCGGAAACTATCAAGTGTTCGCCAAGATAAAACATTTATTTCCGCCAAGGCTGGAGAAAATGTGACTTTGAGATGCTTTAGTGAAGATGGTGATAAAGATTGGTTTTACTGGTTTAAACAAACTTTGGGACAGAAACCAAGGCTCATCTCATCCGTCCATAAGTATAATGCAAGACCCACTTTTTATCATGAATTCAAAAACAATTCACGCTTCACAATTGATCACGGAAAAAGTAGAAGTCATCTGACGATTTTAAATTTGCACATTTCAGACTCAGCCACTTACTACTGTGCATTTACCAATCAATATGTGGTGAATTTTGCCGAAGGTACTACAATCAGTGTTAAAGGTTCTGGTGTGAACATCCCACCTTCGGTCGATCAGTCAGCATCTGAGATCATCCAGTCAGGAGACTCTGTGACTCTGAACTGTACAGTATACACTGGTAGCTGTGATGGAGAACACAGTGTTTACTGGTTCAAAAAACTCTGAGGACTCTCCAGGACTCCTTTACACCCGTGGAGGCAAGAATGATCAGTGTGAGAGGAAACCCAACACACAGACACACACCTGTGTGTACAACCTTCCAATGGAGAACCTGAATCTTTCTCATGCTGGGATCTACTACTGTGCTGTTGCCTCATGTGGACACATACTGTTTGGAAATGGGACCAAGCTGGACTTTGAAGGTAAGTAATTTACTAGATTATTTAATGAAGAGTAAATGATGGCTAATTGCAAATCAAAGTTAACATAAAATCAAAGACAAAAGCTGAATGCTCTGTTTGTGGTGTTTACTCTCTACAGATGAGGTTGACTCTCTTGTGCATTTCTTGAGTGGATCTTTGGCAATCAACGCCATCCTGGTTGTTCTACTGGCTTTCATAATAAACAAGATGAAGAAAATGAACAGCTGCCAGTCAACAGGTAACTGGTCATGTTTTTATTGTTTAGTTTTGATGATAAAGAATATGGCTTTAGAATTAAAACTTATATTTCTGTTTTGCAGAGTCTTCAACAAGATTTCCAGCTCCGTCCACAGCAGATTCAGAGGTGAGTAAAACAAGTTCACTGGAAATAAAATGCTAAATTAACATTCAGAACCTTTTGTTGCACAATAAATTGTTTCCTGGAAATTATTATTGTCAAGATAAAAATAAGGATCAACTGGTATATATATTGTGTTACCAGGGTTACCAGCGAGCAGAGAAGATCTACTATGGTGCTTTGGGTGTCAACCTGACAAACAGATCAGGAAGACAGAAGGAGCCGACCTGGAGTGAATGTGTGTATTACAGCGTAAAGCAGTAGAACAGGAAGTAGTACATTTGTACTTTTGAGTCAGACAAGTTTTTCCTTTTTTATTCCTTCTCTGTGTGCAGCCCAAAAAAAAAAGAGATCATTCTGTTCTTTGCTAATGTGTATTTTAAGGATAGTAACCAGAAGCCTATCTTTAGAAGCTAAGATTTATTGATGATGTAAAAGTCACTTATATGCTTTTAGGTTTAAGATAATTGTATTCTTTTTGATATCCTCCTTGTATTTTAACCAGATCCAACATGTATTTTTGTATTTGGAAGTTATTGCACTTATGATCAATAAAAATCAACATTTGGAGCTATATAGTATGTGTTTACTTGACAATCCAACAGCTTTTTTCTTTATTTGCTATTTAAGCTTACCTCAAGAGGCCATTCAATGAACTGCAGTTTTTTTCCCCACTTCATCATTAGCATACTTCTCCTGAACCGGTAGTTGCTGCTTGGCTATGGCATACAATACAAAAAGGATGTGCAATGCAATTCTACTGGGTAACAGCAAACAGCTTCAAATTTCAAAGATTTCAGAGGTTTAATGTCATATGTAAACATATAGTTTCCATTTGTACTTACTCACAAAATCAATCTTAAAGGTCCCATATTATACTATATTTGAACAATATATTATAGGGCCAAATCTATACAAAACATGTCTCTGAAGTGTTTTGCTCAAAATACCAAACAGATCACCCATTGTAGCATGCCTCATACCCCTCTATTTCAGCCCTGTTACAAAAGTGCTGATTCTGGGTCTGGCCCTTTAAATGTAACCGAGCTGCTGCTGACCATGCCCCTTTGGAGCTGCTGCTGGCCACGCCCCTTTGGAGCATCCGCATGCAAGCAGTGAGCTCTGTGAAGAGAAGGCTGTCTACCAGCAGAAACTCAGCTAAACGCTGCCGTGATTAAATGCCATATTATGTTCCAAACCACATCAAGCATTACTTCTGAAACAGTATGGAGCTCAAACGCTTTCTCTCTCGTGGGTTTACCACAGGGACAGTACCTTTTATATCCGGCTTCTTTACACATATTCTCTCCAGCACAGTGTTAGTTCTGAGTGTTAGCGATGCTTGCTAATGTAAACACAGACCATATTACTTCCAGAACACGTTACGCATTTCTGATATGATGTCAAGTCCGCGGCAAATCTGGATCAGCTCCATAACCCCCATTTTTAGAGATGTGGGCAAGGACGAAAAGGGAGAGGGTTATATTTTCTGACACTTTGTGAGTCTCCTTACACACCGAGGGACACATATTTATGTATAAAAGACATCAAAAAGTGAATTTTTCATATTATGTGATTATAAAAAAGCAAGTAAAAGTAAAGCAGAGACACTTTTTCTGCTTCAAAGGGATGTCACAGTCGGTTGCTCTGGTTCAAAAGTCACGACTCGCAGACCTTTTTTTGTAGTAGCTATCTTAGTGCAGCAGCCTTTGTGGTTTTAGCAGGATGTAAGGGTGTTGGCAATCTTACATAGATGCTCCTTAATCCAAATACCACTTGCAGTGCCATTAAATGAGAAGAATATTTATCAGGTCAGATATAACAATACATAAACTACAAATATTTTTGTACTTAATTTTTTTTAGTTTGGAATATTGCTGAATATAGGTATTTAAAAGTGTTTGAATCCTTTAATGTCGGATAAAGGCATGGTAAAATCAATTCCTACTTTTTCACAGCAAAATTATCCTTAAGACCTTGGCCTTTAGTAATAGGCCTATTGTAGAAACTGTTTTTCTTTTTTGAACAACTGCCCTAATCCCGAAATGATTTACATTAGATTATTACAACATTGTTTTATTGACTAGCCAAAGCATATTTTCCACATACTTATGACCCATGTAGACACAGGGACAGTATATGAGAATAATTTGGCATCTTGACACTGACATATGCATAAACATTTTATTACAGTTTATTCTCCCTACTTTTAAATATAGCACAAGATAAAGAGCCATTATGTTCTTCATTTAACTTTCACCAAGTGAACCCTCTCAAGAACTAAACTTGATACTATAAATGGCAGTGAACATGTGATCAAGTTTTTTTAAAGCAGGATGTACAATGTCACTTCAGGCTGGCCAATCAAACGCAGTCTTGTGTCTTAAGAGTGGAGAGAGTATCGAGATCATTTTCACTGAACTCAAGAATTCGAACAAGATGACGTCTCCAAAGTTGGTCTTTTATCTGACGTGTTTGTTCTTGGGAAAAATCAGTGAGTTGTATTTTTATCCTGCTTTTCCTTTTCAGCTACTTTCATGGAAATGCTTTCAATATTTTTCCATTCAAACTTCTGTACTTGCTGAATATATCCAATGTAATTAATTGTATATTTCCTTTGACTCTTATTTCAGCTCAGACGACTGATCGGAAACTATCCTTAAGTGTTCGCCAAGAGAAACGTTATATATCTGCTAATGTTGGAGTAAATGTGACTTTGCCATGCTACAATGAAGATGATGATACAAATCGGCTTTACTGGATCAAACAAACTCTGGGACAGAAACCAAGGCTCATCTCATCCGTCTATCCTTATGATGCAAGACCCACTTTTTATGATGAATTCAACAACAAGTCACGCTTCACACTTGATCACGGAAAAAGTACAAATCACCTGACGATTTTCAATTTGCACATTTCAGACTCAGCAACTTACTACTGTGCATTTACCAATCGATATGTGGTGAATTTTGCCGAAGGCACTACAATCAGTGTCACAGGTTCAGGTTTGAACATCCCAGCTTCGGTCCATCAGTCAGCATCTGAGATCATCCAGCCAGGAGACTCTGTGACTCTGAACTGTACAGTACACACTGGCAGCTGTGATGGAAAACACAGTGTTTACTGGTTCAAAAACTCTGAGGACTCTCCAGGACTCATTTACACCCATGGAGGCAGTCAGTGTGAGAGGAAACCCAACACACAAACACACACCTGTGTGTACAACCTGCCAATGGAGAGCCTGAATCGTTCTCATGCTGGGACCTACTACTGTGCTGTTGCCTCATGTGGACACATACTGTTTGGAAATGGGACCAAGCTGGACTTTGAAGGTAAGCAAATCTCTAAATTATTTAATGAAAAGTAATTAATGTATAATTCCCAATCACACACTTTAAACACAAAGATAACGCTCCGTTTTTGGTGTTTACTCTCTACAGATAAGGTCGACTCTCTTGTGTATTTCTTGAGTGGAGCTTTGGCATTCAACTCCATTCTGGTCGTTTTACTGGCTTTCTTAGTGTACACGATGAAAAAGAGAAACATCTACCAATCAATGGGTAACTTGTAATTATTGTATACGTCCGAAAGATTGTTTGCAACCAAAGAAACGTGTTGAGAAATACAAATTCTGTCTTTCCAATATCTTTCCAGAGTCTGAAGCAAGATTTTCAACTCCCTCTACAGCAAATACAGAGGTATCATTTATCTAAAGAAGTTAAATGTTTTAATCAGATGCATTTTTACTCCTGTTCAATATCTTTATCCATTTCTATATATTTTGTTACCAGGGTTACCAGGATGCAGGCAGCATCCATTATGCTGCTGTAAGTGTCAATGTGCCCAACAGATCAAGACGACAGAGGAACATCCCCAACGATGAATGTGTGTACTCTGGTGTCAAGCTGTAGACAAACCATGTTTCATTACTTATGTTAAACAACATTGGATTAGTGATGTTTGAAATGTGATATAGATTTGAAAGTAGATTTTAGAATGTTGTGCTTTATATGTTTTCTTATGTCCATTGTATCTCCTCAGTATTCAAAACTGGCTAAAATATTAAATAGACACTTTGGTCTTGATACAATACATCGTGTGCATGTGTTCACTTCCTCATAGTAATATCTCTTTTTACAATCTTCAGACCTCTTTTTAATCATTTTAATGTAGCTCTAAACCAATAAAAATAACATTTGTGCATTTTACAAGAGTAGGTCAGATGTTACTTCTCTGATCCACACTCTTGTGGATATCTAATAGATAGAGTATAGCATATGACTTAGGAGTTTAGTTATATTGCATATTGACATCCAAAACAGAGACTGAAAAGAAAACCAATGGTCTGTACTACGAAGCAGGATTTGGGGTTAGGTAACTCAAGGGTTTTCAGTCCTACAACGCTGGTTCACTTCTTACCAGGACGGATTGCAATGATTACTTGCCTAACAACTCACCTTCTGAGAAACCCTGGGTTGACTTGGCAATTTGACAACCAAAGTTGTATGACAGCTTAGTGAGACACACACATAAAGGATGTGCAATGCATTTTTACTGGGTAACAGCCAACAGTTTCCATTTGTACTTAGGCCTTCTTGAAAAACAGATCTTAATAAATCTTGTATAAATGAGAGGCCTGCTAACAGCATTGATCCATTATCCATTCTCTCTATTTAATGGGGGGCTTATAGTGCAGACAGGTAAAAGTAAAGCAGAGACACTTTTTCTGCTTCAAAGGGATGTCACAGTGGGGTGCTCTGGTTCAAAAGTAGGTACTCTTAGACCTTTTTGTGAAGTATCTATCTTATGGCGCGTTTCCACTACACGGCCTCGCTCGGCCTCGCTCGGCCTCGCTTGGCCGCGCTTGGCCTCGTTAGGACCAGCTCACTTTATGGCGCGTTTCCATTACAGTTTAGGAACTGGGGTAGTATCTATAGTAACGGAGTGTAGGCGGAGCGACGCTGCTTAAAACTGCCGTGACGTCATCTTCAATGCGACACAACACACAACAATTGACTGAATTGAGGATGTGGAAGCGATCGTTTGCTTGTTTCTTGCTGTGTGGTTTATTATCACAAGAAATAGGCAAGAGTTGTTTAGAAAGAGGCGACTTATAGCAAGACGAGGTATAGAAGAAGCTGACGCGAGAGTTCGGGCAGTCCTACGCCGCAGAGACTACAGGACGACTCGAATCACTACTTCTTCTAGACTACAATGCTACTTGGTAAGCTAACGTTCGCTAACTAGCAATGTGTTTAGGCTCACGCTCCCTGTACGACCAAAGTATTTCAAGTATTTAATTAATTGTAGCTACCACTTTTACGTATTAAAATATGTATGCTTGTGTATTTCAGAAGTTACGTGTATTTCAGAAGTGCAGAGGAGGAGGGCAGGGACATACGAGAGGGTCTGATGCGATACCTGAATACATAGAATGTATAATCTAATACCTAAATATTCATTGTATTGTATTGAACATAAATACATATTTTATTTTCACATACATGTGTTTGTCAAATTATTTAAACCAAAAAAATGTTATCAGAATTGACTATTTAGTAAACATTTGAATTTCAAGCACCAGTACTTACTGCCCCATTATAATCTAATAAATTAAGCAAATATCAAAGCAAACTATAAACATAAATACAAAAGTGTAAAACACAGCAGAACTATATTCATAAATGCAAGTGTAAAAAATTGTTAACATGGATGGAGGCTAAAGTATCCACAGCATAAAATAATATGATTATGATGGTTTGTCTGAAAGACACAGCCTCAAGGTTCAAGGTTTTTTATTTTGTCATACGAACATAGCTACAGTGTAGTTATGACAATGACAATCTTAGGTCACAGGCTCCTCCAACAGTGCAACACAATAACCCAGATAAACAGAAATATAGTGCAAGTAAATATTAAGCGCTGTGCACCGCTCTCTGTATAGGTGTTTTCTTTTGTTCTCTTCTCTTTGAAATATAAGCAATGTGTTTGAGTCTAGCACAACGAGGGTATTACAATTGAGTCATTTTTACTACATGTATTATTTATCATGTATTCTTAATACCATTACAAAATATGTAATGTTATGTTTTAGAGGACGACCTCAAGCTAGCAAACTCAATTTCAAACAGTATGCAGAGTTGTCCTGCTAAAGACTTAAAATGTATTATTTAACCAAGTATTTATTCTCTTATTTGTTTTAATTGCAACAGATGATAAAGGTTTCACTGTGATAAGTATTCTCTTAAATCCATAAACCCCTGTACAGTGCTTTGTGGACGATGATGGTGTTTATGATATTTCTGACTGCAGAGGGACGCCTAGATGATGCCATCTTTCTGTGTGATCGCTGTTGGGTGCAATTATTTATCAACAAGCAATAAGATAAGTCAAAGAAGTACTTTATTTAACACAATTTGGGAAGTGTTTTCTTGCAGCAGCATAAAAAAGGCATGGCAGGTTCTGCTCCTGGTGTTCCTTCTGCTGGGCCAGTTGCCGTTCCTGCAGGGCCAGATCCTCTCCTCCTCGGTTCCTCTTGCCTGGGTGACAAGATAATTATAGCAATAAGAATTAGCAATAAGAATGAAAAAACACAGGACAGGTACAGGTCACAAAAGGATATAAGAATAAAATGTATAAACAGTAAGGATGAATTAAAGAAAGTTCTGGCCCTAGATACTAGCTGCTTACTAGCTAGTTACTTTACTTGTAACAGAGCATTCCCACACAGTGGTACAGCTTATTTTACTTACTGACGATGGATGGTCTAAAGTTTTTTTTTTAAAAGTCACAATTCCAGCCTATTTCTTACCTAGAACCACACGCAGCGGTGTCGAGCTGGCACTCGGCGTTGGTGTCTGTGCTCGTGTTGGTGTCTGTGCTCATGTTGGTGTCTGTGTTGGTGTCTGTGGTCAAGCTGGAGTTTGTGCTGTTGATGTGGAGGATGTCGATGCAGAGGACGTTGTTGGGAACTGTTCCTCCTCGCTAGTCCCAATGTAATCATCTAAAACAGAAACATGACTTGTAAATTCCACAAACTACTGCAGCACAATACTATAAATAGCAACAACAACTATAGAAAAGACAAACTGAACGTAAACAATGGCACACATGGTGTTAGCAAACAATAGCTCTAGCTAATGCTATCTGCCTTAGCTAGCTAGCTAGCCTTCGGGGCTCCATAAATGCATGGGTTGTCGAACATAAATGTAAGGATAAAATAGACTTATTTGTTAGAAGTGAGCTTTAGAACAGATAGGGACACAAAGCTTTCAAGCAAATAACAGAGCGTTAGCAAAAACGTACCATGCAGACTCCAGTAACGCCGTTGCAGAGTCCAGTGTCTGTGTAGAGACCTCCTGAAAGACTTTGATATTGCGAGTTGTCCCGTCGAGCTCCCGCTGGACCTTATCATCTGCAATATAATGGAGGAACGTCGTCACTTCCTCGACCGACCATGGCGTGCTTTTCTTTGCCATTGTTGTAGCTCCTCTGTTAACAAAAATGCTGCAAGCTTCGCTATATATATATGCAACGCTAGGGATTATGTCGCGCGCCGATTGTGACGATTCTCTCCGACCAATCAGCAGTCGAGAGTGTTGACGTCACACACTCAGCCTGGTTGTTCCTGGCCGTAGAACCACGATTTTATGAGGCCAGAAAAACTGTGAATTAGGACCCGCTAGCCGGTACTAGGCCAACTGGAAACGCAACCAAAAACGGGCCGCTGACGTCACAGCCCTCTTAAACCGTGCTCCGCGCTGTAGTGGAAACGCGCCTTTAGTGCAGCAGCCTTTGTGGTTTTAGGAGGATGTAACTCTGTTTGCAATCTTACATAGATGCTCCTTAAAAGGCCACTTGCAGTGCAATTACATTAATAGGAAGAATATTTATCAGGTCACATTTAACAGTATTAAAACTACAAATAATGTTGTAGTTAATTCTATTTTGTTTGGAATATTGCTGATTATAGGTATTAACAAGTATTTGAAGCAATTCGTTTCATATAAAAGGCATGGCTACAATAAAAAAAATGTTTTGATGTCTCAATTATTAATAAGACCTTGGCCTACAGAAATAAGACAATGGTAGAAAGAGTTTCTTTTCGAACAACTTCAATAATCCCTAATAGATTTAGATTAGATTATTATCCAATTGTTTTATTGCCAATTTATATTTTCCACATACGTCTGACCCATATAAACACAGGAACAGTATATGTGAATAATTTGGTAACTTGACACTTTTGTCCAATATGCATTACATTTCTCAAATAAACATATATTGGGGCAACATGAATGTCTGTGTCTCAATCCAAGTAAATGCCATTCAATTTAAAGTAACACCAAACCTGTTGTATGAATTTAGCTAAGCCGAAGCCTAAAGCACATCTGCAACTAACTTGTTAACCTTTCCTATTATATTCACAGCACTACTATGGTGAAAACTATGTGTACACGCAGTTTATTCTCCCTGATTTTAAATATGAGACTAAGAGAAAGAGCCATTTAGTTCTTCATTCACCTTTCACCAAGTGAATCTTCTCAAGAACCAAACTTGAAACTATAGATGGCAGTGAACATGTGATCAAGTTTTTTTAAAGTAGGATGTACAATGTCACTTCAGGCTGGCCAATCAAACGCAGTCTTCTTTCTTAAGAGTGAAAAAGGTTTCAAGATGATTTTCACTCAACTCAAGAATTCGAACAAGATGACGTCTCCAAAGTTGGTCTTATATCTGATGTGTTTGTTATTGGGAAAAATCGGTGAGTTGTATTTTAATGCAGCTTTTTCTTTTCAGCAACTTTTCATGAAAATGATTTTAATACGGTTTATGTAAACAATGTGCTGAAATAAACAAATTGAATTATTAAAGAATTTATTTCACTCTTTCAGCTCAGACGACTGATCAGAAACTATACTCAAGTGTTCGCCAAGAGAAAAGTTTTATATCTGCTAATGTTGGAGAAAATGTGACTTTGAGATGCTACAATGAAGATGATGATACAGATTGGCTTTACTGGTTCAAACAAACTTTGGGACAGAAACCGAGGCTCATCTCTACCTTCCATAAGTATACTGCAAGACCCACTTTTTATCATGAATTCAACAAGTCACGCTTCACACTTGATCACGGAGAAAGTACAAATCACTTGACAATTTTAAATGTACACATTTCAGACTCAGCTACTTACTACTGTGCAACTTACTCTAACATTGTGGTGAATTTTGCGGAAGGCTCTATTATTAGTGTCAAAGGTTCTGGTTTAAACCCCCCACCTTCGGTCCATCAGTCAGCATCTGAGATCATCCAGCCAGGAGACTCTGTGACTCTGAACTGTACAGTACACACTGGCAGCTGTGATGGAGAACACAGTGTTTACTGGTTCAAAAACTCTGAGCACTCTCCAGGACTAATTCACACCCGTGGAGGCAGGAATGATCAGTGTGAGAGGAAACCCAACACACAAACACACACCTGTGATTACAACCTGCCAATGGAGAACCTGAATCTTTCTCATGCTGGGACCTACTACTGTGCTGTTGCCTCATGTGGACACATACTGTTTGGAAATGGGACCAAGCTCGATTTTGAAGGTAAGCAATTTACTGGATTATTTAATGAAGAGTAAATTATGGCCAAGTGAGATTTAAAATGAACAACAAGATAAAAGCTGACCGTTCTGTTTTTGGTGTTTACTGTCTACAGATGAGGTCGACTCTCTTGTGTATTTCTTAAGTGGAGCTTTGGCGTTCAACTCCATTCTGGTCGTTTTACTGGCTTTCTTAGTGTACAAGATGAAAAAGAGAAACATCTGCCAATCAACAGGTAACTTGTACCTATTGTTTGTGTCTGAAAGCTTGTTTGCATCCAATGAAACTTTTGGAAAAATGCAAATTCTGTCTTTCAAATGTCTTTCCAGAGTCTGAAGCAAGATTATCAACTCCCTCTACAGCAAATGCAGAGGTGAAATTTATCTCAATAAGTTCAATTTTTATCGATTACATTTTTACTTCTATTCAATATCTTTATCCATTTATATTTATTTTGTCACCAGGGTTACCGCGATGCAAACAGCCTCCATTATGCTGCTTTAAGTGTCAATGTGCCCAACAGATCAAGACGACAGAGGAACATCAACAACGATGAATGTGTGTACTCTGGTGTCAAGCTGTAGACCTACTACACATTACTTGTGTTGATTTAAAATAAGATTCAGTCATCTTCCAAATGTAAAATAGAATTAGAAGTAGATTAAGAGATAAATGTATTTTCCTAGGGGTCTATATTACAAAATTGCAGCCACATATTCCTAATTTACTTCAAATTTGGTACCAATTTGTAGATAATGTTAGACTTTTTTTTAAGTTTCCTTAACCTTAGCCAAAATAACTTGTCATAACATATCTTTTTTAAATTATCACTTAGTTTCATGTATTCATATTTTGTAGAAAACTAAAATGTTGTGCTTTATATGCTTTTTTCTGTCCATTGTATGTCATGTCATGATCAAAAAGGGCTAATTGATTAAATGGACTCTTTCATCTTGAGACAATATGTTATATGCATATGTGTTCACTTCCTCATATGGCGATATCTCTGTTTTTGACAATCTTCAGACCTCTTTTTATATATTTTTAGCTTGTTCAATACTATGACAAAATAAAAAAGGGTGTGCTTTTCACAAAAGTGTGGAGATCTGATTTTCCTTTACTGATCTATACTCCTTTGGACATTTAAGATAGAGTATGGCATTAAGACTAAATAGTTTGGTTCTGCAGCAGATTGACCGACGAAGCATAGTATGAACTAAAGAAAAGGACTTAAATACAATCTAATCAAACGCGGGGATCGGGGACACTTAGAGAGAAAGTCCGGTTGCTGCAGGGTTAATGGGGGATGGGCAAACTAATAAGGCCAATCAAAACAGGCGGGAAAACTCTTGGAACAGGAAAGCAGCTGATAGGTTTAATTTAGTACAAAAATAATCCATGCTTTTGTATGACTTAACCAGTGGCCTATGTTTAGAAGTTCAGATTCATTGATATTGTAAAAGTAAAGAAAATGCTTTTAGGCCTAAGATCATATATTTCTTTATCCTCATTGTTTGGGTTTTTACAATTGTATTATTTTTGCATGTTGAATTTATGTTATTTATAATAAGATAAACAAGAAAATTGGGATAAATGTAGTATGGTGGCACCTGGTTGCACGTGGTTGAAATCACCCACCTTGATGATAAGAGATGAATCTCAACTGTTATGGTTTAATGGCAGAAAAAAAGTGATAAACAATCATGCCTTACTTCAAGTTTCAAATTAATTATTTTTTATAACGAAAACTGTCCTCACCATATTCCTCCCTGAACGGAGAACAGCAACTCTGAGCCTTAATATGATTTAAATAGCTGAGTTATTTGATCATTTGCCCCTGTACGGTTGGCAATAAGAGGGATATGAACTATAGTGACCAAATAGTGTTTTCTACCAGGCTGTAAACAAGTTGTGTTCTGCTGTAAAGTTGGGCATTTTAACATGGAGGTCAAAGGGGATTCATTTGGTATTGGAGCTAGCCTCAAGTGGCCATTCAATTAACTGCAGTTAGTTTTTCCACTTCCGCGTTATCTTCATTTTTCAGCACAAGAAGATGCTGTTTGGCTACGACTTACAAGACACGCAAAGTATGTGCAATGCATATTTACTGGTCAAAAGTTTCAATGTACTAAGGATTACTCACACAAATAATACAGTGTGTATAAAGTATAAATGAGAGGCCTGCTAACAGCATTCACTCATTCTCTTGATTTAATGGGGGGCTTATAGTGCAGACAGGTCAAAGTAAAGCAGAGGGACTTTTTCTGCTTCATAGGGATGTCACAGTGGGGTGCTCTGGTTCAAAAGTAGGTACTCTTAGACTTCTTTGTGAAGTATCTTAGTGCAGCAGCCTTTGTGGTTTTAGCGGGATGTAACTCTGTTTGCAATCTTACATAGAAGCTCATTAAAAGACCACTTGCAGTGCAGGGGCAATAGGAAGAATATTTATCAGGTCACAACCTGTTAAGCCCGAGAGACCCCGGTACCGGGGCACTGCCGCAACATCTTGCAGGAAACAGTGTCTGAGGGCATGTTCATTTAATAAAACTATGAATGTTTTATATCCATGTAACGGGAAGAAACTCATCTAACTGATCATTTTTTAATTTATTTTTCAAAAGAAATCCCACAATGCTAACACTGAGCCTCTGAATTAGCAACGAGCGAAAAATGCTAACACCTTACTGCTCCGAAAATCACTCACAAAACCTTATTATTTATCTTTTCACCACATCCAACACATCGATTCACATCGTGAGGTGACACAGAATCTATTGACACCGACATTACCACTGAATTATACGTATTTGCGAAGTTATAAGCAAAAACGGACATCAAAACAGGTGACGCTAGGTAGCTAAAAATGCTAACATTTTTACCTTGGCTCTGTAGTCTCTCCAAAGTGGTCTTCAATGGCATTAAAACGATAAAAACGCTGCTGAAGTTAATCCATAGGTTAATCTAATGTGTCTGTGTCCCTTTGAAATTATTTCTGATAATCCATAAGCTTTAAAACTGCTTTTCCGTTTCCAGATGTCAAAGCTAGAGATAGGTTCACTCTGATTGAAAAGTACATGCGCGAAGCCCCCACCTTTTCTCTTCACAACGTGTGTGTGTGGGGGACTCCCCCTTCGATTCTATTGGCTCTAACGGTCAGAAAGAGGTGTCAACCATCAAAATTGAGCAAGGGGGGCCAGAAATATGGAAAATCCACCCAAATGACCCCAGAAGTGGTTTATTTTTGCAAAATCTCTCTAAAAATGTCAAATGTAACTTGTTTTGCATCAATCTTGATACAGGGTACTTATTATATGTTGTACTTTGGATTCCTAAAGCTTTTAGTCTACTAACCCATCATCCAAGGGTGGTTTTCACTATAAGTAAGAATTTTTGGACAGACACTATAATTTACAGTTTTTTACAATGTAAAATCTGAATTTTCTTTAAAATAAAAAACATCTATATTGATTCTGACTTTTCTACATCCAACTCACAGGTTTATCATTACTTTGAGAACAAAGATTATTAATTTAACCCTTTTAGAAGGAAAGATATGGTCATTTGTTCTGGGAATGTCATTTTCGAGCCTGAGACCTGAAAAACAGGCTCAGGGCTTAACAGGTTAAAACTACAAATAATTGTGTAATTAATTCTATTTTGTTTGGAATATTGCTGATTATAGGTATTAACAAGTATTTTAAGCAATTAGTTTCATATAAAAGGCATGGCTAAAAAAATGTTGATGTCTCAATTATTAATAAGACCTTGGCCTACAGAAATAAACCTATATGGTAGAAAGAGTTTCTTCAATAATCCCTAATAGATTTACATTAGATTATTGTACAATTGTTTTATTGCCAATTTATATTTTCCACATACGTCTGACCCATGTAAACACAGGAACAGTATATGTGAATAATTTGGTAACTTGACACTTTTGTCCAATATGCATTACATTTCTCAAATCTTGGGGCACCATGAGTTTCTGTGTCTCAATCCAAGTAAATGCCATTCAATTTAAAGTAAAACCAAACCTGTTGTATGAATTTAGCTAAGCCGAAGCCTAAAGCACATCTGCAACTAACTTGTTAACCTTTCCTATTATATTCACAGCACTACTATGGTGAAAACTATGTGTACACAGAGTTTATTCTCCCTGATTTTAAATATGATACTAAGATAAAGAGCCATTGTGTTCTTCATTCACCTTTCACCAAGTGAATCTTCTCAAGAACCAAACTTGAAACTATAGATGGCAGTGAACATGTGATCAAGTTTTTTAAAAGTAGGATGTACAATGTCACTTCAGGCTGGCCAATCAAACACAGTCTTGTTTCTTAAGAGTGAAGAAGGTTTCAAGATCATTTTCACTCAACTCAAGAATTCGAACAAGATGACGTCTCCCAAGTTGGTCTTATATCTGACGTGTTTGTTCTTGGGAACAATCGGTGAGTTGTATATTAATGCAGCTTTTTCTTTTCAGCAGCTTTTCATGGAAATGCTTTCAATAGTTTTCATGTAAACTACAGTACTTGCTGAATTCATCCAATCTTATTAATTGTTTATTTCTTTCACTCTTATTTCAGCTCAGACGACTGATCTGAAACTATCTTCAAGTGTTCGTCAAGATAAACGTTTTATATCAGCTAAGGTTGGAGAAAATGTGACTTTGCGATGCTTCTATAAAGCTGGTGATACAAGTTGGATTTACTGGTACAAACAAACTCTGGGACAGAAACCGAGGCTCATCTCTTCCGCCTATCTGTATGATGCAAGACCCACTTTTTATGATGAATTCAACAACAAGTCACGCTTTACACAGGATAGAGGAAATAGTACAAATCAGTTGACAATTTCAAATGTGCACATTTCCGACTCAGCTACCTACTACTGCGCAATTTTCTCAAAATGTCTTCGATTTTGCGGAAGGCTCTTTTATCGATGTTCAGGGTTCAGGTTTGAACATCACAGCTTCAGTCCATCAGTCAGAATCTGAGATCATCCAGTCAGGAGACTCTGTGACTCTGAACTGTACAGTACACACTGGCAGCTGTGATGGAGAACACAGTGTTTATTGGTTCAAAAACTCTGAGCACTCTCCAGGACTCATTTACACCCGTGAAGGCAGGAATGATCAGTGTGAGAGGAAACCCAACACACAAACAAACACCTGTGTGTACAACCTGCCAATGGAGAGCCTGAATCTGTCACGATCTGTCTGTGTTGTGTTTTGTCTTGTCTTTTTCTGTCTTTGGTTTCCTGTTTTGTTTTGAAAGGTGTTCACCCCTGTCTTGCCTGTTGCTTCCTGTCTCTGTGTTCTTCCTGTGTCTGTGTTCCCTCCTGCCTGATTGCCCGATTGTGTTCACCTGGTGCCCCTGTGTTTTCTCCTCCCTCCTCACCTGTGTCTTGTTTGTGTGATTGGTCTTGTGTGTATTTTAGTTCTGGTTTTTCTGTCTGTCATTGTTGGTTCATTGTTTGTATTTGACTGTGTGTCACAGGGTAGTGTTCTGTGTTCTACTTCGTACCTTGGATTAAAGGAATATACTTGGAAATCTGCATTTGGGTCCTGCCTGCTTACTCAACCCTGACAGAATGAACCAACCAGAAATGGGCCCAGCAGGTCCATTTGAGGTGGATTTACAAAATGTTACCTTTTCTTTGGCTTGCTGCTATGGAAGGTGGAGGGGAGCGTCCAGTGTTCAGCAGAGAGAGGCTGCTCTGGCAGAAGCTCACCAGGTGGCAACAGTGGATCAACCTTTAGTTAAGTTCTTACCTGATTGGATTTTGGATTTCCTTTCGACGTGTGATTCCCGGCCTGCTAGCCCCAGGCATGCTAGCCCCCTGCCTCCCAACTCCCAACCTGACACCATACATCTCGGTGTGTTCCGTCTGGAGTCAACCCCTGCTTCTTCCCCATTTCCTGCTCCTGTCCAGGAGCCGTTCTCGGGCACTCGTCTGGCTTTTGGAGGTCCACGGAGCCTCCAAAAGGCTCCTAAGAGAAGGAGTCGCAAGCCCAGGCTAGCAGCCCGAGCCCCAGAAGCCATGCTTTGGGCTCCAGAACCGGCCCCAGCAGCCATGGTTCCAGCCTCAGTTCTGGCCCCAGCAGCCATGGTTCCAGCCTCAGTTCTGGCCCCAGCAGCCATGGTTCCGGCTCCAGAACCGGCCCATACAGCCATGGTTCCAGCCCCAGTTCTGGCCCCAGCAGCCATGGTTCCGGCCTCTGTTCCGGTCCAGCACGCCATATCTCTTCAGGGAAATCTTCTGGGCCAACATGAGCAGATGATGCGAGCCTTAGCTGAAAGCAATCAGTCCTTGGCTCTACACATGTCAAACCTTGCTGCTCAGGTCTCAACTTGGACGTCTTCTGCTGCATTTCCTGCCTCCGCCAATTCACCTGTGGATTCCACTCCAGCCCCTCGTGTCCTGTCGGTGGTCCGGCCGACTCCAGCACCTCGTCTCCTGTTGGCTCTACGGCCGACGCCAACCCCCCGTGTCCTGTTGGCTCTACGGCCGACGCCTACCCCATGTCCTGTACCGTTGGAGGTCCCGCCGACTACTCTTCTGCCGGGGGTCCTGCCAACCCTATGTCCTGTGATGTTGGAGGTCCCGCCGACTACTCTCCTGCCGGGGGTCTTGCCAACTCCATGTCCTGTCCCATTGGGGATCCCGCCGACTACTCTTCTGCCGGGGGTCCTGCCAACCCTATGTCCTGTGCCGTTGGAGGTCCCGCAGACTACTCTTCTGCCGGGGGTCTTGCCAACTCCATGTCCTGTCCCATTGGGGGTCCCGCCGACTACTCTTCTGCCGGGGGTCCTGCCAACCCTATGTCCTGTGCCGTTGGAGGTCCCGCCGACTACTCCTCTGCCGGGGGTCCTGCCAACCCTATGTCCTGTGCCGTTGGAGGTCCCGCCGACTACTCTTCTGCCGGGGGTCTTGCCAATCATATGGCCTGTTCCGTTGGAGGTCCCGCCGACTACTCTTCTGCCGGGGGTCCTGCCAACCCTATGTCCTGTGCCGTTGGAGGTCCCGCCGACTACTCTCCTGCCGGGGGTCTTGCCAACTCCATGTCCTGTCCCGTTGGGGGTCCCGCCGACTGCTCTTCTGCCGGGGGCCCTGCCGGCCCTGTGTCCGGTGCCGTTGGAGGTCCCGCCGACTACTCTTCTGCCGGGGGTCTTGCCAACCCTATGTCCAGTGCTGTTTATCCTGTTGGCTCTCCTGCCAATCCTATGTCCTGTGCCGTTGGAGGTCCCGCAGACTACTCTTCTGCCGGGGGTCTTGCCAACTCCATGTCCTGTCCCATTGGGGGTCCCGCCGACTACTCTTCTGCCGGGGGTCCTGCCAACCCTATGTCCTGTGTCGTTGGAGGTCCCGCCGACTACTCCTCTGCCGGGGGTCTTGCCAATCCTATGTCCTGTTCCGTTGGGGGTCCCGCCGACTACTCTCCTGCCGGGGGTCTTGCCAACTCCATGTCCTGTCCCATTGGGGGTCCCGCCGACTACTCTTCTGCCGGGGGTCTTGCCAACTCCATGTCCTGTTTCGTTGGGGGTTCCGCCGACTACTCTTCTGCCGGGGGTCTTGCCAATCCTATGTCCTGTTCCGTTGGGGGTCCCGCCGACAACTCTCCTGCCGGGGGTCTTGCCAACTCCATGTCCTGTCCCGTTGGGGGTCCCGCCGACAACTCTCCTGCCGAGGGTCCTGCCAACTCCACGTCCAGTATCGTTGGAGGTCCTGCCGACACCTGTTCCGCTGTGGGTCCTGCCAACCCCTTGTCCTGTCCCGTTGGGGGTCCCGCCGACAACTGCTCCGCCGGGTTTCCTGCCAACACCAGATCCTGTCCTGTTAGGGGTCCCGCCGACACCGGTTCCACCGGGGGTCCTGCCAACTCTGTGTCCTGTTCCGTTGGGGGTCCAGTCGACACCAGCCCTTGCTCCATCCGGGGTCCCATTGACACCAGTCCATGTCATGTCCAGGATCCCGTCTGCGCCTGTCCGGTCGGCTCCGGTTCTTGTCCGGCCGATACTGGGTCCTGCCCGTCCTCCGGAGCTGTCCCGTCGGCGCCTTTCTGTCCGGCCTCCAGAGCTGTCCCGTCAGCGCCTTCCTGCCCGTCCTCCGGAGCTGTCCCGTCGGCGCCTTCCTGCCCGTCCTCCGGAGTTGTCCCGTCGGCGCCTTCCTGCCCGGCCTCCGGAGCTGTCCCGTCGGCGCCTCCCTGCCCGGCCTCCGGAGCTGTCCCGTCGGCGCCTTCCTGCCCGGCCTCCGGAGCTGTCCCGTCGGCGCCTCCCTGCCCGGCCTCCGGAGCTGTCCCGTCAACACCTTCCTGCCCGGCCTCCGGAGCTGTCCCATCAGGGCCTTCCTGCCCGTCCTCCGGAGTTGTCCCGTCAGCACCTTCCTGCCCGGCCTCCGGAGCTGTCCCGTCGGCGCCTTCCTGCCCGGCCTCCGGAGCTGTCCCGTCGCCGCCTTCTTGTTCGCCCTCGAGCCCGGCTCCCTGAGTGCCGCGGTCTTCGCCCTCAAGCCCGGTCTCCTGAGTTCCCCAGCCGTGGTCTTCGCCCTCGAGCCCGGCCTCCTGACTCTCCCAACCACTGCCTTCGCTCTCATGCCCGGGTCCCTGAGTTCGCCCGCTGTGGCCTTCGCCCCTTTTTGGACTCTGCCTTGCCCCCGGGCCGTCCGCCCGGGACCCCTTCCGGGCCCGTCCTCCGGACCCCCTCCACCCACCCTGCTGGAATGTTTTGGACGTTTTGGACTTTTTGGGACTTTTTGGGACGTCTGGGATCCGTCCCTTGAGGGGGGGGGTACTGTCACGATCTGTCTGTGTTGTGTTTTGTCTTGTCTTTTTCTGTCTTTGGTTTCCTGTTTTGTTTTGAAAGGTGTTCACCCCTGTCTTGCCTGTTGCTTCCTGTCTCTGTGTTCTTCCTGTGTCTGTGTTCCCTCCTGCCTGATTGCCCGATTGTGTTCACCTGGTGCCCCTGTGTTTTCTCCTCCCTCCTCACCTGTGTCTTGTTTGTGTGATTGGTCTTGTGTGTATTTTAGTTCTGGTTTTTCTGTCTGTCATTGTTGGTTCATTGTTTGTATTTGACTGTGTGTCACAGGGTAGTGTTCTGTGTTCTACTTCGTACCTTGGATTAAAGGAATATACTTGGAAATCTGCATTTGGGTCCTGCCTGCTTACTCAACCCTGACAGAATCCTTCTCATGCTGGGACCTACTACTGTGCTGTTGCCTCGTGTGGGCAAATACTGTTTGGAAATGGGACCAAGCTGGACTTTGAAGGTAAGCTATTTACTAGATTATTTAATGAAGAGTAAATTATGGCCAAGTGAGATTTAAAATGAACAACAAGATAAAAGCTGACCGTTCCATTTTTGGTGTTTACTCTCTACAGATGAGGTCGACTCTCTTGTGTATTTCTTGAGTGGAGCTTTGGCATTCAACTCCATTCTGGTCGTTTTACTGGCTTTCTTAGTGTACAAGATGAAAAAGAGAAACGACTGTCAATCAACAGGTAACTTCTACCTATTGTTTTTTTCTTCCGGAAGCTTGCATTCACTCAATACAACTCTTTACTGAATAATTTTTCTCCATGTTGCCAATCAGAGTCTGAAGCAAGATTATCTACAGCAAATACAGAGGTGAAAATGATCTCATAAATTAAAAATGTTATCGCAGAATTTTCTTTTATTCAATATCCTGATCCATTTCTTCATATTTTGTTGACAGGGTCCCCGGAATGCAGACAGCCTCCATTATTCTGCTTTAAGTGTCAATGTGCCCAACAGAATAAGACGACAGAGGAACATCCCCAATGATGAATGGGTGTACTCTGGTGTCAAGCTGTAGACAAACCATGTTTCATTACTTATGTTTAACAAAATTGGATTTAGTCATGTTTTAAAAGTAACACAGTAATGTATAAGTAATGAAGAGATACATTTGTGTACATCTTATTGGTTTGCAGTGTAAAAGATGCAGCAAAGAACGTATTTACACCTCATGAATTATCCCCTGTGCCAAAAGTCCTGATGCCCCTCATGTAGTATGCTGGATTGACAAGACCGCTTTTCACATCTTGGCGATGTAGTTAATATTGGACGGTTTTTGATGATACAAACAAGTTTTCCTTAACCCCTTAAAAACGTTGCCAAATGCTGAACATATGATTTTTTTATACTAATCATACCTTAGTTTCATTCATACATATTTTGGACAACGCAATAATTGTGTGCATTCTTATGTCCTTTGTATGTCATGTCATGTCATGATCACAAGGGGCTAATTTATTAAATGGACTGTTTGATCTTGAGACAAATATATAATGAGCATGTGTGTTCACTTCCTCAAAGGCCATATCTCAGTTTTAAACAATCTTCAGACCAATTTTTATACATTTTTAGATTGTTCTAAACCCCAAAAAACCAATTGTGTATATTTCAAAAGAGTGCGGGCGGAACTTTGACGTTCATTCTCAGAACCATACCTCAATGAAAATCTAAAAGCTATAGTATGGAATTAAAACAAAGGAGTTCAGTTATATATGAGATTGATCGACAAAACAGAGTCTGAACAGAAAAGAAGAACTTAAATACAAACTAATCAGATGAGGGGGTGAAGTGCAGGTGGACAGAAAGTCAGGTTTCTGCAGGGTTAATATGGGACAGGTGAAACTAATAAGGCCAATCAAAACAGCTTTGGAAACAGGGAAGAAGCTGATTGGCTGGAAAGACTAATAAGGCTGATTCAGAGCAGGTGTGAAGATGGGCAAAGGCAGCACAGGAACACCAACGGAAAAACACAAGACAGGAAGTCAAACCAGGAATTTATTTTTTTCAAAATAAAATAGGAAAAAACGAAAAACAAGGATCATTACAGTTCTAATACTGAAAGCAAGTTTGATTCGCTTGATATAAAACTAAAAAATACATTAAATTATGCAATTTACCATCTATACTGAATTATGAAGATAATCTACACCGGATCACACAATAGTTTAGCTTTCCTTTAATCAATAAAACTGTCTTAAAGTAACGGCATACGCACATTGGCAATACATAAATCCAATGGAAATATAGTTAACTCAGTTGGTGCTTTGAAGATTTGTTTGAACTACTACACAATTAGCATTATTTGATAGAAATTAATTGTCTATTCCTCTTAGACCTGTTCCCGCCCATACTTTTTGCATTGTATCTCTTTCAGTGTGTTTTTTTACATTTTGTGGTTTTCAGCAGGATGTAACAGTGTCTGCACTCAGTACATCTTAAGCCTAAGACCACTCTAGCAAAGGTCCTTGATCGAAAAATCCACTGTGTTGTTACATAATTATATTTCAAATGAAAATCATTACATCTAATGCCAAGAAATTCTCCCACCATGTCAATGTTTTAAAAATACATATTTTTTACTACAGTTTATGTAGCAGTGAACACGTGATCACATTTCCTAAGTAGGACACAGTCACTTCAGATTGGCCAACCAAACCTAGTTTCGTCTTTTAAGAGGAGAGGCATGATCAACATTCTTTTCATTTCACACATGAATTTGAACATGATGACATTTCCGTTGTTTGCTCTCTTTTGCACCCGTCTGTGCTTGGGGATAATGGGTGAGTTGTATTTATTTCTACTCAAACGTGCTCTCTTAGAAATATTCATCATTTTAGAAAATGAAGTGATTATGCTAAAGATTCTCACATTAAATTACTACATTTGTCTTGTTTCATTTCAGCCGAGACGACTAACCGGACATTGTCCACATCTGTTCGTGAAGACAGAGGTTTTGTATCAGCTAAAACAGGGGAGAACTTGACTTTGCCATGTTTCTATGAAGGCATTGTTGCTGCAAGGCTTTACTGGTATAAGCAAACTGTTGGGCAGAAACCAAATCTCATCTCTACATTCTATATGTATAACAAAAACATAGATTTCTATGGTGAATTCAATAACAATTCACGCTTCACACTGAATGCTGAAAAGGGGAAAGGTAAAAACCACTTGACCATCACAGACTTGCGCGTATCAGACTCCGGTACTTATTTCTGCATAAATTGCTATCTATACACGTTAGAAATTTCACAGAGCACTCTAGTCGACGTTAAGGGTTCAGATCTGACAGCTTTAGTCCATCAGTCAGCATCTGAGACTGTCCAGTCAGGAGGCTTTGTGACTCTGAACTGTACAGTTCTCACTGGGAGTTGTGATGGAGAACACAGTGTTTACTGGTTCAAAAACTCTGAGGACTCTCCAGGACTCATTTACACCCATGGAGGCAGGAATGATCAGTGTGAGAGGAAACCCAACACACAAACACAAACCTGTGAATACAACCTGCCAATGGAGAGCCTGAATCCTTCTCATGCTGGGACCTACTACTGTGCTGTTGCCTCATGTGGACACATACTGTTTGGAAACGGGACCAAGCTGGACTTTGAGGGTAAGTAACTTTCTAGCAGAGGTTGTTGCAGTTCTCATTGGTACTGTCTTACCAAACTTTGGATAAAAACCTACTGAAAGCTCTGCTTCTCTCTACAGGTGGCGTGGACTCTGGTTTCTTGGTGCATTTCTCCAGTATAGCTTTGACATTCACCACCATCCTGAGTGTTTTACTGGCTTTCTTAGTGTGCATGATGAACAAGAACAGCTGCCAATCAACAGGTAACTTGTACGGTTTGTATCTTATGGCTTGATTTTGCAGAATTTGGCCTTTGATTAAAAAGAACCATTTCTATTTTTTCCAGTTCCGTCCACAGCAGAAGCCGAAGTGAGTAAAATCAGTTGACCATAAATAACTGCTAAATTACCATTTAAACACCCTATTCCTTCCAAATAATTTTTATATTTTGCAGGATCACAATAATGATCTACTTATATATATTGTGTTGCAGGAGTACCAACGTGGAGAAAAGGTCTACTATGCTGCTTTAGGTGTGAACCTGAAAAACAGATCAAGAAGACAGAGGGATCCAACCTGGAGTGACTGTGTGTATTACAGCGTAAAGCAGTAGAACCTGACAAGTTGCAATTTGTACTTTTGAGTGAAACATGTGTTTTTGTTTTCTCTTCCTTGTGGTCCGTAGCAAAAAAAAAAAATCTATTCTTCGTAGATGTACATTTTAGCATAGTATTTTTCCACTTTGTGGTCGAAGCAGGATATGTCCGCAACGTTCTTTCAAATAAACCATCTATCTAAAGATATATGCTTTTTTTAGTACTTGTGAATACATGTATGACTTAACCTGTAGCCTATATTTAGAAGCTAAGATGCTGTAAAAGTCACTTCAATACTTTTAAGTTTAGGATCATCTTATTATTTTTATTATCATTGTTTTTTACCAAATCAAATGTGTAATTTTGTTTGTGCAATTTCTGTCATTTATCCAATAAACATCAAAATTCGGAACAATACTGTGTGTGTCTTCTTAAATCCAACAGCTTTTCTTTGCACTAGTAGCACCGTTTTTTTTAGAAAACTTGGGTTCCCTAACCCACCCCAATATGTGACAAAACTCAAGTCATACAGGTGAATTATTTGAACATTTACCCCTATACAGTTGCCATATAGTGGAAAACTAGCTATATGGACCAAACCCTTTTAAACTAGGCTGGAAACAAATTTCTCTTGGTTGTAATGTTGAGCATTTTAACATGAAGGTCATTGGGGATTGACTTGCTTTTGAAGCCTGCTTAAAGTGGCCATTCAATGAACTGCAGATTTGTTACACTTCTGTGTTAGCTTTATTTCTCAGCAACCCAGGTTTCGCTTGGCTACGACTTACAGAACTTGCAAAGAACTGGCACAGTCAGCTAGATCATTCAGTCAATTACATACTCATCATTAGCTGTTTTGGAAAGCTAAACACTTGCTAACTTCTTAAATATATCAAAGTGGTAGAGAATGTGATATCTCCCTATAACAAAAAATCATGGAAATGCGAACATATACAAATGAGTGAAAGAGTGAATGCATATTTTAAGCCAACAGTTTTTAATCTGGCCATTTGGCTAACTCTTCAAAGTATTATAAAACTCAATAGGGCTCATATAATGTAAAATGAGAGGCCAGCTAATAGCATTGTTTTTTTCGCTTCAGTTAAGGGGGGGGGGGGGGGCTTTGGGCGCACAAAGGTTAGTAACAAGAAGTGTTCTGCTTTAATGCGTCACAGTGGTCCGTTCTGGTGCAGACACAAAACATAGACGAATAAACTCAACAGTCAGTAGCTTTTTTTGTGTTGTATCTCTTAGTGCAGCAGCGTTTGTGGTTTTGAGCAGGATGTAAGGGTGTTTGCTTTCTCACATAGATGATACTTCATTGAGAGACCACTTGCAGTCCTATTTCAAAAGTAGAATACTTGTTAAGTCACATTTAACAATACGGAAGCTACTAATACTTAGAGGTCCGGTTAAAAGTCCTTTTGGTTTGAATATATTGGTGATACATACTGTATATAAACACGAATGAATCCATTAGTCTCATATGGATGCATTGAATTAAATCAATGTCTCCCTTTGTATGGCTCCATTATCACTGAGACATGTGCCCATATCAATAGGCCTATGGGAGGAACAGTGTTTCTTTTTGACTTGCTTCAATAATCACCTTTTGTTAATAATAATGTTTTAACTAACAAAACCCATCATGGAGCCAATAAAGATTTACATCATGCCATTGTTTTATTGACCTTCCACTGTATATGTTCCACATACCTCTGGCCCAGTATAGTATTTTAGAGTCATTTGTATCCAATATTCCTTTGATATTCTCATAAACTTACAAGAGGGGTAATATGGATTTCTGGGTCTTAAAATACCATCCATTTTGATGATTAATGGCAAACCCGTCGTACTAACCAAGCTATAGCAAAAGCCTCAATATATATATATATGTATATATGTCATCCAAAAATGCAGTTGGGGTAATTTCTTTCCCATTTTGGAAAATTATTGTGCCAGCTTCCTGTAAAATTGTCCAAGAAGAATTTTCTATTGACTTTTAGAATTGGTAATCAATGTGAAAACAGAAAAGTGCAGTCCATATCATGTACATGTAACGTGCACTGAAACAACTGCAATTCTGCAATTTATAAAACATATCCTTTTTTAAATTCAAGAAATGTAAGTCCATGAGATAAGGTTCTACAAAATGACTTGAAAGATCATATTCTCTTTGGAGAGAGACTTAAAAAGACATAGTCAATCCATTAATATTATAGGTAATTATACTGTAGATAGAGATAGTTTATATGTAATGCCAACATGAGAATATCTTTTATATACTTTCTCAAATTTGATCATATTCAAACAACAAATTGACTCTGTAGGTGGCAGTAAACCTGTGACCATGTTTCCTTTATGGGACATAGTTTAAAGTGTCACCTCTGATTGGCCAAACAGATTCAGTGTTGTTTCTTAAGAGTGGAGAGAGCATCGAGATGTGCATCATTCAACGCGGCAGTTTGAACACGATGACATCTCATGTGATCATGTTATATTTCGGATTTCTAATCTTGTGGAATACTGGTGAGTTGTATTTTTGTGGTACAAAATGTTATCTTTTATATCCCCATGATATTGGTCCAAATCATTTTTGTGTGTCGAGTTTATTTTTCTATACTTCTGCATTTGATTTATCTCTCCTATCTCTTCAGCTCAGGTGACGGAGCTGAAATTATCGTCATCTGTTCATCAAGAGAGTGGTATTCTATCATTTAAAACTGGGGACGAGCTTACTTTGAAATGTTTCCATGGGAGTAATGTTGACACAAGATTTTACTGGTACAAGCAAACTGTGGGACAGAAACCAAGGCTTATCTCAACCTACTACAAGTACGAACCAAATGGAACATTTCACGATGAATTCAAGAATCCACGTTTCGCATTGGATACGGGAAAAGGACAAAATCACCTGAAGATAACAGATGTGCAAATTTCAGACTCAGCCACTTACTACTGCGCAAATAGCCATTCTTACCAGTTTGAATTCAGGGAGGGAATTACAGTCGATGTAAAAGGTTCAGATTTGAGCATCTCGTTTTTAGTCCATCAGTCAGCATCTGAGATCATCCAGCCAGGAGACTCTGTGACTCTGAACTGTACTGTACACACTGGCAGCTGTGATGGAGAACACAGTGTTTACTGGTTCAAAAACTCTGAAGACACTCTTCCAGGACTCATTTACACCCGTGGAGGCAGTCAGTGTGAGAGCAAACCCAACACACAAACACACACCTGTGATTACAACCTGCCAAAAAGCGTGAATCTTTCTCATGCTGGGACCTACTACTGTCCTGTTGCCTCATGTGGACACATACTGTTTGGAAACGGGACCAAGCTGAACTTTGAAGGTAAGTCACTCAATTGGAGGGTTTTTCCTTGAAGTCCTTAAAGCTTTGTAATGTGTCCTGATGTCTGACTCTCTACAGATAAGGTGGATTTTCTTATCTTGGTGTATTCCTTGAGTGGAGCTTTGGCATTCACTCTCATTGTGATTGTCTTACTGGTTTTCTTACTGTGCATGATGAGCAAGAGAAACAGCTGCAAATGTACAGGTACTGTAACTAATCTTTTTTTAGACTGCGCTTATAATGTGTACCCATTTAACACAACATTAGAGTGAAATATATTTTTTATTATTTTCAGAGTCTCATGCAAGAGTTCCAGCTCCCTCCACAACAAATGCAGAGGTATCTTGTGTTTGATAAACTTTTACCATTGAAACGTTTTTATGAACACAGTCTTTGTTTTAAGTATAATTGTGTGGTTTATGTTTTGTTATTAGGGTGACCAAAATGAAGTGACCATCCATTACTCAACTGTAAGGGAACATAAGGTCAACCGATCCAGGAGACAAAGGAACAGCACCAAGACTGAATGCGTGTACTCAAGTATTAAGTAGTCCAACTGTACATGTTTTATATTTGTTCCTGTTTAAAAAGACAAATAAAGGCTAAGGGTTTCTAAGCAAGCCCAAAAATTGGACTGGATTAACTTCTTTTTTAATCTAAAATTAGAGGAGGGACATACCATTTTAAATAAACGCATCAACCCAATGGTGCCCCAACTTGTGGACAGCCACAATACCAACATTGGTTTGTCTGGACATGTTTATCTACCAGAAAGACACCTCCAAATTCAACAATTATCTTGCATGGACGTTCCGGTTTTCCATGACTGTCATACGCAGTAGGTGATGGGTCTGTGTCTCAGTACTTAAGAGTATCTTCAAAAGTTTACAATATTTGCTTCACCACCATGCGAGATAGAACTGTATGAATTCCCACTGTTACAGGAAATGAGAAAACAGAAGGTAAGACGGCTAAACATTATAGTAGAGAAATAGCAGGTATAGTTCTACATTCCAAAGTGGAAATATGACTTTCATCCCATATGTAACTTAAATCCTGAATGTTTAGTCAAGCCGAAGCAAGCCTTGATATTGTCGCAATCTTCAAGACAGTCACACTTCTGAATAAAAAAATGTAAACTGAACTGATCTTGGTACATTTAAAGTTTTCAAAGTAAACATTCACTGGCTTGGGTCCAAACAAATCTCAAAGTACACAGGCTTCATCATTTTTAGATCAGTTTACAATGAGTCATGGGATCATAGTTAATGGACTTGTTTTTTACTATTTTGCCAGACTACTCAATAAGATATGTTTCACACACACACACACACTCTCAATTGTTTTGTTTTCACACACACACACACACACACACACACACACACACACACACACACACACACACACACACACACACACACACACACACACACACACACACACACACACACACACACACACACACACACACACACACAGTGGCCCATTGTTCTGGAAAGTTTGCATATATACTGAAGTTTCCATTTAGCCAACCTCATTGTGGTTTACCTGTGAGTTGCCATGTATTATTATTTACAGTATGTCTTGACTCATTGGCTCTGTACAGAGAGCAAATATAGTAAACACATTTTCAAAACCATTTTTTGCTGACACTTTGTCCAAAAGCAGGTCATAGGGAAGGTTTTTCTTGCTTCAATGTGAAACAGCCAATCATGTTTAACAAGGTAAATATGGTGAACCAATCAGACCTGACGGATGTGCCCCAAATGTAGGACAAGTTGTAAATGAGTTAAGTCTGAACTGCTGCTGAGCAGAGGCCGGACCAGTGAATGCAGATAAAGAAGACAAGATGATCCCGAACTTTGTGAATGTCTTCCTGCTCTGGCCTTTGTGTAAGTAACAATGATCCACTTGTGGAATCTTTTCATCATCAAACTAAAAGCTAATCTCTGTCTTTATGTTTCAGGTGTGGCACAGACAGATGACATTTCTCAGCCGGTTCCTTTCCAAATGGTGAAGATTGGAGACTCGGCTACTATTGAATGTCACATAAAAAGTATCATACAAAAGCGAGTCTGGTACAAATACACGTTAGGGAAGAGACTGCAGCTTGTGGCAGCATTTAATGACAAATATAATTGGAGTGAAATTTCAGAGGAATTTCCTAACCGTTATTCAGCCAAATTTAACGGAACCAAAATCCACCTGAGCATATCTGCAACAACATGGGTAGACGTTGGAACATACTTCTGTGGAGTCGTGCAATTAAACGACATCCAATTTGGATCGGGAACCTTTTTGATGCTGAAAGGTATTTTGTAGGTTGTTATCAAAGCACCCAAGGTAATTTTAACGTAATGCTAATGATGTAATTCTTTGATTTGCATCCCAAGGTGCAAACATGATCAGTGAGTCTGTCATCCAGCAGCCAGAGTCAAAATCAGTCCAGCCAGGAGACTCTGTGACCGTCAGCTGCTCACACACAGGCCACTGTGCAGCAGAACACACTATTGTCACGTGGCTGAAGAACTCTCAGCATTCTGCTCCACAAATTATTTACTTCTCTGGAAATGGGACCTGCCAGAGGAAAGAGAGTGGAAAAACAACCTGCGTGTACAGCCTTCTCCTGAGGGACCTCAGCTCCGATGATGCTGCAACCTACTACTGTGTCGTAACTTCCTGTGGACAGACACTGGTTGGAGACGGGACCAAGCTGGACTTTGAGGGTAAGTAACTTTCTAGCAGAGGTTGTTGCAGTTCTCATTGGTACTTTCTTAACAAACTTTGGATAAAAACCTACTGAAAGCTCTGTTTCTCTCTACAGGTGGCGTGGACTCTGGTTTCTTGGTGCATTTCTCGAGTATAGCTTTGACATTCACCACCATCCTGAGTGTTTTACTGGCTTTCTTAGTGTGCATGATGAACAAGAAAAACAGCTGCCAATCAACAGGTAACTTGTACAGTTTGTATCTTATGGCTTGATTTAGCAGAATTTGGTCTTTGATTAAAAATAACCATTTCTGTTTTTTCCAGTTCCGTCCACAGCAGAAGCCGAAGTGAGTAAAATCAGTTGACAATAAATAACTGCTAAATTACCATTTAAACACCCTATTCCTTCCAAATAATTTTCCTGGAAATCAGTTTTTATATTTTGCAGGATCACAATAATGATCTACTTATATATATTGTGTTGCAGGAGTACCAACGTGGAGAAAATATCTACTATGCTGCTTTAGGTGTGAATCTGAAAAACAGATCAAGAAGACAGAGGGATCCAACCTGGAGTGAATGTGTGTATTACAGCGTAAAGCAGTAGAACCTGACATGGTGCAATTTGTACTTTTGAGTTGGAGTTTTTTTCTTCTTTGTGGACTGCAGCAAAAAAAAATCAATCTATTCTTCATTAATGTTCATTTTAGCATAGTCTTTTTCACTGTGTGGTCGAAGCAGGATATGTCCGCAACGTTCTTTCAAATAAACCATGTGTCTAAAGTTTTTTTAGTACCTATGAATACATGTTTTTGTATGAGTTAACCTGTAGCCTATATTTAGAAGCTTAGATGCTGTAAAATTCACTTGAATACTTTTAAGTTTAGGATCATCTTATCAATTTTATTGTCATTTTTTTTAACAAAATAAAATGTGTAATTTTGTCTGTGCAATTTATGTCGTTAATAATGAAATAAACGTCAAAACTCGGAACAATATTGCGTGTGTCTTCTTGTTAATCCAACAGCTTTTATTCGCACTAGTGACACTATTTTTATTAGAAAACTCAGCGCACAAAGGTTAGTAACAGGAAGTGTTCTGCTTTAAGACGTTACAGTGGTCCGTTCTGGTTCAAACACAATACATAGACAAATAAACTCAACAGTCAGTATTTTTTTGTTGTGTTGTATCTCTTAGTGCAGCAGCGTTTGTGGTTTTGAGCAGGATGTAAGGGTGTTTGCTTTCTCACATAGATGATACTTAATTGAAAGACCACTTGCAGTCCTATTTCAAAAGTAGAATACTTGTTAGGTCACATTTAACAATACGGAAACTACTAATACTTAGAGGTCCGGTTAAAAGTCCTTTTGGTTTGAATATATTGGTGATGCATATATAAGCATGAATATATTAGTCTCATATGGATGCATTGAATTAAATCAATGTCTCCTTTTTATGGCTCCATTATCACTGAGACATGTGCCCATATCAATATAACTATGGGAGGAACAGTGTTTCTTTTTTACTTGCTTCAATAATCACCTTTTGTTATAATAATAATGTTTTAACTAACAAAACCCATCATGGAGCCAATAAAGATTTACATCATGCCATTGTTTTATTGACTTTCCACTGTATATGTTCCACATACCTCTGGCCCAGTATAGTATTTTAGAGTCATTTGTATCCAATATTCCTTTGATATTCTCATAAACTTACAAGAGGGGTAATATGGATTTGTGGATCTTAAAATACCATCCATTTTGATGATTAATGGCAAACCTGTCGTACTAACCAAGCTATAGCAAAAGCCTCAAAGAACAAATATTTCATCCACAAATGCAGTTGGGGTCATTTCTTTCCCATTTTGGAAAATGATTGTGCCAGCTTCCTGTGCTATTTAGGTTAAAATTGCCAAGAATAATTTTCTATGGACTCATAGAATTGGTAATCAATGTCAGAATAGAAAGGTGCAGTCCATATCATGTACATCATGTATCAGCTCACTACAATGAGTCATGGGATCATAGTTAATGGACTGGTTTTTTACTTTTTTGCCAAACTACTCAACAAGATAATGACACACACACACACACACACACACACACACACACACACACACACACACACACACACACACACACACACACACACACACACACACACACACACACACAACACACACACACACACACACACACACACACACACACACACACACACACACACACACACACACACACACACACACACACACACATTGTTGTGTTTTATGTTTAACTGAATATCCACCACTTTAACCTCAGAGAACTCTTGTACATTTACCCCACTTTTTCTCTTTTTTTTTCACCTACTGTATAATGGCTTATATGCTGTTGCACTACACAAATCGTCTGTACTTATGGAAGAAACATTGCAATCTTTAAGAACACAGTGTTTGATCCAACAATAAAGTGAGTTTAGAAAAACAACATGGGAATTTACAGCTATTTAAAACAGCTGATGGAAGGACCACTGAAACGATGAGCACCTTTAACCTCTTAAGCACGGCGGTCCCCCCATTGGACCCCTCCCACCGTTTTGTTTTCGAGATAATGTCTCAGGGCTTCTTAACATTTATGAAACTATTAATGTGTAGCACCAGATTAACGGGAAGAATCTCAGCTAACTGAAGATATGAACCATTTTTACCAAAACAAAACACAAGTCTCATAAGAAGCGTCTAAATGACCCCTGAGCGAAAAAATTCTAACGCACTGCGGCACACAATTCAAGATAAAAATACCCTTATTACTTATCGTAGCTGCACATACAATATAGCCGATTAAAGCTGAGACTCCACTGATTATTTAGGTATAGTATCATCACTGAGCGATCCGAACTTGCGACAGGGGAAGCAAACACAGACATCACAACACGTACCTTTACGGAGCTTTTACGGCAGATCGTCTCACCGTAGCTGTCAATTAGGTCAAAAGACGTGTTCAATGGCATTAAAACGAAAAATTATTTATAATCCATAATTCCATTTTTTATGTAAAAATCGGAGCGGAAAAGTTAGCTGCTAATGGTAGCCACCAGAGTGTATGCAGCTTCCGGTTTTGGTAACGCGTCACTCTCACTCCTTATTTGTTAACGTGTTGGTGTGTATATAACTTTCCCTCGATTCCATTGGCTCTAGCGGTTATAAAGAGATTTCATTCATCAAAATCGAGCAAGGGGGGCCAGAGATAGGCCAAATCCACCCAAATGACCCCAGAAGTGGGTTTTTTTGGCTAAATCTCTCTAAAAAGGTCAAATTTCACTTGTTTTGCATCAATCTTGATACAGGGTACTTATTATATGTTGTACTTTGGATTCCTAAAGCTTTTAGTCTACTAACCCATCATCCAAGGGTAGTTTTCACTATAAGTAAAAAATAATTTTTGGACGGACACTATCATTTACAGTTTTTTACTATGTAAAATCTGAATTTGCTTTAAAATAAAAAACATCTATATTGATTCTGACTTTTCTACATCCAACTCACAGGTTTATCATTACTTTGAGAAAAAAGATTATTAATTTAACCCTTTTAGAAGGGAAGATATGGTCATTTGTTCTGGGAATGTCATTTTCGAGCCTGAGACCTGAAAAACAGGCTCAGGGCTTAAGAGGTTAAGCTCACAATCAGTTCAAAAAGATTACAAAAAGCTCCTTGTTTACCTCTCATGGTATCTAGCACATACATGTTTTTGTCCCAGATATTCAAATATTCTCTATATCTGCCTCTGCCCCTAAACAATAATGGAGTGGGACTATTTTATACTGAAGAAATAGTCCCTCTGAAACCTGCCATCACTGTTTCTTCAAAAAGCCTCACGCTATTCATTGTTTTTTTTAAACGTTCTAGTTTGCCAGTTGGCTTACCTCATTCAGGTCAGTGTAACCAAGTGCTATGGTACAGCTGCAGTTATGTTGAATTATTTCTTATATACATACATACATACATTATAATAGCCTTTTGCATGTAGACACACTTTCAGTTTGAGAACTCATGACATCTTTGCAAAAGTCTTAATAAGTCTATAAAATGTGTGTGGCCCATTGTTCTGGAAAGTTTGCATATATACTGAAGTTTCCATTTTGCCAACCTCATTGTGGTTTACCTGTGAGTTGTCATGTATTATCATTTACAGCATGTCTTGACTCATTGGCTCTGTACAGAGAGCAAGCATAGTAAACACATTTTCAAAAGCAGGTCATAGGGAAGGTTTTTCTTGCTTCAATGTGAAACAGCCAATCATGTCTAACAAGGTAAATATGGTGAACCAATCGGACCTGACGGATGTGCTCAAATGTAGGACAAGTTGTAAATTAGTTAAGTCTGCTGTTGCCTACAGTAAGTAAGTCTGAACTGCTGCTGAGCAGAGGCCGGACCAGTGAACGCAGATAAAGAAGAAAAGATGATCCTGAACTTTGTGATTGTCTTCCTGCTCTGGCCTTTGTGTAAGTAACAACGATCCACTTGTGGAATCTTTTCATCATCAAACTAAAAGCTAATCTTTGTCTGTCCGTTTCAGGTGTGGCACAAACAAATGACATCTCTCAGCCGGTTCCTTTCCAAACGGTGAAGATTGGAGACTTGGCTACTATTGAATGTCACATAAAAAGTATCATTAAAAAGAGAGTCTGGTACAAATACACGTTGGGGAAGAGACTGCAGCTTGTGGCAGCATTTAATGACAAATATAATTGGAGTGAAATTTCAGAGGAATTTCCTAACCGTTATTCAGCCAAATTTCACGAAACCAAAATCCACCTGAGCATATCTGCAACAACATGGGAAGACGTTGGAACATACTTCTGTGGAGTTGTGCGATTAAAAAACATCCAATTTGGATCGGGAACCTTTTTGATGCTGAAAGGTATTTTGTAGGTTGTTATCAAAGCACCCAAGGTAATTTTAACGTAATGCTAATGATGTAATTCTTTGATTTGCATCCCAAGGTGCAAACATGATCAGTGAGTCTGTCATCCAGCAGCCAGAGTCAAAATCAGTCCAGCCAGGAGACTGTGTGACCGTCAGCTGCTCACACACAGGCCACTGTGCAGCAGAACACACTATTGTCACGTGGCTGAAGAACTCTCAGCATTCTGCTCCACAAATTATTTACTTCTCTGGAAATGGGACCTGCCAGAGGAAAGAGAGTGGAAAAACAACCTGCGTGTACAGCCTTCTCCTGAGGGACCTCAGCTCCGATGATGCTACAACCTACTACTGTGTCGTGACTTCCTGTGGACAGACACTGGTTGGAAATGGGACCAGAATTTATATTCACAGTAAGAAAGAAACTATATTTATAAAAGTGTTCAAAGTTCTTCTTATTCGTAGCCAATTTTGAAAATAATAAACGCAGATATCGTGTATTTATGTACCCAACCGTTCGAAAAAGCCCAGAGTAAGTCCAAGCTTAATCAAGCTGATTAATCAAGAAAAGAATCAGCAGATTGGTCAACTATAACAAATCATTGTTATTTGGAACTATTAGGTGAGGATACTTTGGTTAAAATAGTTATGGTTGATGCATTATAAGGGTTTTGCAGCAGGTCTAGGATTAATGGTAATTTAATGTTTTTATTTTAGAATTTCTAGAAAACTAGTCTGTTGTATTGGATTGTGATAGAGTTGCTATAAAAACTAAAACTATTTGCATGGATATATTATATTGCATATAAATACGATATGTACGAGGGTCTGGGTTGGGATTGGAGTGTTGTATTCTGTGTGATCTGACCCTTTAATATGTATTACTGCCTTAAACTGTCAACAGTAAGTGGCGGAAATGTGAGCGTATTTAGTCCAGAGAATACATTAAAGTTTTTTAAATGAATGACATTACACTGCTAGGTATTTGTATCAAAGATCGAGACGTATTAAGCACTGTTTGTTTATTTTCTTCTGCAGACAATGCTTTCGAATCACAACTAAATCCAACCATTATTGCTCTGATGCTGTCCAATATCGCTCTTGGGATTATGACAGTCATCCTCATATCCACTCTTTGCAAGAGCCGGAGGAGAGACTCCACAGGTATTACACCATGTGTTGTAACGGTCAGCTTTAGATCTGCAGCAGAATCAGAACTGGAATTGAGTTATATTTTTTGTTTCTTCAGCGTCAACTGATGGATCTTCAGAAGATCATCAAGTATGAGTTTGTCTCAGCACCAACAATTTCCTTTGTATGCCGCATATGACCTTTACCGTTTGATTTTTAATCTGCCTTTTGATTTCCTGCTTCTGAATTATTTGAATTTCCATTCCTCACAGACTGGTGATGCAGTTACCTATACAGACCCCAGAAGCCTGCCCCGCAGACAAGCTGCAGTGAGATACTGTGAAGGTTCTGTCCTATATTCAGACGTCAGACACTGTCAACCGAACCGAGAAGATTCATCTTAAGAAGGCGGACAACAAGGAAGAATGAAGACTGATGGAGCATGAATGGATTATTGTATATATCCTATCAGAGCCGGCAGCAGACCTAAATACATGGGTGGGCATTTGATTTATGGGGTCGGGCCCAAGGTAAAAAAATCTGTTTATTGATCGTGCTGATTCATTACCAGCATATCTCCCTATCTATACGTCAAATTATGTGCATCTTGAATTTCACTGACCTGAAAACAACATGGTTAAAGTATATTCCTATTTAAGTATTGAAAACACAAATTAACCGGGGCATTGGCGATATCGGCCCAGCAGAATGATAAAGTAGGAACAACTGAAATATTCAAGCTACCTGGAACCTCTGTAGGTTCAACATTTTGATTAAAAAAAGCAATTTTTCTATGTGTTCCGTCTACTCATTTACATGCAAAGATCACGTCGGATCATTGAAAAGTGTACATTTGTAAAGTGACTGCTAACACGCTTGTATATTTTGAAGATTAAATATTAATGTGATGTGAAAATATTCAAGCTTTGCCATATCTGCCTGTGGCGCTCAGGGCTGACTATTCTGTGGATTGATGTAACATGTTATACTGTATAATGTACTGCCAGTGCAATATAACACATACTAATGGAACATGGAAATAATAAACTTATATATCAGTGAACAGTGGTGCTTTATTGACGGAAAAAAACATATTCGGACAAATGTTATTGTTTAAGTGAATAAGAGAGGACATAATTCAGTGAACAAGGAGTAGTATTCTACACTTTCCTTAATGACCGAAAGACAGAAGCTTCACAACAGACAATAAGACCAACCAGTACAGTACATTTAAATGAAGTTAGGTTGATTTAGTGTCTGCAGTCTAAGTCAACAGAGTAAAATGTGCTGAAAGATCAAATATATACAGCATTGACAACCATGGTAAAAAAAAAATCCCCTCTGGTCTATTTATATCATCTTCTATCTAAAAGCGTAAGCAGACGGTAAAACATCTCTGCTTTTCGCTCTTGTTTTGACTCCTGTGGTGAATATGGTCTGAGCTACCGTGAGCAGGTTTCCGCTGGTGGAAACTAAAGGCCTTGTATAAAGACAGGAAGACTGGCCTGGGGTCTACAGGCAAAAACGTTCAGCAACTCAGACAAAATCAAGAGCAAACAAGAATGTTAAAAAGGGGCTGCAGCGCTATATAAGGCTCATGTCTTAAAGGGCCCATGTCATGGCCATTTCCACTGATCATAATTCCATTGTTGAGGTCTACTAGAATAGATTTATATTGTGCAATTTTCCAAACTCACATTGGTTTCTCATACAGCATCTCTGTAAACTACGTGTATTCACTGAATTTCACTCTCTGCCTTTAACGGCTCGTTGTAGCTCCAATAGCTCCAGCCCCCACCCTCCCTGTGAGCACAGTGTGCTCTGATTGGTCGGGACGTTGTGAATCGCGCTGAGCTCCGTGGAGGAGTTGTTTCCTTGTTAGCGATACACAGCCAAACACAGCCAAACTCATCCTGAGCATACACAAAGTCACAGCCGAAGTAAAAACAATAAGTGTGGCTTGATATTGAGTAAGAAAAAGGTTGATAGTGGATAGTGGAGCCTCGCAGATAGGGGTGCTGCAGACCCCTCAGCACCCCCCCCCTTCCCGCGTCCATTCGCGATGTCTCGCTGTCTCACAGACCCCACGCAGCAACCAGGTAATTAAACCAGCTCACACTGTCCGCTCCTCACAGCAGCGAACCGCGCAACGTCCCACTAACACGGCACCCAGACCCCACGCAGTATTCTCATCTGTTTGTCATTACTGGTGTCATTTTCTGGTTGCAAACGCCATTGTAACACATCATCACTGATGTTCCGCTGTAACGGTGGTGGACTCATCAGAACAGAGTGGGCGAGCTGACCAATTAGAGCACACTGGGCTCACGGGGGGGGGGGGGCAGGAGCTCCAACAAGCCGTTTAGGACAGAGAGTGAATACACATACTATACAGAGATGCTGTATGAGAAACCAATGTGAGTTTGGAAAATTGCACAATGTAAATCTATTCTAGTAGACCTCAACAATGGAATTATGATCAGTAGAAATGGCCATGACATGGGACCTTTAAATGCAGATAACATGCTGTGTACACAAAGTGAAAATGCAATCTCACCAGCAAAAGACAGAATGACTACTGCTGAAATAATGCAGTAGGAGGTGTATTAACCTACTTTTTTAAAGAGTGCCTGGTATGTGTTAACTCAATAATAGTTGTGCTTCCGGGCTCTGAATGACTGATTTATGTGACATAGAAACATGTTTAATTTATTTATTTTATTGGTATTACCAAGGAAGCTTTGCTAACAATTTTGGATGAACCTCCAAGAAGATTTTTGAGTTTACACTTGATCCTAAATTTGGCAAATCTTTCGAATTAATAGGACGAATGAACGCAAGAAAGTGAACTGAAGAATGGGAAAGAGACAAAGGTGAATATATTGCAACAAAAGTTCCACGAGGCTAAAATCAAACACAACACATTGTGGTTGTATAGCAATTTTGTTAGTATTTAGACCAAGGCGCACCATGTTCTTCTGAATGTATAGGCCATGAAGCAATGAAAGGGTCACGTTTAAAAGAAAAATAAATACAAGGTTTTCATCTAGATCAATGTCCTTCTGGGTCAGTTAAGCAAAAAGGAAACAACCACAACAATGTAGTACAAATAGGCATTGGAAAGGTTAATTTTATATCATTTGAGATTGGCCTAGAAATAAGACACGTGACAAATTAGGGTTAGGGTTTCCAATGGGGATAATGCGTGGCAGCTCCGGAGATCGACATTTGGTTAGAGTTTGTAGGGAGGTTAGGGTTAGGGTTACAGCAGCAAAAATAACTTTCCTGATCCTGGGGGGGCGGGGGGGGGGCTGTGTTGGTCCGGTATCAATCTACCATCTTCCTGACAAAGCACTTGCATTTGTGGCCAATACAAATAGGAAAGTAAAAAAAGTTCAGTAGCGCAAATTGCCTTCATCTAAACTGCTATATATCTTTCATTGGGAAAGCATTTGTTGTTTAATTGCTAAAATTCCCTTCTAACTATAGACAGGTGTTTATCTCTGTGAAAGCACTTTCACAACCTTTCAAAACCTGCATGCTGTAGTAGACTCCAAATAATATGACCTATTACTGTTAATTTTAGTGATATAAAACCAAGCTTTATAATTTGTTTTTAATTAATTAATGTCCTTAACCGTGGATCAGACACAAGGACAACACTTAAAATGGGGTTATATGTTTTTTAATAAGTTATCTGGAAAAGCATTCCTTCCACCTGTATGCCAACCATTATATGGAAAACTGTTACAAAATAAACAATGTTGAGCAGTTTCAACTATGTAGTATTTCTGATGAGACCAAAAATGTCAAGTAGGGCACTAAACATGTGTTCACTATTTCTAAAATAGGACGTCTAATCTGATTGGCCGATCAAACCCAGTGTTCTCTGTGAAGGGTGGAGAACCAACAGAGATGCAATTCATTCAACATAGCGTCTGAAGCACGATGACACCTCCAAACATTGCTTTGCATGTCCTATGTCTGCTCTTGGCAAATGTTGGTAAGTTGTGTTTTCTATGGTATTTTTTTAACTCTAAACTTTGACTATGCTTGTAACTTGTTTCCATGCATTTTAACACACCAGCATTACATTAATTATCTGTTTTCTTTGTCTCTTTATTTTCTCCTCAGCTTATACAACAACTTTGAAATCATCATTACATTATCATTCATATGCTGGAGAAAGTGTGACTTTGCCTTGTGCCTTCGATGACTTTAATGTTAATACAGTGATGCTTTACTGGTATAGGCAAACTCTTGGACAGAAACCAGAGCTGGTGTCTACATTCTATCGGCATAATGATAAAAAAGACAGCTCTAATGATGGATTAAACAAACTTTCACGTTTCTCACTGGATACAAAAGAAGGTACAAACAACTTGAAGATAACACATCTGCAAATATCAGACTCGGCTACATACTTCTGTGTGGGGAGCGATTTATATAGCTTTAAATTTGGTGATGGAATTACTGTCAATGTCAAAGGTTCAGGTTTGAACATCCCAGCTTTGGTCCATCAGTCAGCATCTGAGATCATCCAGTCAGGAGACTCTGTGACTCTGAACTGTACTGTACACACTGGCAGCTGTGATGGAGAACACAGTGTTTACTGGTTCAAAAACTCTGAGGACTCTCCAGGACTCCTTTACACCCGCGGAGGCAGGAATGATCAGTGTGAGAGGATACCCAACACACAAACACACACCTGTGTGTACAACCTGCCAATGGAGAGCCCGAATATTTCTCAAGCTGGGACCTACTACTGTGCTGTTGCCTCATGTGGACACATACTGTTTGGAGACGGGACCAAGCTGGACTTTGAGGGTAAGTAACTTTACGGAAGAGGTGGTCTCATTTAGTGATGTTAACAAACTTGAACGATGGATTTGCATTTTCTAAGTCTTTATTAATACTGGCCAGAGACTGCACGGCATTTTTTCATTTGTCCCACACATTTAGCCGATGTCCCGCATTTGATTGACAGTCGCCCGTCTAAAACGTGCCTTTTATCCAAAGGTGTTTGGAAAACAAGAAAGGGCTATCACCATTAGCTGTGTCAGATGTCAATCAATCAGCAGAGACATTTTTATTTACTTATGGGTGTAGCCGATGGAGGTCGATTACCAGGGAGTTTTTGTGAGATTTCTTGTGAGATTTTTTTCAATTGCGCATGGAGGTGAATACGTTTTGTAGCGCCGCTTATCCGAAACTCACCAGAAATGCCTGACCCATAAAGAAAATATTGATCTATGGATATATTCCTCCTGAAACCAAAAGAGGATTACCAAACAGATATGGTACTGTACCAGCAGCTGATTTAATAAAAGTTTACCACACTGTGCGGCTCTCCCACAGGTCAGCAGTCTGTTAGCTAGCTCTTGTCATTTTTCCAGACTCGGAGATCACAAAATAATTAAATAATATTTATGTGGGTTGTTGGCAGCTGGTCACCCTAACTGGCCATCATTATTTCCTAGCGCAACTCCTCCACATAATTACAAAGTTTAGCCAAATCGAATAAAAGGATATTGTTGTTTAGGCAGGTTTGTGTTGGAATTTTGCTGGTGTTAAATCCTGGAAACATACATTATTTCCTCTATTCCTCTATGAAGTATTTATTTGCTGCAGCTCAGACACTAAACAATTTATATAGAAACACAAGAGATCTTTGTACTCAAAAGACTGATATTGGAAGATAAAAAGGGGATTTTGTCTCATATGTTTTAGAGTAGTTGTGCTAGCTAACACTAACCCCATAAACCTATGAACAATTTATTTTGTTTGGCATGTCGCTTCTTAGTATTTGAAAGATACATTTTGTTTAACTAAGACTGCTAAAGCCTCAAATAAGCTTAACCTAGAATTTGAATTTGATCACATATAACTTACAATAAACTCCCTTGGGAAAATATCTTGTTGTGGCTTGTAGGATTTAAAATGACCAATAACCTTTAAATGTACAACTAGGCCTGTAAGTATTGTGTTTTTAAAGATATACAGTTGAACAAAAATCCAATGCTATCATTTAACCAACATTGAAGAAAACATCTCAAAGCTCTGTAATTTCTCCTGGGGTTCGCCTCTTTACAGATGAAGTTCTCTCTCTTGCCTTGGTGTATTTCTTGAGTGGAGCTTTGACTGTCACCATCATCCTGATAGTTTTACTGGCTATCTCAGTGTACAAGATGAACCAAAGGAACTGCCAACATTCAGGTAACAATATTTATTTGAAGCTGGAAACAAGTATTGAGTGCATATTGCATTAAAATAACATTACTTAATTTTGTCTCAAACAGAGTGCAATGCCACATTTTCAACGTCTTCTACTCTGCATACAGAAGTGAGTATCATCTTTCCATTGAAAGATAAACTATGTTTGCTGTTTCTAGAACTCATGTGCGCTATACAATCGTCAAGTTAACAATATAACTTATACTTGAAAAAAGGGGTGTTGACGATATACAGCAATACTTAAAATAAAAAATATGTATTTCATTTTTAAAATACACATATGACAATAAAGTAAAAAATGCAATGCCTTTCAATCATTGCGGTGTTTTTCTGTTTCTCACTTAGCTTTCTATTTGCCAAATAAATTGATAAAACACCTATTTAATTCAAAGATGAATTTGACTGAAAGCATAACCTTTTTTTCTACAATTGTTCTATAAATGTCGTCATCATTAATAATTTTGTCCTTGATAATCTTATAGTGAAAATCTCAGGACAACCCTTTTCGACAAATGAGCCTGAATATATTTTTTTTTTTCTCAGTACATGCCTGTGTTTTTCTTTGTCTACCACAATATCAATACATTTTATGTTTCTTTAGCAGTCCGGTCAAGGCGCAGAGAACCTTCATTATGCTGCTTTAAGGCAACACAACGGCAACAGATCAAGAAGAGAGGGGGAAAACACCCAGTCCGAATGTGTGTACTCCATTGTAAGGCAGTAATGCTGCAATTGTTTCTGTACTATGTTTCTGTATACAAATATATTTGTTAAAAGAATCATTTAAATTTCACCAAATTCAATAAATATAAAAGCTTGCCTTGCAATAAAACGTTCTCACATACAAAAAATACCACTTGGTAGCCTTTTTCTTTAAAGGTCACGTATTATACGATATTTCAACAATATATTATAGGTCTCAGATATATACAAAGAAAATTAGAATTTTCGCAGCCTGAAACAGCACAGCGTCTAGTCTTCTTAAAAATCCTGCTGAAACCGGAGGCCAGAAATACACAGACACACAGAAGTGCTGTGGCAGGGGATTCAGGTAAGAGGGTGGGCGGGGGGGTTACCGTGGTCGGTTTGTTGCTAATGCCATAAAAGCCACAAAATACAAGATGACGTCAACACATAGATACATTTTTGGATCTCATCTGTAGATCCTATGCAAATCTTTACTGATGTTTTAAAGGGTTATGGACAGGAAATAAGACTTACCTTGACTTGACTAGGTCCAACACAGGGAACCGTTAAATACATCACTGTTTTTTGTTGTTATTTTTTAGGAAAGATGTCCAAATTCTGTAAGTGATCTCTGCCTTTAACCACTCTTAATCCTACTTCTGCGAGTCCATGGTCTTTTGTTTGTTTTCCCCCTTCAATCAGCTCCCAGGTGTGTCCCATGTATCCCCTTCCCCAACTCCATTTCCTGTTTAGGTTGAAAATGGCTATTTCCTGATTTTTTCTTACACACATCTGCACAGGCCGCATGAAGGATGACATTGTACTTGTGCATTACACAAACAATTCCAAAGAAAATAGATTTCTTTAATTTAGGATTTTTTATTTGTGTGTGTTTTGGGGTTCTTTGATGTATTGTGCTGTCAACGTAGTTATCTGAAATGTTGAAGCATTCGTATTGACTGTTATTTTTTCTCTTCTTTCCTTTCTTAATTTATTTATTTTTGTCAAATGAGTGTAATTACCGTTATTTTATTTTAGTATTGTTTTATTGTACTTTACTTTTTTGTGAGATGGGAATGTCATCTCCCCTCCATTGTTGTTGTCTCATGGTTTGTGTCTCCTGCGTGTACTAAATAAATAAATCTAAAATAATAATTGAATTAAAAAGTGCCTATAAATGCCAATAATTAAAATGTGTTGTGTGTTATTATGTACATTCCCGGAAAAATAAATATAATTAATCATGTTTTTGTGAATATCATTTGTGTTGTGTTCCATCTTTGATTCATCACAGAAAACAGGCCACACTTTTTGTCCCTTTCTATAATAGATCTTATGGTTGTCAGTACCTTCCTATACATGTATATTATATTCTGTTTTGCGCATTGTGGTGCCTATTTACGATCATGTGCTCACTCTGTGTGGGGGGCCTTAAGCAGGATGTCCTCATTTTGTTTCAAGGAACTTACCAAGACTTACACTCTGTGGATGACAGGAACCTATTTCTGTGATCACACTATTGTGTTCAGAAGCAGAAGTTCATTGCGTATTGTGTGGGTGTATTTATTTTTAAACACACAAATCAGAGCTTAGGTAATGGTGTGGTTAGGAAAACCTGAACAAAGTTTATGGGTCAATTAGAAAATACAGTCACACTTTTCTCACACTCCTTTGATAGTTTGATTTTTTATTGATGTTAAAAAAGTTGCTTTTCTTAATAAAAGAATAATACAACCAACACAAAACACACATTCTTTTGGTACGATTTCTTAACTGTTACAGAGATTCGGAGCAAAGTCAACTCTGCATTAAAGTCGAATCAGCATTAAAGACTTCACCCAAGCTCACTGATATAAACTAAGAAACAAATAGTTACAAAGAAGAAGATTAAACCAATTCTGATGATGGAAAGCCAGACTAAGATTCTCATCTGTTCCATATGGTCTTCGACATCAGCTTGGACGAGAACTTTGCTTCCATTTCCGAACAGCACCTCCCCACAGGAAGCCACAGCACAGTAGTAGGTTCCAGCATCACTGGAGCTCAGGTTGGTCTTCTGCAAATGGTACACGCAGCCCTGTGAAGGAGACCCCGCTGTGCGGACGTGGTTACTCTTGTTCTCATGCACGTAAAGAATACCTTGGCCAGTTTCTTGTCTGAACCAGTTAACACTGTGTTCTTCTTCACACGACCCAGTGTGTACGGTACAGTTGAGAGTCACAGAGCCTCCTGGCTTGATGGTCTCAGATACTGGCCCCTGGACGACTTTCTTGTGGTTGGTTCCTAAAATCAGCAGACAACAAGTATTTCATTTTTGGAAGGTATACAATTTACGTAGGACAAAACCTTATTTTTATGAATACATTTCTTTTTCTGTGATAATATATGAAAACTGATTTGCCGTTTGTAGAACATAAGTCAAATTGACGGGTGTTCGAATGGCTGCCTAATCTACTACAAATATTTGTCTCCATTGAAACGCATTGTCAATTATGCTTCGAGGGAAAATCATCTCCTACATTTTTTTTGTTGACATATGGCATAGGTTTCCTCGGAGAAATTGTACTTTATTTCTAAATGACATCAGAACATCAATAATGAAAAAAACATTCTTAACTAAACTAAACCTAACCAAGCGCCTTTGCTTTGTTTTGTTTCCATTTACAACGTTAACATTAACCATGTGTTTAAAACCACAACCGTATTCAGGGAGAAGATATGTTTCCCCTGAAAATGTAATTGAAAATGTAATTTAGTTCTACGTTTTTTTCAGGTAATTTGTACAAAAACTGCACATATCCAGCAAATTCTGCTTTCATGTTAGGTAAAAGCTAATATAACAACAGGCACAATACCTTTAACACTTAGAAAGACCCCCACTCCAAATTCCACTATGTTGGAGTGCGAGCTTCCGCAGAAGTATGTAGCTGAATCTGAGAATTGGGCGTCAGCGATGTGTAAATTATTCATCCCTTCCTCCCTTTTCACAGAGAAACGAAGGTTCTTCTCCATCCAGGGGAAGACTTTGGATTGTTTTTCATGCTTGTAAACACTAGACAGGAGCTCAGGTCTGCCTCCTAAGGTTTGTTGGTACCAGGAGAAGTGCATGGCCACTTGGCTGTTGTAGAAGCAATGTAAAGTCACACTGTCCCCAACATTGACGGAGATAACCCCGATGTCCTGTGTGACTGCTGCCGACTGGATCACTGCCGACAGATGAACTAGGTCAAAAACAGATAATGGTATACAACATAAGCTCATGTTCAATTAAACCATTTAAATTAGAATCACAGATAAAATACATTTCATAAAGGGACTTACACACTCCACAGAGGACCACATACAGGTTCATCGTCTCAGAGGTCTCAATAACTGAACGTTTTCGAGCAAAAGCGCAGACACAAGCCAAAAAAGGAGGTTACATTTGATTGGTTGGGAATAGGGTCAAACTTTGTAACACCTCAAACATCCGTTTTGGCCCGAATAACACAAAAAGTACATTGCATTAACCGTCAAGTTTGGCAATCACAGTATTTGTTATACACATTTAGCAGTAAATAATTCATATCTCTTTTTCTGCAATGTGGAATTGTGGCTTTCTCATGAACGCGGAACATTTAAACCATAAACAATGGACATTACGCGTGCTTGACAGTTCATACGAGATAAAACAAAATTATTGCTCTGTCACATTTAGTTTGGCCTGTAACTACTTTTGAAGCCATATTTAATGATATTGAGAGCAATGTAGGTCATTTAAAAAAAAATTAAAATTATTGCTTGAACTTGCTCTGCAGGTTTATTTAAGAATTCACAGTTATTACCCACGTTTTTTATACATTTCTCAAGAACATTTGGACATTTAACATCACTTCACATAGAAATAGCCCTTTTTTAGAAGATGAATTTGAATACAACCTCTATCGTCAAACTCTGACAAGACATCTTACTGAGAAAACACATTTTTGAATAGAAGGGGACTTAAAATGACCCCATGACCAGGGTTAATGGAAAAGAAAATGTGGTACATCATGCGAGGTTCATACTCAATCAGTGGGATAGAAAGTGTTTTACTGAAGGCAACTCTGTAAGCCAGAGATCTGTAGTGCCTCCTTGAGGAGACAAGATGAATCTAAGTTGTTTGCAGGAGTCAACTTGTTGCTCATTAAGGGGGGGAGAATGGCAGTGCTTGCACAGTAGGTCCTCTGGTTTGAAAAAGATAAGCTGTGGGTGCTGTCTGTGGCTGTTTTTTTTACGAATGTGGTCAGCATCTCACTCTGTTGAATCCAAAACCAAGTGACAGATACAACACAGAGTTTGGACCCCCAGGTCTATATGCTGCTATTCACACTTTTAAAGTTTGTTATTGGCACACTTGTGGTACTGACGGGAAAAGATGGGCCATTGACTGCAGGATGGGTCGGATTACTTTGTGTTCTGAGCACCTAAACTGCATAGTTTATTAAGAACATCAAACTTGCATGTGACCTATGCATGTCTGACCGTCTGAGCTGCCAGATAAGATTGTGACATATAAAGTGAGGATATCTTTCATAAAGGCTCTATAAAACGTACATATTTACTTACGCCGTCTGAAATCATTTGAGGGATGCTGTGTCTGAAATTGCATCTGGTAAAGATATCAGAGAGGTGAAAGATTTGAGCTTCCTTGCATGAACCTTTTATTCCCCCACCCCCTTTACAGTACGTAAATATAGAGTGCCCATGCAGTGATACGGTCATACGCACAATGGAAAGCTTCACCTTAATAGCAGCTGTGCTTCTTTGCAGTCTCAGTAAGTATTGAAATGTAATTAATGTCAACTTAATGGCTAGTTTTATAATTGTACATCCAACACGTAATGTGTTTCCGTATCAATTACGTAACTTTTATTAAGAGGTATTGTAAACCTTCATGTGGTTTTATAACAACTATATATTTTGTTGTGTCTGCTCTGTGTTTCAGGCTGGATCTCTGCCTCGGTTAGTCAGACTGTGGAGGTCCAGCCTGGTGAAGAAGTCACTCTGCTCTGCCCCAACGTATCCATCCATCCAACTCAGTCCGACTGGTTCAGAGTGTTCAACAGAGCCAAGCCAAGCTGTGTCTCCTCTATCTACGGGGCTGGTGGCGAAGCTTCATACTGTGATGGATATCAACATGGAAAATTTGAAATGAGTTCCAACCTGACCACTGTCTTTCTTAAAATCAATCAAGTGGATATATCTGACTCTGGACTGTACTTCTGTGGATTGTACATAGGCAAAAGTACAGTCATTTCCAGTGCAATCCAGCTAAACGTTGAAGGTAAGATTGTGATTAACTCCCACCTCTTTAAGAAATAAATTGTTCTTATAGTATTTACATTATATCTCAAATGTATTGGAAAACAGCAATAAGACAAATAAGAAACAAATATGTGTACAAAAAGATTCATGTCCATTTCTTCTTAAAAGGTAACGGTGAATCTGATGATGATGAATATGATTTCGAGACCAAAAGTAAGGTTCTCCTCTTTTATTTGCAATTTCCAAACAGCCAGTAATTACAATTTATTTTAACCATATCGTAAGCAACAGGATTAAATTACAGAGTTTAATTATATTCTTTTCTTATAGAGGAGCCTGATGAAATGGCATACCTGATGAGTTTAATTCTGGGATGCTTGGCTTTTTTGCTCACTATAGTCGTCATTGTTCTGGCTGTTAAAATAAGGAAGCTTCAGAGAGGTACAGTGGATTTAATTTTGTTGCACAGCACATTATGGAAAAAGTATATGATTAGTTTCAATTAACTAAAACACACTGACTTAACACACTTGTTTCTTTTTTTTATTTAGATGCAAATGAAGAATCTCAGCCCAAAAGACCCCAGGTAAACCCAATATTAATGTATACTCTGTGTTATGGTTTTAAAATGCATTTTAACAATTTTAATAATCTGGTATTTGTTTGGTCATGTTATCCCATGCTGCAGCTTGCATCAAACGTATTCAAGCAGGCATAAAGGGAGTCATAATAGTCTTCTTAAACAGAAAATGTATTCTAGTTCAGGCTCAGTACCTTGAAGGTATCTGCATTTTCTTTAGCAAAATTTGTGATTTTGCCAACAGTGATATATTTATTTCCCTATGAAACATTGAAATGCTTAATAAACTCAACCACAATATATGTTTTGTAAGGACAGAGATGTGTATGAAATGTATACACTGCGTACATTTACAACAGTTACAGAATTGTTTTCAAATTATCAAAAACACTGTTATCACTGTCATTGTAAGGTGGAGCGATATATGTCCTGTTAATGAATTAGCTTTTTTCCTCCGATGTGGCCTATTGTACAACCTTGGTTTCAATCATAAAACTGAGAAATTATTTTTTATTTAAGTTCAGTCAGACAACTCACGTGTTTCTTTGGTATGTTTATTAGAAGCAGCATATAGTTTGAGTTTGGCGTCTAGGCTCGGGCCTCATCACTCCACAGATTTACATTGAGTGATGATTATACTATCCCCCTCGAGCCTACAGTTGGATGCTGGGATGGTGGTGGGTCAGGCGAGCAACAATCGAGATGACTGCCCGAACTTTATTCTGTGCAGCACAACTCCGATTCTTTTAAAAGTCGTACTTTTTGTTAAATAAATTATGGTTGTCACTCATTTTAGTTTGGATTATTCCTTTGTGGGACAACCAGCAAAACGCCACATTTTACGGATTTTGCAAACAGCAGGTGACTGAATACTTTATTTTACAGAATATGTGCTCTGATGAACTGAACTACGCGGCTCTGAGTTTCCAGGCGAAGCCAAAAATAAGCCGCAGGCCTGCATCTGAGCGAGAGCTGGAGCCAAATGTAGTCTATGCTGCCACCAGATAGACGAAGGAAACGAGTGGAAATGCAGCTCAGAGTGGAAATAATGCTTTGTCATGGTACACTTCTCTTGTAGCTTCATGTGTGGGAGAATTCACTGGCAAAAAAATAAATGTTGAATATTGTTTCCCTATTTTCCCACTCAGGTTTCTTGTCTACCTTTTTTTTCTTCATCTAAGGCCACAAAGAGCGTGTTAATGTTTGATGGAGGGAGAGGCGTAGAACTGTCAGACCAACTTATATGGAAAGTGAAATGTTCTGCGGAGGGAGGAGGGAGTGACGTACACATCACTTGTTGGCAGGAAGAGACAGCACAATGGGGTCTGACAACAACTGAGGTGAACATTGTCGGGTCAAAGCAAAAGGAAGTGTTGAAAAGCAGCTTACTTGTTTATGGCAAACTTAGCGAGCTGCTGTATTTAGACTTTTTTTAGGAAATGAGGAGAAAAATGCTTTTTTTCACAGAACATGTAGATAAATCTCTTCTGACATTGTAAAATCTCTCCACTCCCCGTGACTAAAGTGTATTTACTATAGAGCAGGGAAGTAAGCTAATTAAGTAGCTTTAACTCAATCAAAAGCATCAAAAGGAGAGTGTTGATATTCAACAAGACTTCAGTCGTGAAGCCATGCTAGCAGCTCTGCATCAGCATGCTAAGATATTTAACGTATCAGTCGTAGGGGACATTTCATCTCACTCATGATGAACCACAAAAGTCAATCTCAATGTAGTGTTGGATCTAGCAGGATTCATCCTCTGGGGACCATGAATATCTGTATAAAATACCATAGCAAATCCTTTAAAAATCAATCACCAATTGATTTTCCATTGGAATGTAGCTCTTTTCATTCAAAATTGAAAATAAACGATAATTTCTGTATTATGTGATTATTAGGTGTTGGTAGCATGGAGATAAATACTTGTTGATGCAAACAATTATTTCAGACAGGTTTTTAAATTGCAATAAAACGTGTCTAATGTACGTCTTTCCAGAGATGACAAGAGGTGATTGCAACCAACTGAACACCCCTCTGCTGTCCCCTGTCTTGCAAAGCGTGTTGGAGACCTACAGTGGTTGGTAAAAAATGTGTAAGCCCTCTCTAAAGCAAGTGTTTAGTTTACCCGTTATATGCTACTGTCGAAACATGGTGGTGAAACATACTGTTTTGCGTGGTAGAGGAACCGCTCCTTGTGTAGATACTCAATTTAGGGCTCATTCTAGGAGAATGCAAACAAACAACATGAAAACTCCAAAAAGTTCCTGAGTTTTCAATTATAATGCAGTGATGGTAGATCATCATAGGACACATGATACAACTCCAAATGAAAATGATAAATAAAGCAAAAAACTGCATTCACAGATAAAAAAACAGATAAACACAATAAATCCTGTGCTTTGTTTTCTTATCATATTCCATATCAATTAGACTGTTATGGATAAGGTTAGGATGTTTTCAATGACGACTGCAGGAGAGAACTTGTATTAAGGCGTGTCAGAGCATTGGCAGGTCAGTGTGAACAAAAGACACCCCGCCTCTCTTTACCCCTTTATATAGTAGGGTGGTGAATACTCTTTCACTGACAATGACAATGAGGAGCTTCGCCTTCATAACAGCTTTTCTTCTCTGCAGCTTCAGTAAGTACTAGCACTTTATTATTCTCAGCGTCAAATTATGTAACCTACAATTTAAACATGCAACAATAGAACTGAACTGATTGTTGTTGTTGCTTTATTACTGTTGGCTTATTGCGGTAAATGCCGCTGTCTCTACTGTTTCAGTCTGGATCTCTGCCTCTGTTAGTCAGACTGTGGAGGTCCAGCCTGGTGAAGAAGTCACTCTGCTCTGCCCCAACGTATCCATCCATTCAACTCAGTCCGACTGGTTCAGAGTGATTAACATAACCAAGCCAAGCTGTGTCTCTTCTATCTACGGGGCTGCAGGCGAAGCTTCATACTGTGATGGGTTTCAACATGGAACATTGGAAATGAGTTCCAACTTGACCACCGTATTTCTTAAAATCAAGCAAGTGGATATATCTGACTCTGGACTGTACTTCTGTGGATTTGACATAGGCACAAGTACAGTCATTTCCAGTGCAATCCAGCTAAATGTTGAAGGTAAGATTGTAATTGAGTCATACCGCTTTCAGAGATGTATTTTTCTCATTTTAATTATAGTATCATTGAAATGTATTATATGAAAATAAAAACCATAAAAGTAAATAACGCAGAAATACAATGTGATTTGGAGACTAAAAGAAGGTTTTTTTTTTATGGTCGTATAATCTATTGAGTTTTTTGATATAGTATAACTTGAATTGTACGCAGTGGTGTGAAAGAAGCATAACAAACATGGATTCATTTATCCCCATTTTGTATAGATTATTTTGATTCCTATGATTCCAGGATTATTAGAGTAAGACTCTTCTAAAAAATGTTAACTATGTAAACTTGTTACAATTACAACCCATTTACACTTGTTATATTAACACTGTTAAAAGCAACTTTTTGAAGCCAAGCTGAGATGATTGGCTGACATGAAATAATTGTATCCCCATTTTATAGGTTATGTTGAGATGAAGTGCTCTTCGAGACTAACAGTAAGACTCTTCTCAAAAATGTTAACTGTTCAAGTTTTTTACAATTAGAACACATTTACACTTGTAATATTAACAATGTTAAATGCAATTGTATTTAGGAGACAGTGAAGGATTTGGAAAATACATGCCTTGGATGACTGTGAACCTGGGCACTCTGACTGTTTTCTTCATTGTTTTGGCTGTTAAAATCAGGAAACTCCAGAAAGGTAAGGCTGACAAACAGTTTGTTAAATGTTCTGTCATTTAAAGTTATAACAGACTAATCTTAATCAATGTATTTGTTTAAATCTAACTAATCAGGCTTATGTTTTGTCACATAGCTGCTATTGAAGAACTGCATCCTGAAAGAAACAAGGTATTTGTATAGTTTTTTCTTGATATGTTTTAATGGTGGTACTAAATAGGAACAAGTATTGAACTCCGGGCAATACAGAAGATTAAATGTCATTTGTTAGATGATGTGCTGGCTTGTTAGAACTGTAGTTACAGTGTGTGAAATACAGTGTGTGACCCTAAATATTGATTCACAGAATGTGGGCTCTGATTAGGTATCTGACCCCCCCCCCCCCCCCCCCCGGACATAATGCACTTATGTTTTCCCATGCTCCTTAAGGACCCGGGGAACATGGTGCGCAGTAAGCCCCCTGCAGGGCTGGAGGACTCTCTATTTTCCATGCACACTCTTCACGAGGTAAGCGTGTCTGAGTGTGCTCTACCCAGCCAAGTAAGCTGCGGCCCGACTTCTCCACGGTCACAACCGGAGGAGAAGAAGTTGCGGTGCAGTGGCTGTTAACCAAAAGCCGGTCAGGGGCAGTGTGATGCGTCGATGTTGTTGGACGACAGGGCGTTTATCCATCAGGGCTCCACCCACTGTACCCATAGAGTCCAGTAGAGTGCGGAGCCTGTGTAAGATATAACGGGGGGTTGCGTATTGTAACCCTAGTTATATAAGCACAGGCGGAGCCCTCTACCTGTCCTATGCCGCTCGCTGAAGAGGGTGTAGGATGACAGTCAGGAGGTGTCGCCGCTTTATATACTGTGGGCTTGCGCGCGCATTCAGGTAGGCCCGCCCCGAGGGGCCGGCTACGTTTATAGATATCTCAGTAGGTGAACGCTCGCATAGCATGATTGAGGATAGTACCCATATAGTCCAGTAGAGGGCTCCGCCTGTGCTTATATAACTAGGGTTACAATACGTAACACCCCGTTTTGAGCACATAATATCAGGTCTTGTTTTTGAATGGAAACAAATAAAGACAAGGAATTAGATAATAAAATCAAAAGCAATCTAGGGTGAAACACACAGGAAGCACTCGGCCATGACCACAAACATCAAATGACTCGTTGTTTTCACAGACTAACAGCAATGCAATAAGAAACCGGCCAGCCCGGACAACGTGGAACCTTTCTTTTTAAAGATAGCTGCAGAGTTTATTGCTCCACCTCTCACTACTCTTTTTAACCTCTCCCTCAGCACAAACACAATTCCAAAACTGTGGAAGTCAGCGTATGTCCTGCCTTTGCTGAAAGGAGGGGAGGCAACTGTTTTAAATAATTATAGGCCAATCTCTAAATTATCAGTTCTGGCTAAGGTTCTTGAACGCCTAGTGAGTGAGCAGGTAAAGGTGTTTTTATGTACAAATGACATCCTGTCTAAACATCAGTCAGGCTTCAGAAAGCAACATAGCACCATCACTGCCACAATGAAAGTGGTGAATGATGTGGCGAGTATTTTAGATAATAAGCAGAGCTGTGCAGCTCTATTTATTGACCTTTCCAAAGCGTTTGATACCGTCGATCATCGCATCTTAAAGCAGAGGCTACTCAGTATTGGCATATCCAGTCATGCAGTGGGGTGGTTTGTGAACTACCTCTCTGAAAGGTCCCAATGTGTTCATTTTGATGGGCTGTCTTCAGAGTGGTTAAACATTACTAATGGTGTTCCTCAAGGTTCTGTTTTAGGTCCACTTTTATTCTCCATCTACATCAATAGTTTAGGTGAAAATGTCAATGGAGCAACCTTACATTTTTATGCGGACGATACCGTTATGTACTGTGCAGGTCCCTCCATTAAGGAGGCTGTTGTTGAATTGCAAGCTGCTTTTAACATTATTCAGACACAGCTCTCTGAACTAAAGCTTCTTTTAAATGTTGATAAAACTAAGGTAATGCTCTTTTCAAAAGCCAAAAAGACACCAGAGCCTGTTTTAGATATTTTAACTACGCAAGGAATAAAACTTGAAGTGGTTGCCTGTTACAAATACCTTGGTATCTGGCTTGATGATTGTCTCACTTTTAAACGTCATGTCAATAACCTGCTTAAAAAACTGAGGGTTAGACTAGGTTTCTTCTACAGGAACAAGTCCTGTTTCTCGCTCGAGGCCAGAAAAAGGCTAGTCACTGTGACCTTTTTACCTGTGCTGGACTATGGTGATCTGATTTATATGAATGCACCTGCCAATTGCCTGGTCAAGTTAGATGCTGCGTATCACAGTGCACTGAGATTTGTGACAAACTGTAAAGCATTAACTCATCACTGTACCCTGTATGCAAGGGCTGGTCTGCCTTCACTAACTGTACGGAGGCTCAGTCACTGGTACATTTTTATATATAAAGCCATGTTAGGGAAACTTCCATCCTACATCTGCTCCCTGATCTCACGGCGAATTGTAAGTGGCTACTGCCTGAGATCGCATGCTGTAGTTTTATTAAATGTGCCAACTGCTAGGACTGTCTTAGGGAAAATAGCATTTAGATGCGCAGCTCCACTGTCCTGGAATAGTCTGCAATTAAAATGGAAACTGAGCAATCTGGTGCCACTAAATGTTTTTAAAGCTCGGTTGGATGCTACTGAATCGGAAGCTGTTGGTACCTGTGCATGTGGATAGTATGTAAATTGTAATCCCTGTAATGCTACTGTATGATGTCCTTTTGTTGTTCTGTTTATGTTTTTAATGTTTCATGTGGAACCTACTTGAGCAGGTCTCCCTTGAAAAAGAGATCAATGATCTCAATGGGATACAACCTGGATAAATAAAGGTGTGAAATGAAATGAAATGAAATGCTCCTGAAACTGCCATCACTCTATCGTCCATTTCTATAGAATGCTGTTGCTTTTCTTTAGCCGATGCATTCTATGTTAGTCTAAGTTTTTCTGCACAAGATCTCAAAAATGTAATTGGAAAATGAAAGTAAAACAGAGTCAGTTTTATGGTCAAGGCTTATTATGGTCCTGTTATTGTTTCAATTTTCGATGAGGGGATACGTTTTGGCATTTCACAAGTAATGTCTTGACAGGTCAATTAACATGATCTACAGCAGGGGTGTCCAAACTACGGCCCGGTGGCCAACTGCGGCCCTTTATCCACTTTGAATTGGCCCTCAGCAAATTCAAAAAGTATAATGGAGTATGGCCCATAACTGAAACTTGTGCTTTTCTTATATTGTACTTCTTCAATATATATGTAAACATATATTATACAGTAGTATTCATGTGTTAATCAGCTCACTTTTCAAATAAATTCAGTCAGTTAAAGTTGAAAACATTTTCTAACCAATTTTAGTTGCTAAAAAAAAGCCTAATAACTTATTTGTATAACAAGCTTGAATACACCCTTCCTATTTCCCCTTATTATAAGCAATCTGAGGCTTCTGTTCTAAGGAATGACCTGCAAATACTTTTTGCAACACAATAAACAAAACCCTATGGAAAGTTCAAAGCTATGATGTAGGCTGTTTGTTTCTTTAAGCAGATTCAAGTATCGAGTGTAATTTACCTACGATAGATTGATATTGATAACTTATAACTTGACTTATGAGGCAATATACCTCACTGCTAGTGAGTGGCCCCGCCCTCCCTGTTTTTCTGTATGTCGCCCTCAGTGAAAAAGTTTGGACACCAGTGGCGAGCCGTCAGGGCCCTCTAGGCCCTCTGTGAGGGCCTAAGATATTCCAAAAAATTATATTTAAAAACATAAAAAAAAATATTTTTTTAATATTATTTTTGTTATATTTTTCATTAGTTTTACCGAAAAAAAACTTGATTTAAGTGCCTGTTCAGTCTCTGTTTGAATGTGAAGGGTTACATGAAAGAAGCTCGTCTGGCTCTCTCTGCGATTCACAGAGGGCCCGCTATAGTAACTGAAGGAGAGAGTAATGTCAAATGACAGTACAATTGACCAATCATATCTTCCCTCTAAATGGGTGGGTTTTATTATCGCGGACTTTATGACAAGTTCCGCCCGCTGTGAAACTGTTCTTGTTTCCATAGCAACAACAACTTCCTGTCAACAGCGTGAACTCGCCTTCAAAATAAAACCATGCCAAATTACACTTAAGACATACAACTGCAACGAAAGTAACAAACACAATGCAATATCATTTTCAATGTCAAAGAACACAAATTGGGTTCACAGGTGTTGTTTTGTGTGGTAGAGGGTCGCTGTCATTGATGCGTTTTGCACCCTGGGCCGTTGTTTTGATATTCCGCTGAAGTATACGCTGTGACGTAATAACTATTTTTTTTTCTTTTTTTCGAGGGAAGGGGTGGGGGTCAGAGGGCCTAGGTATAAAGCTCACGGCTCGCCACTGTTGGACACCCCTGATCTACAGTATAACTTTAATTTGATGTCTTTTATACATAAATATGTGTCCCCGGTGTGTAAGGAGACTCAAAATGTGTCAGAAAATACGACCCTCTCTCTTTTCCTCCTTACCCACATCTCTAAAAATGCGGGTATAACGGAGCTGATCCAGATATGCTGCAGTCATGACGACATTACTCAAATGTGGGCTGGCTTTACGTTGAACTCCTGACAACCTTCCGCCCACGGCCCAAGCTATCGTCCCCTATCAGAAATGTTGCTGTATCAGAAACAATGGTCTGTGTTTACATTAGCAAGCATCGCTAACACTCAGAGCTAACGCTGTACTGGAGAAAATATGTGTAAAAAAGCCAGATATAAAAAGGTACTTACCTTGTGGTAAACCTGCAAGAGAGAAAGCATTTGAGCTCCATACTGTTTCAGAAGTAATGCTTGATGTGGTTTAGAACATAATATTGCGTTTAATCGCGGTAGCGTTTAGCTGATTTCTGCCGGTAGACAGCCTTCTCTTCACAGAGCTCACCGCCTGCATGGGGATGCTCCAAAGGGGCGTGGCCAGCAGCAGCTTCAAAGGGGCGTGGCCAGCAGCAGCTCTGTTACATGTAAAGGGCCAGACCCAGAATCAGCACTTTAGTAACAGGGCTGAAATAGAGGGGTATGAGGCATGGCAATAATGGGTGATCTGTTTGGTATTTTGAGCAAAACACTTCAGAGACATGTTTTGTATAGATATGGCCCTATAATATATTGTTCAAATATAGCATACTAGGTGAGCTTTAACCTCTTAAGCCCTGAGCCTGTTTTTCAGGTCTCAGGCTCGAAAATGACATTCCCAGAACAAATGACCATATCTTCCCTTCTAAAAGGGTTAAATTAATAATCTTTATTCTCAAAGTAATGATAAACCTGTGAGTTGGATGTAGAAAAGTCAGAATCAATATAGATGTTTTTTATTTTAAAGAAAATTCAGATTTTACAAAAATTATTTTTTACTTATAGTGAAAACTACCCTTGGATGATGGGTTAGTAGACTAAAAGCTTTAGGAATCTAAAGTACAACATATAATAAGTACCCTGTATCAAGATTGATGCAAAACAAGTGAAATTTGACAAGAGAGATTTAGCCAAAAACCCCCACTTCTGGGGTCATTTGGGTGGATTTGACCTATCTCTGGCCCCCCTTGCTCGATTTTGATGAATGAAATCTCTTTATAACCGCTAGAGCCAATGGAATCGAGGGAAAGTTATATACACACCAAAACGTTAACAAATAAGGACTGAGAGTGATGCGTTACCAAAACCGGAAGCTGCATACACTCTGGTGGCTACCATTAGCAGCTAACTTTTCCGCTCCGATTTTTACATAAAAAATGGAATTATGGATTATAAATAATTTCTTCAAAGGCACAGGTACATTATTAACCTATGGATCAACAGTTGTAGCATTTTTTTTTTCGTTTTAATGCCATTGAACACGTCTTTTGACCTAATTGACAGCTACGGTGAGACGATCTGCCGTAAAAGCTCCGTAAAGGTACGTGTTGTGATGTCTGTGTTTGCTTCCCCTGTCGCAAGTTCGGATCGCTCAGTGATGATACTATACCTAAATAATCAGTGGAGTCTCAGATTTAATCCGCTATATTGTATGTGCAGCTACGATAAGTAATAAGGGTATTTTTATCTTGAATTGTGTGCCGCAGTGCGTTAGAATTTTTTCGCTCAGGGGTCATTTAGACGCTTCTTATGAGACTTGTGTTTTGTTTTGGTAAAAATGGTTCATATCTTCAGTTAGCTGAGATTCTTCCCGTTAATCTGGTGCTACACATTAATAGTTTCATAAATGTTAAGAAGCCCTGAGACATTATCTCGAAAAAAAAACGGTGGGAGGGGTCCAATGGGGGGACCGCCGTGCTTAAGAGGTTAAGGCTAGCAGTCTGCTTTAACACTTTTTTTCTTTTTCTTGAAGCACTAACATTTCCCCTCCTCTCTTTTTGTTGAGAGCCCCCTCACTGGAGCACAGTTCAGTCGCGGACTTTGGCAGAGCTTCAGTCACACCCAGCATGAAGACCTCTACCTTGATAACAGCTTTAAGTCTCTGCAGCTTCTGTGAGTACTGCCCTTGAATTACTCTCAATGGCATGTATGTCTTTGGTGATTTTGTTTAAATCCAAATTTAATTTTTAATTGAAAGTAAATATATATTTTTCTTCGCAGTTTCAGGCTCGACTTCTGTCCCGGTTTCTGTGTAGGTCCAGCCTGGTGAAAATGCCACATTGACGTGCGCCAACATTTCCAAATATGACACCATGACATACTGGTTCAGACTGGTGAACAGAACTGAGGTCAGCTGTGTTGCCGTGTTGATCAATTCTTACAGCAAGGTTTTCTACTGTGATGGAGTTCAAAAATCTAAATTTGAGATGACATCCAACACCTCCAACCTCTTTCTCGAAATCAAACAAGTGGATGTATCTGACTCTGGACTTTACTTCTGTGGGTTTTACATAGCTGGGATTCCATATTTCAGCACGGCACGTTTGAGCATTACAGGTAGGATTATTGTAAAAGTATTCTCTGTGGTTATCCTTCTTAAAACAATCTATATGTAAAAGTAACATTCTGATAAAAAATTCTAATAATGTTAACATTATTTGTTTAAAGGAAAACAGTTTAGCTGAGTGCATTTTGTTCGGCTTAATTTAACCTGTTAAGCCCGAGAGACCCCGGTATCGGGGCACTGCCGCAACATATTGCAGGAAACAGTGTCTGAGGGCATGTTCATTTAAAGGGCCCATGTCATGGCCATTTCCACTGATCATAATTACATTGTTGAGGTATACTAAAATAGATTTATACTGTGCAATTTTCCAAACTCACATTGGTTTCGCATACAGCATCTCTGTAAAGTATGTGTATTCAGCAGTATTCACTCTCTCCACTAAACGACTCGTTGGAGCTCTTGCCCCTCCCTCCCTGTGAGCCAAGTGTGCTCCGATTGGTCAGCTCGGCCACTCTGTTCTGATTAGTCAACCACCAGAGAGGCTCCGCCCATGTCTAACAGTGCTTTTTTCGGCTCGCTCTCGGAACATCAGTCTTATAATGGCGTCGGTACAGCCGTATATTTAATACACTAACTAACCGAACTGTACCTACAACTGTTGTTATAGAAGAGTGTGACGGCCCCAGGGCCTTTGTGCAGGTGTGTTGCAGGTCTTACGATGGGGTGGAGCTGAAGAGGCTAATCAGCGCGATCACGGACACCTGACCGGAGCCGAGGTGCTATTAAGCCCAGCTGCCCGGAGTCACACGGCGGCCCCTGTCTCTCTCCAAAGCGGCTGCAGAAGGACGAACTCGGCGATCCTCTCCCCTCGACCACCTATCTCTGCATTTACCACAATAAATGTGCCGTGGTTTTGTAAACTTGTGTATGTCTCCTTGTCTTTCCGTTGTGGCCTACGAGCCGGTCATAACAAAGAGTAAGTTATTTTTACCTGTAATAAACTACTACTGTTTGATGAGAAATCAAATCATGGTTTGCTATATATGAATGATATGTTATAGGAGCAAATAATTCAGGGAAGAAAGGATAGGCCCACGAAGTATTTCCATCAAACTTTATTTTTAGAAATGTACAAAATGAACATAAATATACATACACGGTATATCATCAATTCCTCCCCGTTGTCGGCATCTTGCCTATCGCAGGCAGCCGGGGCTTTTTAGGACGATGCATCAGTGTGGTAGTCCCGTCATGTATTGTCCGGCAGGATCTGGCTGGACGAAATCAAATGCAAATCACAAAATATTAGAGAAACTTAGTTGTTTTACATTTGTTAGTAGTAGTTGTGGTAGGAGTGTGTATCTATCTAATCCATCTATCTAATGAACACAGTAAGCTTGCCAGCTAATATACTAACCTAGCTTTGTTTACTTTGGTAGCTAACACGATATGAACGCTAGCTCGGAGGAACGGCAACTATAATGTAGTGTAATAAAACTACTATGAACAAAAGCTAGTGGTTCATATTAGGCTAGCAATAACGTGTTTATAATTGCAATCTTATACGGGTAGTCTGCTACATTCGGTCATTCATTGTAACTGGCATGAATACATTGTTTTGCGCTAGCATGTATAGCTAGCCTCGTTAGCTATACATGCAGTATGTACATGTACCGTCACAATGTACGGTAAATCACCCGGAGTATACTGTTTGAGTATTCCGTGTGTGACTGCAGACATTCTCCTGCCATGACAAACATGTAAGGCCATCTGCTGACATTGTAGTTGATATATTTAAACACTAGCAACGTCGTTAGCCCAGTAAGCTGGGCTTGTTTAGTGTAATAAAACCACTATGAACAAAAGCTAGTGATTCATATTAGGCTAGCAAGAACGTGTTTACAATTGCAATCTTATACGGGTATTCTGCTACATTCATTGTAGCTGGCATAACAAAAATGTGTTCTCGAGCAAACCCATGTCTAGCTCCGTTGGTTAGCTCGGTAGCATACACGCTACGCCAGCTATAATGTAATTACGTTTCGCGACTGACCGTACGGCAAATCACCCGGAGTATACCGTCTATGAGTATTTCGTGTGTGAATGCAGACATTCTCCTGCTATGAGATACATGTATGCAAGGCCATCTGCTGATATTAGAGTTGATATATGGAAACGCTAGCAACTTAGTTAGCACAGTTAGCACTGTGTCAATGGCTTAGCAGTCCGAAACATGTTTACACATTTAAACAGTCGTGGTAGATACCTTGTTTGATAAATACACAAATAACAATGCAAACTTACAGGTTGTGTACCCGAATCTTCCCCTGCTCCAAACGGTCCAAACAAACTAGGAATAGCATCGTCCTTCAGTTTCAAATGCTGTGCATATCCGGCCTAAAACTGGGCAATGTTTTGGAAGCTTTCGTCTGTGAAATGCCGCGCACACAGTAACGTTCTTCGAACCTCTGAAGGAACAGTGTTAAAAATACATTTCAACCACTGACTTCGTCGTGGTTCTTCCGTCGGTAGGACAAACAGCTCAGATTTCTCCTCACATTTCAGGAAACGGGTCCTTGGCATTGGCATGACTGGATCGATTGTGAACTGAACCAGAGCTTCCAACAGTAAATGTTAGGCTGGCAGAGGGTGCGGCCAGCGCCGCTGGGTGTGGCCATAGCTCTTCGGGATTGGTCCATTTCGTTCCGGGTACCGCATGACATCATGCCGTACCCGGAACTAAATGGAAGACTCAAATGGGCAGTGACGTATCTCCAACGAGGCGTTTTGGGGAGGTATTTTCTGTATTAGAGTTTTATTCGCTACAGGGTGTACTTTGAGGGTTTTGACTCTGCACACCGTTTACATGCATAAAAACCTTCATAACACACAAGGGGACGGGTAATAACTGGAAAAGCATGACATGGGAGCTTTAATAAACTATGAATGTTTTATATCCATGTAACGGGAAGAAACTCATCTAACTGATCATTTTTATTTATTTTTCAAAAGAAATCCCACAATGCTAACACTGAGCCTCTGAATTAGCAACGAGCGAAAAATGCTAACAGATTACTGCACCGAAAATCACTCACAAAACCTTATTATTTATCTCTTCTCCACATCCATGACATCGATTCACATCGTGAGGTGACACAGAATCGATGGGTACCCTCATTATCACTGAATTATACGAATTTGCGACGTTATAAACAAAAACATACATCAAAACAGGTGACGCTAGGTAGCTAAGAATGCTAACATTTTTACCTTGGCTCTGTAGTCTCTCCAAAGTGGTCTTCAATGGCATTAAAACGATAAAAACGCTGCTGAAGTTAATTCATAGGTTAATCCAATGTGTCTGTGTCCCTTTGAAATGATTTCTGATAATCCATGAGCAAACAGACGGATAACCCATGCTTTTACGTTTCTAGATGTCAGAGCTCGAGTGTAGCTTCACTCTAATGCAGGGGTCACCAACCTTTTTTAGGGTGAGGGCTACTTTAAAAAAATAAAACAAGTCGGGGGCTACTTTTACTTTTCTTTTCTTTTTTTGCGGTGTATATATTTAGCACATTTTAACATTATGATATGCTGACCTTTAACCTTTGTTTGCTGTTTGGGTCTGTGGGACCCATTTGCAGTGTTTATTAAAAGAACATGTATGCAATCTAATTATTTTAACCTGCTTTATTTGGGGGTGGACAGGCCTCACCTCCTCCAGGGGGTCCTCACCTCCTCTAGGGGGGTCGGGGGGCATGCACCCCCAGGAAGATTATTTTTTAATGTTGAAGTGAAATGCATCAATCTGGAGCACTTTGAGCACAACATGAATTGATGGATACAGCTCTCAACACTCAGATGAAAGAGAGCTGTATACTTTTCAATAATCCAAACATCTTTAGAATATGATCACAACCAATAACAAATCATTTAAACTGGTTTATTCTTATCTTATGTTACCTAGTTAGCATTTTTTCTTTTTATGTATGCTTATTTTACTCCCCTTTCAAACTGTTTTTTGATTTTTTTTACTGTCCTATAGTACACATTGGAATGATTTCTTACTTTATCTATATTAAATAGATAAAGGTATGCTCTCCCTAGCTCTCTCTCTCTCTCTCTCCCTCCCTCCCTCCCTCCCTCCCCCCCCCCCAGCTCTCTCGCTCTCTCTCCCCCCCTCTCTCTCCCCCTCTCCCTCCCCCTCCCTCCCTAGCTCTCTCGCTCGCTCGCTCTGTCTCGCTCGCTCACAGAGGCTGTGAGCTCCTCCGTGGCGATCGACGGCTTGCGTTAAAAAAAAAAAAAAAACATATTTTTAAAGTGGGGGGACACAAACGGGATTTCGAAAAGTGGTGGGGACATTTCCCCCCTGTCCCAGGTGGAAATTACGCCATGCGTGTGTGTGCGTCAAGTGCAATAAAGATATGCAAGTTGAAACACACAGAGTAAAACTCTGCCCCCCATGTGTTGTATAGGCTGCATGATAGGCTGTTCAATGGGGCTGATGTGTTGTGTAGATTCTGCCAGAAGGAAAATCAGCGGGGAGGTGCCACATTGCTTTTCTTCCAGACTGCAACGCTGGTCCCGCAAATCAAGCAAGAACGTGATTGGTAGATATTAATTTTGGGGGTGGGGGGAGGAGGGGTGTTAGATAGATATAGAGTTGTAGTAAGTAGATAGAGTTCGCTATGATTTAGGTTTCGTTTATGCATAGGGTAGATTATTTTAATTACATTTCCTTTTTTGTTTTGTGTATTTTATACATTTTGGATTTGCTTGGCGAGCTATTTTTAGAACATGCCCCGCGGGCGACTCACGTTGCCTCTGCGGGCGACCAAGTGCCCGCGGGCACCGTGTTGGCTACCCCTGCTCTAATGCAAAATTACATGCGCAAAGCCCCCACCTTTTTTTTTCACAATAGAGAGGCGAAGTCCCTCCCCTTCCGGTTGAGCTCCATGGGACCTTATTTCGGAAAAGTTATGCATTGAAGTCAATGGAGAGAGAAAGATTATCTTTCGATCCTGTTTGAATTGTGCCACGAATTACACATATGATGTTTGTCAATTTAAAAGATAATTTTACAAGTCAAAAAAATAAAAATGTGTCGCAAAACTGTGAAGTAACACTTTTTTTTGTGTGAACCGCTCAATGACCTACATCACCCGTCTCGCACCACACACCAAGACGGCCGTCACGTTGGCACATTTCACTTCTTTCTTTCAGAATGAGGCGAAAAGTATTAAAAGAGGTGAAAATCACTACTCTGGGCATGTTGAGAGCTGTACATACACAAAAGGGGAGTTAGTCGGTTCTGTAAGAGCCAGGATGCGGGACCGGGATTCTGGGATTTGTAGTCTTTCTAGTTGCGTATTTTTCATAGTCTTATATTTCAACAGTTTTACGACAAACTGTGACTTTTTTGACATGGAAATTCATTTTTAAGATTGACAAACATCATATGTGTAATTCGTGGCACAATTCAAACGGGATCGAAAGATAATCTTTCTCTCCCCATTGACTTCAATGCATAATTTTTCCGAAATAAGGTCCCATGGGTCGGAAGTAGATGGGCGGGACTACGCCTCTCTATGAGTGTGTGTGGGGGACTCCCCCTTCGATTCTATTGGCTCTAACAGTCAGAAAGAGGTGTCAACCATCAAAATCGAGCAAGGGGGGCCAGGGATATGGAAAATCCACCCAAATGACCCCAGAAGTGGTTTCTTTTTGCTAAATCTCTCTAAAAAGGTCAAATGTCACTTGTTTTGCATCAATCTTGATACAGGGTACTTATTATATGTTGGATTCCTAAAGCTTTTAGTCTACCTTACCATCATCCAAGGGTAGTTTTCACTATAAGTAAAAAATAATGTTTGGACGGACACTATAATTTACAGTTTTTTACTATGTAAAATCTGAATTTTCTTTAAAATAAAAAACATCTATATTGATTCTGACTTTTCTACATCCAACTCACAGGTTTATCATTACTTTGAGAAAAAAGATTATTAATTTAACCCTTTTAGAAGGGAAGATATGGTCATTTGTTCTGGGAATGTCATTTTCGAGCCTGAGACCTGAAAAACAGGCTCAGGGCTTAACAAGTTAATACTTTAAGAGTGAAATAGGTACGTTTATGGTCATGTAATATCTTCAAAGTTTAGCTGTTCTAATAGTATTACACTATGGTGTGTTCATGGTCTCTTGATTGACCGACATTTTATCTCCATTTTTTCTCCATTAAAGGTAGGGTAGGTAAGTTTGAGAAACTGGCTCGAGATACACTTTTTGTTATATTCCATGGAATGCTCTTAACATCCCGATAGCAATGAATATCTTAAATGCTTTGACAAAAAATCCATAGCAAAATGTCATCTGTGGAAGCCGTAATACTGTAAAAAGTACGACCAATCATTTTAGCAACTTACCTACCCTACCTTTAAGTTGAATCCTATGATAAAGTGCTCTTCGAGATTAACAGTAAAACTCTTCTCAAAAATGTTAACTGTTCAAGTTTTTTTAAATTAGAACACCTTTAATATTAACAATGTTAAATGCCGTTTTTTTTAGGAGGCGGTGAAGAAATTGGAAAATACATGCCTTGGATGACTGTGACCCTGGGCACTCTGACTGTTTTCTTCATGGTGGCCATCATTGTTTTGGTTGTTAAAATAAGGAAACTCCAGAAAGGTAAGGCTGACACAGTTTGTTGAAAAATCATTCATTTAAAGTTGTAAAAGACAAATTCAAATCAATGTATTCATTTAAACCTCACTAATCAGGCTTATCTTTGTCACAAAGCTGCAATTGAAGAACTGCATCATGAAAGAAACAAGGTATTAGTATCAGTTTTTCTTGATATTCTTTAATGGTTGTACTAAATATGAACACCTTTTGACCTTGGGTCAGTACAAATTACGTGCTGACTTTTGAGAACTTACAATACAGTGTGTGACCCTAAATATTGATTCACAGAATGTGTGCTCTGATGACCTGAACCGTACAGAGTGGAGGTTCCTTCCAAAGACAATAAGGAGCAGGAGGTCTGCAATGGAGAACAAATTGGAGACTCATGTTGTGTATGCTGCCACCAGATAGACTCATAGTCCCTGTAACTGTCTGCAAACTGGGGCTTTATCATATACATTTGATTCACTCTGTTTTCTTTTTAAATAAACTTCAAATAATCTAAGTCAGTTTGTCTTGTGTTTTCTTCTGTCTCACAGAAAAAAGTCTGGTTTGCCTCTGATCGTTATCTGAGAGGAAATACTATATATATTGTTTGATGGGGAGGAGCCAACAAAGGGCATTGATGATAACAAAGTCAAAATTACTCAAATGGAGAGTGAAACGGTGCTAAAGGGTAGGGAGGAGGGAGTGACATCACTTCACAGGAAGAGACAGCACAGTGTGATCTGAGCACAACTAAAATGAGAGTCATGAGGCCTCTAAAGTCTATGCTTTGCAGCAAAGTAAATAATGAAAATTCTTGGTTTTGAGTATATTATAGCAGGTCCTGTGTTTGTAGAATAGAAAAAGATAGACAATAGATACAAAAATCAACATCAATCTAGGATGACAAACACACAGGAAGCACTCGGCCATGACCACAAACTTGTTGTTTCACAGACCAACAGTAATGCTACTGAAACTGCCATCCGTTTTAACCTGTTTGAAGCCATGTTACAAAGTATCACAGCAGCAAGTGCAAACATTTAGTCAGGGATTAAGTTGAGGGTTGGACCTAAAGACAAAACAAACAGAAGGCAGGTATAAATAGAAAAAAAGCGTACTTAATTAACATGAAGCTGGTACAAAAACAGCTAAAGACTAAACTGGGGGAGCAGGCTAAAGTAATACAGAGAACAATGGGGAAAACAGGCATATATACACATACATAATCACATCAACAAGCCACAGCTTGCCAAACACAAGTGCAGCAGGGGGATTATACATAGGTGGATCCGATCAGGGCGTGGCAAACAACCACAAAAAGGCGGGGCATCAGGAACCAGACATGGAAATAGGAGGGTAAAATGTAATTAAATGTAAATAATATACAATTTCCTTCCTACTACTGAGTTTTTAATTCTGTTTGACTTGATAGTAATCTTAAGCGTCTGCAAAGAGGCAGTGTTATACTGTATTTTTCTATATGTGACTAGCTATTCTACCTTTTTAAATCATGTGTCTATATCATATGTTGACATGGTTACTGTCTTTGTAAGAAATACAAAGTTGTGGCTTTCTGCCTTGGCATACATGTGTGGGCAACAACAAGTCCTGTGGCCCCTCCCCTTGTATATTTCCACTGCGGTGGTGAAAACACTGTGTATCAACGTATCAGCTTGAGCGAAAGCCACAGGAAGAGTAGCCTTCAGCTCTCTGCAATAAAACCACATCAAACAAAAGCTGTGCAACATTCACACATGAGATTAACTGCTAAATGTGAAGATATTTGTGTTGTATTACATAGAATTCTGTCAACAGTATTTCCATATTTTTTTTACTTCTTTGCCAACGACACTGACCAATATCTTCACATTCGTTTGAACTCTTTTAACCTTTACACAACTGCACCCTGATGGCAGAAATGCCTTGTTCAGCCGCATGAGGATGTCAGAAAGATCACCTTTTGCATTCATTCATTCTCAATTCTCACTCCTCAGCCACCTCTAACCAGATATGTTAGTTAACCAACAACATGTTGCCATGATCTCCAACAGCCAATCATCGTGCTGCTGTCAAACTTTAAATATGTTCTCCCTCCTGCCGTCAGCTGTTATTTCAGGCGTTATGACGACGGCCTTCCTTTGCTCCTCTACTCAAAGCACCTCCCCCTTAAGACATGTGACATCACAATGGGGTCTAATTGCCAACAAAATTCAAATTTCTACCATTTTGTGAAAAGATAAGTTATTGTTACTGCAAGAAGGTTAAATGTATGAATGTAACCTTCTTGCTTATACAAAATAAACATTTGTATATTATTAATTGGGTCAAAGACAAACTGTGACAACATGGAGGCAGGATAAAATGTTCCTAAACAGTAAAAGTAGTTCAATAAAAAATATGCTATTTTACAACATTGTTTAAAGGGCCCATGTCATGGCCATTTCCACTGATCATAATTACATTGTTGAGGTATACTAAAATAGATTTATACTGTGCAATTTTCCAAACTCACATTGGTTTCGCATACAGCATCTCTGTAAAGTATGTGTATTCAGCAGTATTCACTCTCTCCACTAAACGACTCGTTGGAGCTCTTGCCCCTCCCTCCCTGTGAGCCAAGTGTGCTCCGATTGGTCAGCTCGGCCACTCTGTTCTGATTAGTCAACCACCAGAGAGCCTCCGCCCATGTCTAACAGTGCTTTTTTCGGCTCGCTCTCAGAACATCAGTCTTATAATGGCGTCGGTATAGCCGTATATTTTATACGCTAACTAACCGAACTGTACCTACAACTGTTGTTATAGAAGAGTAAGTTATTTTTACCTGTAATAAACTACTACTGTTTGATGAGAAATCAAATCATGGTTTGCTATATATGAATGATACGTTATAGGAGCAAATAATTCAGGGAAGAAAGGATAGGCCTACTAAGTATTTCCATCAAACTTTATTTTTAGAAATGTACAAAATGAACATAAATATACATATATACACGGTATATCATCCATTCCTCCCCGTTGTCGGCATCTTGCCTGGGCGCAGCCTGGGCGCAGCCGGGGCTTTTTAGGACGAGGCCTCAGTGTGGTAGTCCCGTCCCCGTGATGTATTTTCCGCCAGGATCTGGCTGGACGAAATCAAATGCAAATCACAAAATATTAGAGAAACTTAGTTGTTTTAGATTCGTTAGTAGTAGTTGTGGTAGGAGTGTGGATCTATCTAATCCATCTATATAATCAACACAGTAAGCTTGCCAGCTAATATGCTAACCTAGCTTTCTTGTTTACCTTAGCAAATACGATATGAACGTTAGCTCGGAGGAACGGCAACTATAATGGAGTGTAATAAAACTACTATGAACAAAAGCTAGTGGTTCATATTAGGCTAGCAATAACGTGTTTATAATTGCAATCTTATACGGGTAGTCTGCTACGTTCGGTCATACAATGTTTCTATATAATCAACACAGTAAGCTTGCCAGCTAATATGCTAACTTAGCTTTCTTGTTTACCTTAGCAAACACGATATGAACGTTAGCTCGGAGGAACGGCAACTATAATGGAGTGTAATAAAACTACTATGAACAAAAGCTAGTGGTTCATATTAGGCTAGCAATAACGTGTTTATAATTGCAATCTTATACGGGTAGTCTGCTACGTTCGGTCATACAATGTTTCCCGCTAGCATGTATAGCTAGCCTCGTTAGCTATACATGCTATCAGCATTGGAGGAAAGCTAACTGTAATGTACCGTCCTTTGGGGGTCTGTGAGCGGGCAAAGAGAGGGGATTTCCCCGTTGTCTCTGCTGGAAGTGTGAAATAAACTTAGTTGTTTGATGTTCGTCAGCTTGCCAGCTGGATTACAATGCTAATCTACGTTTGCTAGTTGTTCAGTTGTTCAATATGCTATACTATACAATGAACAACAGATAGTGGTTCATATTAGGCTATCAAGCACATGTTTACAATTGCAATCTTATATGGGTAGTCTGCTACATTCATTGTAGCTGTCATAAAAAAAATGTTTTTCCGAGCAAACTCATGTCTAGCTCTTAGTAGCCTTGTTGTTTAGCTCGGTAGCATACACGCTATGCCAGCTATAATGTAATTACGTTTCGCGACTGACCGTACGGCAAATCACCCGGAGTATACTGTCTATGAGTATTTCGTGTGTGAATTGAAGTAAGAAGATATGATTCTACACTGTATTGAAGTAAACATGTATTGTTTGAACGGGTTTTGATAATCACTTAGAAAAAGAATGTTATTCTCACTTTTAAACTCACTGATCCAGAGATTCTGTGTTTCACACACCAACATTGGCTGTTATCACCACTAAGAGCCAGATGCTGTTTCTAAGTCGTTAAAGACATCGTAAAATAGGAAAATATCCCCTAGAGAGGAATGTAGAGTAAAGATAAGGTAAAGATAAACATTGACTTTTGACCTAGTGTGGTTTGGGGTCTCACTCTGTTCGAAACTCTGATTGACCTCGGCCAGAAGCGAATCCAGCCAATCAGGACACTTGGAGGAGGTGGTCAGTTTAAACAGCCCCTCCCCAGGGGTTCTCTAATTCGCTTGGGAGAAAAGTGGGAAGGAAGAGATGACCCATCTCCGCCCCAAAAATGGATAGAAATACTGATGATTTTGAGTGTAAAATGCTTCTGGTCTGTTGAAAGCTGGTGCTAGAAGACGGTAAACCGCATCACAAACCTGGAGTCCATACTTCTCGTTTTCTGAAAGCTGGTCTGTCTACCTGTAAAACCGCATCATCAGGCCTGAAGCCCGGAGTGCTCGAGTACTCTGTATAACTTGTATATGTGTTTGGTTTCCTACTAGAAGTAAACTCAGATAATTTGTTATAACTTTGATTCCGGTGTTTTCAATTCCTTTCTTAATTTAATAGAGATCCAGCCTCATCCAACGAACGGCGCGTAGCAGAGGTGTTCTGCTCCAACAGAATGCAGACATTCTCCTGCTATGAGATACATGTATGTAAGGCCATCTGCTGATATTAGAGTTGATATGGAAACGCTAGCAACTTAGTTAGCACAGTTAGCACTGGCTTAGCAGTCCGGAACATGTTTACACATTTAAACAGTCGTGGTAGATACCTTGTTTGATAAATACACAAATAACAATGCAAACTTACAGGTTGTGTACCCGAATCTTCCCCTGCTCCAAACGGTCCGAACAAACTAGGAATAGCATCGTCCTTCAGTTTCAAATGCTGTGCATATCCGGCCTCAAACTGGGCAATGTTTTGGAAGCTTTCGTCTGTGAAATGCCGGTTCTTCGAACCTCTGAAGGAACAGTGTTAAAAAGAAATTTCAACCACTGACTTCGTCGTGGTTCTTCCGTCGGTAGGACAAACAGCTCAGATTTCTCCTCACATTTCAGGAAACAGGTCCTTGGCATTGGCATGACTGGATCGATTGTGAACTGAACCAGAGCTTCCAACAGTAAATGTTAGGCTGGCAGAGGGTGCGGCCAGCGCTGCTGGGTGTGGCCATAGCTCTTCGGGATTGGTCCATTTCGTTCCGGGTACCGCATGACATCATACCGTACCCGGAACTAAATGGAAGACTCAAATGGGCAGTGACGTATCTCCAACGATGCGTTTTGGGGAGGTATTTTCTGTGTTAGAGTTTTACTCGCTACAGGGTGTACTTTGAGGGTTTTGACTCTGCACACCGTTTACATGTATAAAAACCTTCATAACACACAAGGGGACGGGTAATAACCGGAAAAGCATGACATGGGAGCTTTAACCTGTTAAGCCCTGAGCCTGTTTTTCAGCTTTCAGGCTCGAAAATGCCACTTATGGCGCGTTTCCACTACAGTGCGCAGCCCGGTTTAAGAGGGCTGTGACGTCAGCGGCCCGTCTTTGGTTGCGTTTCCACTTGGCCTAGTACCGGCCGGCGGGTCCTAATTCACAGTTTTTCTGGCCTCATAAAATCGTGGGTCCAGGGCCAGAGACAACGAGGCTGAGTCGGGCTGAGTATGCTAAACTAGAGAGAGCGTCGCTGGCAAGGGGGATACAACTACAACAAGATGGACATATTTGACCGTGATTTAATTGTAATACACGTTTCAAAATGATGCCGAAGTAACAACATACTGATACCGGTTAGTAAAAACCATGAATTAATGCTTTGTCAAGTCTGCAGACAGACGGCAGGGGAAAAACCTTTTAAAATGCTTGTTTTCTAAATGGAGATTGGCTAGGCTAACGCAGTATATGCTCCGACCGTCCACACTCACAACAACGGCCTATACAGACATAAATAAAGCAGCGACTGTATTCACCATGACACAGGCAGTCTGTGGTTTGTACTTGTTTAACTTTTGTCTAGTTTCTGAACATATATGAGGAGCTGTGAGCTCTGAGTGCTAACAGCTAACGGCTGTGTTGTTTTTCTGGGGTCCTCTGAAGATCACATCACGGCTCCGCCTACACTGCGTTACTATAGATACTGCCCCAGTTCCTAAACTGTAATGGAAATGCGCCATAAAGTGAGCCAGTCCTAACGAGGCCCAGCCATACCGAGCGGGGCCGAGCGAGGCCGTGTAGTGGAAACGCGCCATTACACAACAAAGACTATATCTTCACTTCTAAAAGGGGGAAATTAATAATCTTTTTTCTCAAAGCAAGGTTACATCTGTGAGTTGGATGAAGAAGTGTCAGAAATCAATATAGATGTTTTTATTTTAAAATAAATTCATATGGAACATAGTAAAAACATGTAAATTCTATCTCCGCCTAAAAAAAACCCATTACAGATAGTGAAAACCACCCTTGGATGATGGGTTAGTAGACTAAAAGCTTTAGGAATCCAAAGTACAAAATATAATAAGTACCCTGTATCAAGATTGATGCAAAACAAGATAAATTTGACCTTTTTAGAGAGATTTAGAAAAATAAAGTCCAGGCGGACTCACCTCTGGGTAATTTGGGAACCATCAGTTCCATTTGACCTTTTTCACTGTAAAAATCATTTTATTACTTTGAATTATCACTATAGGTATTCATTCCATCCAAATACAACTGTTGTAAAAAAAAAAAAATATATACAAAATGAAGTTTGACTCCAACTGGAGCAGATTTATTTAAAACTTTACAATTTAGCATGCCATTCCTCGTAACAATTTTTTTTGGAAGTGAAGCACAGAGGGACCTCACACTTCCTGCAGTACACAGCTGTCTTCACCTTCTTTTTGCCAGCATCATGGCAGTTCCTGCAGTTCTTCCTGATCCGGACATCTTTCCCATAAAACTTGGGCCCGCATGCGAGTGGTGGTGGGGGTGGTGGGGGGGGTGGAGGTGTTCCAAATTCCAACATTTCTGCAGCAAGCTGCTCCCTGAAAGTCTTCTGTGTGTGTGGCTTTGTCCTGCTGGGGTCACTCGTCATCTTGTGCAGCTCCTTGTGGAATCACCTGGGAAATTGAAGTTATATGGCCATTTCTTCCTCCAGTAGTCCGATCGGTTGGGAACGGTGACGAGGCCTGAGAAAATTATAATGGACAGGAAAACATAGAAATCCCTCACAGTCAGCATTTTCCAAACATGCTTCTTTCCAGCCTGCAGTCTTTTCAGGGCGTTGGCGTTCGTGTTGGAAATGATTGTATGAACCACTGAAGCGCTAAAAAAAAGTCTGAAAATGGAGAGGGGAGACCATGCTACAGTGGGGTCGAGCGCTGGGCCTGGGACCCTGGCTGGTGTGAAATTCAGTGGCTCTGGTGTTTGGTCATTCTCCTCTCTGTTGTGCCACCCGAGTTCTTCTTCTGTCATTCTGGAAGAGGAATAACCTTGGCCACGCTTCCTGCGTTTTACACATTTATCTGATGCTTTTCCTTTTCCTGGCTGAGGAGCGGGAGCCCCACCTCGGCCACGCTTCCTTTGGTTTACAGATGCATCTGACGCTGCAGAAAGCTGGTAGAAACCAGACGATGGTAAGTGAGTGCTTTTTGGATGCAGGCTGAGTGGCCAATAGTGGTGCAGATCTCTTTCTGGAGGAATGTGATGGTGAGGCAGGTGTGGTCTGGGTGAAAGTAGGCAGTGGTGAAGCCATTGCATCCTCATCTCCATCACTATGAAAAGAAATGTGGAAAAACAAAGAGATTAGATTAATTCCTGTTTCCTTGGCAGTAAACATGCCATTTTGAGTGTGTGAATGAAACACATTTAGTGACTATAGAGCCATTTCATCCCCATCACTTTGAAAAGAAACACTTTTTTTTTTTTAGATAATGTCTCAGGGCTTCTTAAATTTATGAAACTATTAATGTGTAGCACCAGATTAACGGTAATAATCTCAGCTAACTGAAGATATGAACCATTTTTAGCTAAAAGAAACACAAGAGTAATACCAAGCCTTAGAATTAGCATTTTGCGAAAAAATGCTAACTAATGCTAACGGAGTTTTGCACAGCACTCACTCTCAAAATGCCCTTATTACTTATCGTAACTGCACAAACAAGATATCCGATTAAATCTGAGACTCCACATATTCCATACATGTAGTGTCATCACTGTACGACCCCGAATTTGCGGAGCTTTCAGCCAGAAAAGAGAAAGTAAACAACATCCGGTTTCAAAAATATTACAATAATTACATCTTACCTTTTTTGATTTGTGATCAAAAGTTGTGTTCAACGGAATAAAAACGCTGCTCAAGGTTAATCCAATGTGTCTGTGTCACGTAGAATTTTTTACTGATAATACATCATATTTATGGCAATAAACTGGGTATAAAGTTTTGCAGTCAAGGCTTGTACTTTCAGATGTGCTTCGTTTGTTTCTCTATTACCTCTTAATTATTTATTAACTATATGAATAATCGTACACCAAATAACTAAGTAATAGATAAAAACAGAGAGATTACATACCTTTCCCGTGGTGGAATTTCATCATCAGAGTCACAACGCTCCGGTTCCGTTCTGGCTGCAGGAGATCCTCGTCGTCTGACTCAGAATCAACAGGTAACATGTCTGCATCGCTGTCAGCATTAGTCACCATTTCCATTGCCTGTAAAGTCGTAAGCATCTCTTTCCTGCAAGCCATTATTACAAGTATAGCAAGTATAGCAAAAGTCCTAAACGCCAATCTTGTAGTCTGCTCCGTTATCTGCTGTCCGCTCTGCGCTCTGGGTCCTGCTGCAATTCCTCTTGTTTACGTACTAAACACTGCGTAGAGTGTGGTGCGTAGTGTGTGTGCCGCTGGCATTCACAATTTATACTTTACGCAGGACCATATCTATGGAACCCATTGGTCGATTTGAGTGATTTACACCTTTTTCTTAACCATTAGATCCAATAGAATCCGATGGGCAGTTCCAAAATCTACGTAAACATTACCATTGCGGAGGTAATAGAGAAACAAACGAAGCACATCTGAAAGTACAAGCCTTGACTGCAAAACTTTATACCCAGTTTATTGCCATAAATATGATGATGTATTATCAGTAAAAAAATGTACGTGACACAGACACATTGGATTAACCTTGAGCGGCGTTTTTATTCCGTTGAACACAACTTTTGATCACAAATCAAAAAAGGTAAGATGTAATTATTGTAATATTTTTGAAACCGGATGTTGTTTACTTTCTCTTTTCTGGCTGAAAGCTCCGCAAATTCGGGGTCGTACAGTGATGACACTACATGTATGGAATATGTGGAGTCTCAGCTTTAATCGGATATCTTGTTTGTGCAGTTACGATAAGTAATAAGGGCATTTTGAGAGTGAGTGCTGTGCAAAACTCCGTTAGCATTAGTTAGCATTTTTTCGCAAAATGCTAATTCTAAGGCTTGGTATTACTCTTGTGTTTCTTTTAGCTAAAAATGGTTCATATCTTCAGTTAGCTGAGATTATTACCGTTAATCTGGTGTTACACATTAAGAGTTTCATAAATTTAAGAAGCCCTGAGACATTATCTAAAAAAAAAAAAGTGGGAGGGGTCCAATGGGGGGATCGCCGGGCTTAAGAGGTTAAGATGATAATAAATAATAATTTTTAGTGTGATGCTCAGAGTCATTGTCATTGGTGTCAAAATGTGGCAAGTGTGTAATGTAGCTTTTTCTGCATGTAAACGGTCTGCAAGTCACAAACCCTTAAAGTACACCCTGTAGCAGGAGCTCCAACAAGCCGTTTAGGACAGAGAGTGAATACACATACTATACAGAGATGCTGTATGAGAAACCAATGTGAGTTTGGAAAATTGCACAATATAAATCTATTCTAGTATACCTCAACAATGGAATTATGATCAGTAGAAATGGTCATGACATGGGACCTTTAAATGCAGATAACATGCTGTGTACACAAAGTGAAAATGCAATCTCACCAGCAAAAGACGGAATGACTACTGCTGAAATAATGCAGTAGGAGGTGTATTAACCTACTTTTTTTAAAGAGTGCCTGGTATGTGTTAACTCAATAATAGTTGTGCTTCCGGGCTCTGAATGACTGATTTCTGTGACATAGAAACATGTTTAATTATTTATTTTATTTGTATTACCAAGGAACCTTTGCAAACAATCTTTGAGTTTACACTTGATCCTAAATTTGGCAAATCTTTCGAATTAATAGGACGAATGAACACAAGCAAGTGAACTGAAGAATGGGAAAGAGACAAAGGTGAATATATTGCAACAAAAGTTCCACGAGGCTAAAATCGAACGCAACACATTGTGGTTATATTGCAATTTTGTTAGTATTTAGACCAAGGTGCACCATGTTCTTCTGAATGTATAGGCCATGAAGCAATGAAAGGGGTCACGTTTACAAGAAAAGAAAAAAAAAAGGTTTTCATCTAGATCAATGTCCTTCTGGGTCAGTTAAGCAAAAAAGAAACAACCACAACAATGTAGTACAAATAGCCATTGGAAAGGTTAATTTTATATAATTTGAGATTGGCCTAAAAATAAGACACATGACAAATTAGGGTTTTCCATGGGGATAATGTGTGGCAGCTCCGGATATCGACATTTGGTTAGAGTTTCTAGGGACTCTAACGGCAGCAAAAGAACCGCAAATTGCCTTTATCTAAACTGCTATATATCTTTCATTGGGAAAGCATTTGTTGTTCAATTGCTAAAATTCCCTTCTGACCATAGACAGGTGTTTATCTCTATGAACGCACTTTCACAACCTTTCAAAACCTGCATGCTGTAGTAGACTCCAAATAATATGACCTATTACTGTTAATTTTAGTGATATAAAACCAAGCTTTTTAATTTGTTTTAACTTTCTTGGTGATTGGACTATAGAAAAAGCAAATAATGTCCTTAACCGTGGATCAGACACAAGAACAACACTTAAAATGGGGGTATATGTGTTTTAATAAGTTATCTGGAAAAGCATTCCTTCCACCGCTGTATGCCAACAATTATGTTGAAAAATAACCGTATTTAAGATACGTTCATAACAAACGTAACGTGGGAGAAAATATGTTTCTAGAAGATATGTAGAAAATAAACGTATTTGAGATACGTTCATAACAAACGTAATGTAACGCTCCTGTGGGTCGTATTATGGGTCGGAACAATCGGCCTATTTGGTCGTATTAGTTGGAGGACTTGTTGTGAAGAAAACATCTCAAAGCTCTGTAATTTTTCCTGGGGTTCGCCTCTTTACAGATGAAGTTCTCTCTCTTGCCTTGGTGTATTTCTTGAGTGGAGCTTTGGCTGTCACCATCATCCTGATAGTTTTACTGGCTATCTCAGTGTACAAGATGAACCAAAGAAACTGCCAACATTCAGGTAACAATATTTATTTGAAGCTGGAAACAAGTATTGAGTGCATATTGCATTAAAATAACATTACTTAATTTAGTCTCAAACAGAGTGCAATGCCACATTTTCAACGTCTTCTACTCTGCATACAGAAGTGAGTATCATTTTTCCATTGAAAGATAAACTATGTTTGCTGTTTCTAGAACTCATGTGCACTATACAATCGTCAAGTTAACAATATAACTTATACTTGAAAAAAGGGGTGTTGACGATATACAGCAATACTTAAAATAAAAAATATTAAATATGGATCCCTGTGACAGGGGTCTGGTGTCTGTATTATATGACATTCAGAGGGTCGCCGCTCCGTCGCTTAATCACTTAATGAGGCAATGGGAGGAAGAGCTGGGAATAACTATATCAGATTCAATTCAATTACATTCAAAACCTTTATTTATCCAGGTGAAATCCCATTGAGATCATTGATCTCTTTTTCAAGGGAGACCTGCAGCAGTACCACATGAAGACATAAAAACATAAACAACAGAACAACAAAAGGACATCATACAGCAAAAATTACAGGGATTACAATTTACATATCTATCCACATGTACAGGTACAGGCATCTGATTGTGTAGCATCCAACCGAGCTTTAAAAACATGTAGTGGTACCAGATTGGTCATTTTCCATTCTTTTTGCAGACTGTTCCAAGTTAGTGGAGCTGCACATCTAAAAGCTTTCTTCCCTAAGACAGTCCTAGCACATTTAATAAAACCACAGCATGCGATCTCAGGCAATAACTACTTTCAATTCGCCGAGAGATCAGGGAGCAGATATAAGATGGTAGTTTATCCAACATGGCTTTGTAAATGAAAATGTACCAGTGACTGAGCCTCCGTACAGTAAGTGATGGCAAAACCGCCTTGGTATACAGTGTACAGTGATGCGTAAGTGTACGCATCTGGCCAGATACTATTTGGCAGGCAGCAATTCAATTTGTCCACTCATCCTCAATGTGCATTAGACATGGGCTGCTACAATTTAAAGTGGACCTATCATGCTATATTTAAATGATATATTGTAGGGCCATACCTATATAAGGTATATTTATACGTTTCTGTTTTCAAAATACCAAACAGATCATGCATTTTAGCCATGCCTCATTTCGCTCTATGTGCTGTTTGCTGTCTACGGGTCTGATTCTGCTGACCACGCCCCCCTGCAGGAGAGGTGAGCCGTGCTCTGATCAGCTGCTGGGCTGTCAGAAGAGGGGGAGAAAAAGAGATCTCCGTCCTCCGTGTTTTATTATATAGAGTCGTTATTCATTTGTTTTAAAGCTCAATAAATAACAAAGAAGACCTTTGACCGGCACTTTTCTAATTTTGTCCGGAAGATTTAAACTTTAACGGACATCTTGACCGGCGAAAGTAACTGAAACTGAAACTCTGCCGCACGCTCCCCTCGTTCCTTGGAAGAGGCGGAGAGGTGGGTGTTTGTCATCTGCTGGTGGACTAACCGGAGAGAATTACAGTGCTTGCATCGACGGGGAGGGATTGCATTGAGCAATCTCTCCCCGCAAGCGTTTGCAGCGGGAGCAAACGCTTGCCTCGGGGAGGGAGAAAAAAAGCCACAGCGGAGAATAAACAGAAGGGTAACCATGGTAACTATGGGCGGGAAGTCTTCTTCGCTGCTTTTGTGGCAGACTACAGCGCCACTTACAGGCCTGGCATATGTACTACAGCGTCTCCAGTGCTTTCGAGCGGCAATGGCCGGTGTCAGTACCATATGTGTTCGCCCTACCATATGTGTTCGGGGTCCGTCGCTTACCAATGACGTCACCCATTGTGATTGGCTGTACGGAATCGTAGTAATCAGCAGCGAACCGCTTCAACACGTGTATTTCAGTGTATTCACGGCATTCATTTTGTTATTCTACAGTATTATTGTTTTATAGTTATTTGTTAATGTAACCCAATTTGTGTTCTTTGAAATTGAAAAGGATATCGCATTGTGTTTGTTACATTCGTTGCAGTTGTATAGGCTATGTGTTAAGTGTAATTTGGCATGTCCTATTTATGGACATGCTTTTATTTTGAAGGACAGTTAGCGCAGTTGACAGGAAGTTGTTGTTGCTTTGGAAACAACATGACAGAGATTAACGGAGAAAAGTAATATCTACATATAAAGACGGAGAAAGTAAACGATAACGTTTATGGTTAAGTGTTAGCACCCCCCGAAGAGGCACAAGCTCTTACGTTGATATTGGAGATTTCAATAAATTCAATTTGAAAAAAAAACGGGGAAAAAAAACAAAAACGAATATCTGAATAACGAAATTGAAACCCGAATAGTACTCCAACGAACGAATATTCGGATATTTTGGTACAGTAGGGCTGTACCCGAATAATATAATAAAGTTATAGTAAATAATAACAAATTCCAGTGTTAGAATTCCATAATTCCATATTCATAAATAAAATGATATGCAAATAACATTTTCTTGGCTGTGGACTTGTACTCTACATAATTATGTTGAGCTCATGGTAATCTAATTCAATAAACAATAACTGCAATGAACAGATAGCATTTTCTGACTCGTAAAATGATTGGATATGGTGTAATTTGGCAAATGATTCTGTGTTGAAAAATGTATATCTTTAAAAACTGCGTTGGTGTATTAGGGCGGGCCATACTAATTTTTCTTGTAAATCGATCGAGAGGGGTGTTCAAATAACGTATTTTGGTGTGTAGAACACAAATCTATTTAGATGCTTTTATTTTGAAGTTGTTGCTATGGAAACAACATGACGGAGAAAAAAGTAATATCTTCTACATATAATAACGGACAAAGTAAAGAATGAAGTGTATGTTTAAATGTTAGCACCCCCCGAAGAGGCTCAAGCTCTTACGTTGAGTCTGGAGTTTCAATACATTCGGAATTTGACCGTAAAATGTCCTCTTGGGTTACCGTACAGCCAATGCGTGACGTCATTGGTAAGCGTAACGGACCCCGAACACATCTGGTAGGCCGAACACATATGGTACCTACACCGGCCGTGGCCCAACCCCACATTCCCCTGATAGGTGGAGAGTTGGCCCAATAGCCGTAGCACCACCGTCCTGACGTCAGGACAGTGTTCAAATCTGGATCAGTTTTTATCAGATCCGTTGCAGCCCCTTTTTTAGAGATTTGGGTATGGAGGAAAATAGAGAGGGTTGTGTTATATCTCTCACAGGCTCCGCCCTCTACTGGACTCTATGGGTACTACCTTATCCCGTGTGCATTCTCCCACTGAGACTTCTATAGACGTAGCCGGCCCAGGGCGGGCCTACCTGAATGCGCGCGCATCACACCGTATAAAAGGAGGCCTCGCCTCCTGAATATCATCCTTTTTTTCTTCAGCAGCGGAAGTGATTCCACGAGCTTGAGACGTTAGAAAAAGGGGAAAGTGTGAGAGCATGGAGTCAGTAAAACTTGACCTCAGGACCTGCCAGAAATGCCCGAATCTCATCGCAGGGGCTGATCCGCACCCCTTCTGCTTTACGTGTTTGGGGCCTGACCACGCGGTGGATAATATGGGCCCGACGCCGGCATGCCCAGGTTGCCAGATGATCCCGCGGTTCATACGGGAGCATCGTGTGGCACTCCCTGGCGGGGGCTACCCCGCAGGAGTCGGAGGATCGGGAGCTTGACGTCGTGAACGTGGGCGATTCGGGGAGCGAGGGGACGTCGTTCCGGTCCTCTCTTCCATGGGACCAGGCGGGCTCGGTTCCGATGGAGGACGAGGAGGACGCCTCGCTGACCGGAGGTCCAGCTCTCAGGTCTGCGCGGAGGGATTTCCCGGCGGTGATGACTCTGGCGGTGGAGCGTGTAGGCTTACCGCTCCCCTCACCGCTGCCACCGAGGCCTGAGAGCGGGGGTTTATGGCCCGGTGCATCCGGCGCAGCCGACCTTCGTTTCGCCCCAGCTGCCAGAGGTATGGCGGTGTGTGGAGGCGACATGGCAGCAGCCATTAAAAACGAAGGCCCCAGTAGCTGCCATGGCGGATATCATTAAGGTGGTGGATCGCTTGGACACGACATGTCCAGGTGTGCTCCCCCTCGATGTGAGCCTGGCGGCCAATCTGCTTCCGCGGGCGGCTGGTTGGGCGGAGGGCATACGTCCTCTGCCCCCGCTGCCCCGGGACCGAGATACCTTGGAATATCTGGATAAGATGTTCAAGCTCGGTACGCAGATGGCGGGTGATTTCCCTAGCCACAGTGGCGTCTCGTCACGTGTGGCTAGGACTCACTGCCCTATCTAAAAAGGACCGAGAGGATCTCCTCGGAGCCCCAGTGTCCATGGAGGGGCTCTTTGGGTCGGTCTCCTCGGTCACCAAGCGCTTCAGCCGCCTCGAGGAGGAGAGAGTCCAGCTTAGCCACGTGCTACCACCGGCTCCTCCTCAGGGCCCGCTACGTGCCCCCCCTAGCTTTGCCATGCAGGGGAGGGAGAGTAGTGCGACAGTGAAGTGAAGGGAGAGGCGCCTGCACAGGGCGATGGTGTTGATCTGTATCCATGTCTGAGTGTCCTTTGTTTCCACAATACACTTGCACATGTTGATGACTGTACAAATTCCCCACTCGCCGCCCCAGCTATAGCTCCCGTTAGGGAGGAAGCTAGTGGGAGTGCGCAGATGAGAGTGATAAACCGGAGAACAGAACAGGTCGGGGGCGGCCCCCTGCCAGGCGAGTGCTTCACCCGGAGGTGGTGAAGCAGATCTGGGCCCAGTTCGGGAGAGCAGAAGTGGACCTGTTCGCCAGCCGGCGCAACAGCCACTGTGCCCTGTGGTTCTCCATGGCCCTGAGCGACGACCCGCCCTTGGGGGTGGACGCGTTTGCACACGAGCCATGGCCAAGGAAGCTGCTACACGCCTTTCCACTGCTGCGTCTCATTCTCCCTCTCCTGGGGAGATTGAGGCGAGAACGTCTGGCAGTCATTCTGGTAGCACCGAATCCCGTCGGGGCTCCGTGTTACTCAGAAATGACACAGATGAAGGTGGGCCAGCCCTGGGCGATCCCCCAGTTCTGGGGGCGATGTCTCAAGGGGCAGGTGTAATCGGGGCGTTACCCACTCTCGGCCGTCCTCTGCAGGCTTGGCTCCTGAGAGGGACAGGCTGAGACAGGGTGGATTGTCTGACAGCGTTATCCAGGCAGCTAGAGCAGAATCCACCACAGCCTGTTACAGGCCAAAGTGGCTGAGATTCCAGCATTGGTGTGAGGAGCGGGGAATAGAGCCCCTATCTTGTGAGTTGGGCTCTATTTTATCCTTCTTACACTTACTGGTGGACAGAGGGCTGGCGCATTTCACAGTGAAAGTGTATGCAGCAGCCATCTCGTCCTGTCATGAGGGATTTTGGTGGCAGGTCAGCCTTTAATCAACCACTGATGTCGCGGTTTTTACTGGGGGTTAGGAGACTGCGCCCTGTAGTGCACGTCTCCACCCCGCAGTGGGACCTGCCCCTAGTGCTCGAGGCTCTGGCCTCGGGACCATTGAGCCTCTGGAGCTCTCCCCTCTGAAAGCATTGTCGTGGAAAACAGCTTTGCTTCTTGCCTTAACGTCAGCCAAAAGAGTGTCCGAGTTAACTGCTCTGTCGGTGCACCCGAGTTGTTTACTAGTTCGGGGTGGCCGGAGCGGCGCAACACTTAGACCGAACCCCTCCTTTGTGCCTAAAGACCTAAGGAGTGCGTTCAGGTCGAGGGCTATTCAGTTAGGGGGTTTTAGTCTCCCCCCCCATGGGGGGCCAGGGAGGCTAAACTGCACCTCCTCTGCCCGGTGCGTGCGCTAGCATGTTATGTGGAGCACACGGCTACCCTTAGACGCACCGAACAGCTGTTCGTGTGCTTCGGGGGCGGGGTGATCGGGAAAGCTCTGTCCAAGAAACGCCTGGCAGGTTGGCTCTGCGAGTGCATTGCACATGCCTACCGACACAACCCTGTCTCCTAGAAATTACGTTCCCACAAAACTAAACTGCATTCTCAAATACGTTTTGCAAGAAACGTATTTCCTTCCACGTTACGTTTGTTATGAACATATCTTAAATACGTTTATTTTCTACATATCTTCTAGAAACCTATTTTCTCTCATATGACGTTTGTTATGAACGTATCTTAAATACGTTTGCTTTCTACCTATATTTGCCATTTCTTTTCTAGCTTATAATAATGATAATAGTCATTTATTAATATCATTTTAGAGCAAACTTATTTTCGCGCTGGCTGGCGGCTGACTTTTCAGTTGACCAAATCCGTTATTATGCTGGTTAATGCTTAATAATCACAATATTGTTTGTAGTCGTTTCATACAGCATTCTCAATTACGTTTAACAAGAAACGTCTTTTGTCCCACGTTATGTTTGTTCTGAACATATCTTAAATACGTTTGCTTTCTACCTATCTTTGACATTTCTTTTCTAGCTTATAATAATGATAATAGTCATTTATAAATATCATTTCAGAGCACACATTTGAAATCGACGATCTGGCTTGATATCCTATGGTTAAATTAAAATCAGTAGGCGAGGCTGTAATTTCGCCAGCTGCGAGGCAGAAAATAATAGTTTTAACATGCCAAAAAGCTGCTGTGTCGTTTATTGCACCTCAAACATTAAAACAAATCCAGAGTTACGTGTTTCTGTACTTCCTCTAAGAAGAAAGGACAGTATACAACAGAAGAGCTCTGTGGCTTCAGGCTGATCGCCGTTCAAATGACAGCTGGTTTCCCCAAAAGTGGGCAGGGCTGTAAAGTGACGTAGGAAAGATCCTCAGCTCGCTGATTGGATGTTTTAGCCGCAATGCACGTCGGGATATGGTGTTAATGCGATATGAAATCCGAAAAAAAATCAGAATTTAGGATGGCCGAAGACACTACACTACCCATAATCCCCAGCTATCGTTTGGGACTACAGTCCCGTTGACAAACCCCGTGATTAATCTTCAAGCTCTGGGATTGGATGTTGGAGTGGCAGTGCGCCAAGGTTACGCCGAGCGCCAAACAGCTCTTTGAAATGGAACGAAACCACGGCAGACTTTCCAAAACTGGACTCGAACGCCCCCCCAGAACTACAGATGCTGGCTATTGTGTTTTGCAACATGTTCTATGGCACGTCTCTACTGGGAATTGTAGTTTTAAAAGACGTTTTCGTTTTTCCCAAAATTAGAAGTTGATTGTATTAAACTGTGTACAGCCCTGGAGGTTTAGGGGATAGGAAACAAATTGGTGTGTACAAATGTAAAACATGTAATTAATAAATGGGTGAAAATCGCTTGTGTCCATAATGGGAAGCATTAATATATACCCACATGCCAGCTCATTGTTACTTTGTAATTCTACTCCACTACAATTCAGAGGTTAACCTGGTATTTTTACTCCACTACATTTATTTTAGTTACTTTGCAGATTCTGATTAATGATGTGAAATATAAACAACCCTTAAAGCAGACTTTAGTTACACCTGAGTAAAATTCAGGGAAAGGTGATTGTCAAGTGCCAACAATCAGGAGAGATATTAGTTGGTGCTTGAGAAGACTAAACATTTATCTGCAGATCTCTATAAAGTATATTCATTACTCGTTATTCTCTACTAATAGTTAATTAAAGACTGTATATAATAGCTATTTTGCACATCCCTTTCAAGATTTTCTAAGGTTTATTGACATATCATATACACAACTATGTTGAAGTTATGCAATTAATGAAAAACTTGGGTCACAGGTTCCTCAACAGTGCATTACAAGACATCTATCAATATGTGTGTATTCCTCCACCATTAAACTCAAATTCTGCACATGTCTTATACTATCTACATACATAAGAGTATAATTAATATATATATAATATCAGTTAAAATAAGTGCTTCAACACAGTTAACATTGCAGGAAAGCAATATATTAGACGTTAAGTACTTTGTCAGGCTTAATATTTATCTGTAGATAGATACCCCCAAAGCTTTTTTCTTATTTGAAAGAAAACCTAAAGTGTTCTTTAATGTGTTAATAAAGGTTAATTAGTTTGTCTGTTTTGCACATCCTCATATTAATATCAGGCACTAAACTGTTTTATTGTAGAGATCACTTACAGTATCTTCTTGATTTTTTATATTCTATATTTCTATCATTGACCTTCTACTTTCCCCCTATGAAAGTATGTACTCTTAATATTTTATTCATCAAATAACATTATTCAACAAAAATAACATTATTCAACAAAAATAATTAAATAACGTGCTTTAACCACTAGGCGGTGCACACAAGGTACACACAGCATACTAATAATAACTTTGTTAGTGTAGGACACTTATGTATGTATAACATCTGAAGATGTGTAGTTTTATTCATGTTTTTACATAATTGTACAGGATATTGCTATATTATTTCTCATGTTTTACTTCTACACATTAATATCTGATTTGTAAAACATCACAGACAGAAAGGTATATCCGTCATTTAATGGTAAGCTATTGAAATTCTGAATCCATAGATGTGTCTCCCATCACCCAAATCCCCTGACTATTCTCTCAACTCAGTATTTACATTCTTATATTCAAAGAAAATCAGTAATATCTTTAAAAACTACAAGTCCTTTTCTATCAGCTGTGCACCGTTATGGTGTAAATATAACCTATCTACCAATTGGATCAAATATAAAAGTCAGCCGTATTAGTATTGATACTGCAAGGAGACGTATTTTGTGAAAAGAAATGTAAGATGTTGTTTAATTGTTGATATATTTATGATCCACGTCACGTATTCAGTTTCGGCGGCAGTTCTTCCTGTTTGTCCAGAAGTCTTCTCATCAGGGCTCTATAAATAAAGAACTATGGCAGATGTGTAATATTTAATGCAGCCGAACCGTGTATTACAATGCCGTTATGTGATGACTTTCAAAGAGAAAAGCAAGAACACTCGGAATAAAGTATTATTATTATTTTTTTTAATGTTTTCGGATTTCACATCGCATAAACACCATATCCCAACGTGCATTGCGGCTAAAACATCCAATCAGCGAGCTGAGGATCTTTCCTACGTCTGTTTCCGGTATTGTTCCTGTAATGAAAGTTCACATTTATGCTACATTGAAGGGTGGAATTGACTACACATCTTCAGAAACATAATTTGCTTCAGATATATACTGTAACTCATAGCAATGTTGTAACCATTAAGAAAAGCCAACTGCATTAAAAACCCAGTTAACAAACACAAGGTAAAGTATTTTTCCTTCAGTAATGAAGATGTAATTCCAATGTAGACACACCTGGGGTCGCTGTTCAGTCTGTTACGCTGAGCCATGCATTGTCTGGAACGTAAAAGGGACGAAGAAGACAAAGTGAAGTGACGTACTTCCGGTTCAATGTGAAAACATTCCCAGTTAAACCATAGATATATATAAAAACATATGTTTATATATATCTATGAGTTAAATAACATAAACAAATCGCTTAATAAAAAGATAAAACACTGGCATGTAATTTACGTTTGGATTAAATAGAAGGGTTTTGAATAATAGATGAGAGTAAAATCTACGTCACAGCCCCACCCACTTTTGGGGAAACCAACGCTGTCATTTGAACGGTGATCAAGCCTGAAGCCACAGAGCTCTTCTGCTGTCCTTAGAGGAAGTTTGAGGTGTTTGAGGTGCAATAAACGACACAGCAGCTTTTTGGCATGTTAAAACTCTGCCTCGCAGCTGGCGAAATTACAGCCTCGCCTACTGATTTTAATTTAACCATAGGATATCAAGCCCGATCGTCGATTTCAAATGTGTGCTCTAAAATGATATTAATAAATGACTATTATCATTATTATAAGCTAGAAAAGAAATGTCAAAGATAGGTAGAAAGCAAACGTATTTAAGATATGTTCAGAACAAACGTAACGTGGGACAAAAGACGTTTCTTGTTAAACGTAATTGAGAATGCTGTATGAAACGACTACAAACAATATTGTGATTATTAAGCATTAACCAGCATAATAACGGATTTGGTCAACTGAAAAGTCAGCCGCCAGCCAGCGCGAAAATAAGTTTGCTCTAAAATGATATTAATAAATGACTATTATCATTATTATAAGCTAGAAAAGAAATGGCAAATATAGGTAGAAAGCAAACGTATTTAAGATACGTTCATAACAAACGTCATATGAGAGAAAATAGGTTTCTAGAAGATATGTAGAAAATAAACGTATTTAAGATATGTTCATAACAAACGTAACGTGGAAGGAAATACGTTTCTTGCGAAACGTATTTGAGAATGCAGTTTAGTTTTGTGGGAACGTAATTTCTAGGAGACAGGGTTGACCGACAGGCAGGGAGAGCCTGCCCCACGGGGATTCGTGCGCACTCCACACGGGCTGTAGCTGTATCAACAGCCTTATTCAACAGTGTGGAGGATTTAGGCACAGCGCCTTCATAAGGTTTTATCTCTTGGACATGTCTGGCTCTTTCTCCTCGTCTGTGCTTGCTGAGGCAAGACAGGATTTGTAGGGGGAGGGGGGGGTTGTGGGTCAGTTGGCATCTGACCCCCTCCCCGGACGTAATGCGCCTTCGCCTTTCCTGGGCCCTCTGAGGGTCCCGGGATAGGCAAGGGGCGCGCTGGCCCGTCACGGGCGGAGGGGCTGCCCCCCTCCTGCCGAGAGGCAGAGGGGGGATAGCCCCCCCACATTTTTAGTCCTCTCACACTCTGCACGGGGTCAGTGCTTGAGTGTGAGGCATGGGCGCTGGCGCTCTCCCTGTTATCCTTAGGGATTCAGGAAGGCAGGTGCGTAGTAAGCCCATACGGGGCCGAGGGGGCTCTCCCCACCCGTCTATGGGCGGGGGGTGGGGGGGGTCCCCCGGCACTGTTTTTTGAGCACACTTTCTGCGAGGTAAGCGCAGCAGGGTGTGCTTTGTCAGCTGCAGCCCAGATTTCTCCTCGGTCACAACCGGGTTAAGGGAGAGTGTGGGGCAGCAGCTGCTGACCAGAAAAGCCGGTCAGGGGCAGTAGGGTGGAATGGTGTTGGACGACAGTGCGTGTATACATCAGGGCTCCACCCACTGTACCCATAGAGTCCAGTAGAGGGCGGAGCCTGTGAGAGATATAACGGGGGGTTACGTATTGTAACCCTAGTTATATAAGCACAGGCGGAGCCCTCTACTCAGGGCACTGTCTGTTCTATTCCGCTCGCTGAAGAGAGGTATAGGATGATAGTCAGGAGGCGAGGCCTCCTTTTATACAGTGTGATGCGCGCGCATTCAGGTAGGCCCGCCCTGGGCCGGCTACGTCTATAGAAGTCTCAGTGGGAGAATGCACGCGGGATAAGGTAGTACCCATAGAGTCCAGTAGAGTGCTCCGCCTGTGCTTATATAACTAGGGTTACAATACGTAACCCCCCGTTTTCTGACACTTGGTGAGTTCCCTGGAACACCGGGGACACATATTCATATATAAAAGACGTACAAAAGTGCATTTTGCATGATAGGTCCCCTTTAAGGTTTTGCATAGGTTACATCTATCTGCAAGTAAACTGGCCAGATTTTACCCAGGTTTAGACCCAACCTGCATCAGGTGCAGTAGGGACCCGGCCAGCCTAAGTCACATGTTTTGGCTCTATCCAAAACTGGCCCCTTTTTGGACTGGTATATTGAAAACCTTTTCGTACATGTGTAACACGGCTGTGGATGCAAACCCATTGACTGCATTATTTGGCGTGGTCACACAGGAGACATGAATAACAACTGATCAGGCTGAGGCTGTGGCATTCTCTACCCTACTTGCTAGCAGGGGCGGACTGGCAATCTGGAGAACCACAGAACGGCCGGTCGTCAAGGGCCGTTGACGGCCGGCCGGCCCTTTACATTTTTTTTTTAAAAGTCATCATTTAAGTTGCGCTTATGGCCGACAGAGGGCGACAGCGGCCGCTAATGCAGTTGTGTGGTTCTTATCTGTCAAATAATCACACACGAAGAAGAAAAAAGACCGGCCACACGAAGGCCCTCGCGCGGAGGGTCCACCACATTAAGTGCTGTTCCAAACCAACGAGTGTGGAGCGGTGGGGAGTGGGTTATCAAGCCCTCAAACAGCGAGTCTGCAGCGGTGCTGACTGGAGACCGGTCTCTACCTGACCGGAGTCACGCTGTGTGTGTCCGTCAGGTTACACGCTGTTTACAAGCAGTTCCAGCAAACATCCACTGATAAACTCGCAGGTGATGCATATAAATGATGCATATAAATGTCGCAAATTGACAGACCTTTTTGGCAGCAGCGCTGCTACAAGCACTATCAGCAGCAGCTTAGAACAAGTGCAAGATGATGAAGAGAATGATGAGGGCGCGAGTTCAGATATACAGCCAGCCTCCTGCGTTCATGATGATGGACAGAGTTGAGCTGGTGGAAGAACCAGCTCAACTGGCACATACAAGTGCAGGGCAAGAGCAAGAGGTGGGTGAGAAGTATCCCTTGAACTCAGTGGCGTTTTCTCCTGGAGGCCAAGGGAAGCCAGGCTTCCCCTGTTTTTTTGGATTGTAGTTATAATTTTAATAAATAAATAAAAACACTTCGTTTAGTTTCGGTAAATATTCTGCCGGCCCATCTCTCCCCCATTCTCATTGAGTATTTTACAAAGAGTGAAACAGCGCCCCTCTAGATGTTATGGTGAAACAGTAGATTGCACTCTTTTGCGAGAGGAGGCTAGCCGAAATTGGCTTCCCTTGGTGAAAAGAAATTGAGGGATTGACCAATCAGATGAGGCTCACATCATGCCTCACAATCCAACCAAATCGCATCAACTTCAGTTCGTACTGTAACTGTCATCACCGCCCTTAAAAAGTAGCAAGCAACTGAAGCAAGTGCAATTATGGAGGGTGGAGATTTGGATTATTTCATAAAAAATAATTTTACTAAACTTCCACTACTACAGCAGCAACTCAAAATGAAATCTGATGACAGGCCAATGCCCAAACTGGAGCTGTGTACAGAGAGGAAAAAAGGAGCGAATCGGACGTAAAACTTTAAATAATAAACAGCGGATTTCTAACATTTGACATTTCATGTGGCCGGACTGGGTCAGTTTCCAGGGCTGAATTTGAGTCCCAGTCCGCCCCTGCTTGCTAGACATCTGATACTCTTTAGTTGGAAGAAGGCTGCACCGCCGTCTCATAAGCGCTGGGTAGAGGAAGTAAAGTCCCATCTTAAACTTGAGCAGCTAAAGCACACTACCCGGGGCTCTATCGCAAAGCACTATAAGGTCTGGCAACCATTTCTGTCCTACTTTGAGAACGAATTCTTTAACATTAAAATAATTTTTCATCATTTTTACTTTTGGTTATTTAACCATGTAGTTTTTAATTTAATAATTTATGTTTATGTTTATTTTCTATATACATATTTTGTATCTCTTCTGGATGTCAAATTATATTTTGTTTACTTTCTGTGTGTGCTGTATTTTTGAATGTTGAGTGCTGCTGTTTGTTATATGTGGATAATCAATACAAATATTTGAATAATAATAATAAAATAAAAAATATGTATTTCATTTTTAAAATACACATATGACAATAAAGTAAAAAATGCAATGCCTTTAAATCATTTCGGTGTTTTTCTGTTTCTCACTTAGCTTTCTATTTGCCAAATAAATTGATAAAACACCTATTTAATTCAAAGATGAATTTGACTGAAAGCATAACCTTTTTTTTCTACAATTGTTCTATAAATATCGTCATCATTAATAATTTTGTCCTTGATAATCTTATAGTGAAAATCTCAGGACAAAAGTCAGGACAACCCTTTTCGACAAATGAGCCTGAATATATATATATTTTTCTCAGTACATGCCTGTGTTTTTCTTTGTCTACCACAATATCAATACATTTTATGTTTCTTTAGCAGTCCGGTCAAGACGCAGAGAACCTTCATTATGCTGCTTTAAGGCAACACAACGGCAACAGATCAAGAAGAGAGGGGGAAAACACCCAGTCCGAATGTGTGTACTCCAGTGTAAGGCAGTAATGCTGCAATTGTTTCTGTACTATGTTTCTGTATACAAATATATTTGTTAAAAGAATCATTTAAATTTCACCAAATTCAATAAATATAAAAGCTTGCCTTGCAATACAACGTTCTCACATACAAAAAATACCACTTGGTAGCCTTTTTCTTTAACCTGTTAAGGCCCTGACACACCAGGCAGTCACCAGAGAACTCGCCGACACCGACACCGAGAGTTCCATCGACGAGTTCTCCTGCGTCTTGGCCATGTGTCGCACTGGAACACACCGCAAAGACTTCAGCCGAGCACGTACGAACTGCGCATGCGTGAGTGGCAATAACTCTCCTTACCAGCAGGCGGCGGTAGTGTGTATTCGTCATTGAAAATAGGCAACAACCGGAAGACAGAGAAGAAGAACAGACTGATATAAACAAACAAATAGCGTGTGCGTTCCATTTTCACTCTCGTCCATCGAAAACATGTTTTAGAATATAAAAATACATGAATGATGAAATGAGCACATAAAGTGCAGACATACTATAAAATCACAGTTAATAGACCTGCATCTGATGATCGCAGTGTTCTGGCAGGTGTGTAGTTTATTGAGTCAGCAATGTAGTAATGTATGTAATGTAATAATGGCCACTTCTTGCTAAATTTACATTTCCATGTGATGCTTTTATCCGAGGCGACTCACAATAGGTACATGAACAGCAGTAGACAGTATCTCATTTACTGCACTGTACTTAAGGACAATGTTGAGGTACTTGAGACTAATCCTGCAACTTTATACTGACAAATAAACCAATGAGATGAAAAACCGGACTTGACCAAACAAATCACGGAGCTCTCAGCAGAGGACAGCCGGGGACGCTCCCGCCGATATCAGAGATGTCCCTGCTATGTGTGGGAGGTAAGAGAGGACATTTAAGGGCTATGTTTGATGTCTTTTAAGTATCACCTGCTGGGGTTTAGCTGCTGTCCTGTGCCTTTTTAAATCGTTTGTTTACGTCTCTCATTTGCTAGCTGAACAGCTGATCAGAGTGGTTTCTTGGCCCGATAGCTTGTGTCCGTATTTTGGCCGATTCAACATGTTGAAAACACATTTTTGAATAGAAGGGGACTTAAAATGACCCCATGACCAGGGTTAATGGGAAAAAAAATGTGGTACATCATGCGAGGTTCATACTCAATCAGTGGGATAGAAAGTGTTTTACTGAAGGCAACACTGTAAGCCAGAGATCTGTAGTGCCTCCTTGAGGAGACAAGATGAATCTAAGTTGTTTGCAGGAGTCAACTTGTTGCTCATTAAGGGGGGGAGAATGGCAGTGCTTGCACAGTAGGTCCTCTGGTTTGAAAAAGATAAGCTGTGGGTGCTGTCTGTGGCTGTTTTTTTTACGAATGTGGTCAGCATCTCACTCTGTTGAATCCAAAACCAAGTGACGGATACAACACAGAGTTTGGACCCCCAGGTCTATATGCTGCTATTCACACTTTTAAAGTTTGTTATTGGCACACTTGTGGTACTGACGGGAAAAGATGGGCCATTGACTGCAGGATGGGTCGGATTACTTTGTGATCTGAGCACCTAAACTGCATAGTTTATTAAGAACATCAAACTTGCATGTGACCTATGCATGTCTGACCGTCTGAGCTGCCATGTGAGATTGTGACATATAAAGTGAGGATATCTTTTATAAAGGCTCTATAAAAACGTACATATTTACTTACGCCGTCTGAAATCATTTGAGGGATGCTGTGTCTGAAATTGCATCTGGTAAAGATATCAGAGAGGTGAAAGATTTGAGCTTCCTTGCATGAACCTTTTATTCCCCCACCCCCTTTACAGTACGTAAATATAGAGTGCCCATGCAGTGATACGGTCATACGCACAATGGAAAGCTTCACCTTAATAGCAGCTGTGCTTCTTTGCAGTCTCAGTAAGTATTGAAATGTAATTAATGTCAACTTAATGGCTAGTTTTATAATTGTACATCCAACACGTAATGTGTTTCCGTATCAATTACGTAACTTTTATTAAGAGGTATTGTAAACCTTCATGTGGTTTTATAACAACTATATATTTTGTTGTGTCTGCTCTGTGTTTCAGGCTGGATCTCTGCCTCGGTTAGTCAGACTGTGGAGGTCCAGCCTGGTGAAGAAGTCACTCTGCTCTGCCCCAACGTATCCATCCATCCAACTCAGTCCGACTGGTTCAGAGTGTTCAACAGAGCCAAGCCAAGCTGTGTCTCCTCTATCTACGGGGCTGGTGGCGAAGCTTCATACTGTGATGGATATCAACATGGAAAATTTGAAATGAGTTCCAACTTGACCACTGTCTTTCTTAAAATCAATCAAGTGGATATATCTGACTCTGGACTGTACTTCTGTGGATTGTACATAGGCACAAGTACAGTCATTTCCAGTGCAATCCAGCTAAACGTTGAAGGTAAGATTGTGATTAACTCCCACCTCTTTAAGAAATAAATTGTTCTTATAGTATTTACATTATATCTCAAATGTATTGGAAAACAGCAATAAGACAAATAAGAAACAAATATGTGTACAAAAAGATTCATGTCCATTTCTTCTTAAAAGGTAACGGTGAATCTGATGATGATGAATATGATTTCGAGACCAAAAGTAAGGTTCTCCTCTTTTATTTGCAATTTCCAAACAGCCAGTAATTACAATTTATTTTAACCATATCGTAAGCAACAGGATTAAATTACAGAGTTTAATTATATTCTTTTCTTATAGAGGAGCCTGATGAAATGGCATACCTGATGAGTTTAATTCTGGGATGCTTGGCTTTTTTGCTCACTATAGTCGTCATTGTTCTGGCTGTTAAAATAAGGAAGCTTCAGAGAGGTACAGTGGATTTAATTTTGTTGCACAGCACATTATGGAAAAAAGTATATGATTAGTTTCAATTAACTAAAACACACTGACTTAACACACTTGTTTCTTTTTTTTATTTAGATGCAAATGAAGAATCTCAGCCCAAAAGACCCCAGGTAAACCCAATATTAATGTATACTCTGTGTTATGGTTTTAAAATGCATTTTAACAATTTTAATAATCTGGTATTTGTTTGGTCATGTTATCCCATGCTGCAGCTTGCATCAAACGTATTCAAGCAGGCATAAAGGGAGTCATAATAGTCTTCTTAAACAGAAAATGTATTCTAGTTCAGGCTCAGTACCTTGAAGGTATCTGCATTTTCTTTAGCAAAATTTGTGATTTTGCCAACAGTGATATATTTATTTCCCTATGAAACATTGAAATGCTTAATAAACTCAACCACAATATATGTTTTGTAAGGACAGAGATGTGTATGAAATGTATACACTGCGTACATTTACAACAGTTACAGAATTGTTTTCAAATTATCAAAAACACTGTTATCACTGTCATTGTAAGGTGGAGCGATATATGTCCTGTTAATGAATTAGCTTTTTTCCTCCGATGTGGCCTATTGTACAACCTTGGTTTCAATCATAAAACTGAGAAATTATTTTTTATTTAAGTTCAGTCAGACAACTCACGTGTTTCTTTGGTATGTTTATTAGAAGCAGCATATAGTTTGAGTTTGGCGTCTAGGCTCGGGCCTCATCACTCCACAGATTTACATTGAGTGATGATTATACTATCCCCCTCGAGCCTACAGTTGGATGCTGGGATGGTGGTGGGTCAGGCGAGCAACAATCGAGATGACTGCCCGAACTTTATTCTGTGCAGCACAACTCAGATTCTTTTAAAAGTCGTACTTTTTGTTAAATAAATTATGGTTGTCACTCATTTTAGTTTGGATTATTCCTTTGTGGGACAACCAGCAAAACGCCACATTTTACGGATTTTGCAAACAGCAGGTGACTGAATACTTTATTTTACAGAATATGTGCTCTGATGAACTGAACTACGCGGCTCTGAGTTTCCAGGCGAAGCCAAAAATAAGCCGCAGGCCTGCATCTGAGCGAGAGCTGGAGCCAAATGTAGTGTATGCTGCCACCAGATAGACGAAGGAAACGAGTGGAAATGCAGCTCAGAGTGGAAATAATGCTTTGTCATGGTACACTTCTCTTGTAGCTTCATGTGTGGGAGAATTCACTGGCAAAAAAATAAATGTTGAATATTGTTTCCCTATTTTCCCACTCAGGTTTCTTGTCTACCTTTTTTTTCTTCATCTAAGGCCACAAAGAGCGTGTTAATGTTTGATGGAGGGAGAGGCGTAGAACTGTCAGACCAACTTATATGGAAAGTGAAATGTTCTGCGGAGGGAGGAGGGAGTGACGTACACATCACTTGTTGGCAGGAAGAGACAGCACAATGGGGTCTGACAACAACTGAGGTGAACATTGTCGGGTCAAAGCAAAAGGAAGTGTTGAAAGCAGCTTACTTGTTTATGGCAAACTTAGCGAGCTGCTGTATTTAGACTTTTTTTAGGAAATGAGGAGAAAAATGCTTTTTTTCACAGAACATGTAGATAAATCTCTTCTGACATTGTAAAATCTCTCCACTCCCCGTGACTAAAGTGTATTTACTATAGAGCAGGGAAGTAAGCTAATTAAGTAGCTTTAACTCAATCAAAAGCATCAAAAGGAGAGTGTTGATATTCAACAAGACTTCAGTCGTGAAGCCATGCTAGCAGCTCTGCATCAGCATGCTAAGATATTTAACGTATCAGTCGTAGGGGACATTTCATCTCACTCATGATGAACCACAAAAGTCAATCTCAATGTAGTGTTGGATCTAGCAGGATTCATCCTCTGGGGACCATGAATATCTGTATAAAATACCATAGCAAATCCTTTAAAAATCAATCACCAATTGATTTTCCATTGGAATGTAGCTCTTTTCATTCAAAATTGAAAATAAACGATAATTTCTGTATTATGTGATTATTAGGTGTTGGTAGCATGGAGATAAATACTTGTTGATGCAAACAATTATTTCAGACAGGTTTTTAAATTGCAATAAAACGTGTCTAATGTACGTCTTTCCAGAGATGACAAGAGGTGATTGCAACCAACTGAACACCCCTCTGCTGTCCCCTGTCTTGCAAAGCGTGTTGGAGACCTACAGTGGTTGGTAAAAAATGTGTAAGCCCTCTCTAAAGCAAGTGTTTAGTTTACCCGTTATATGCTACTGTCGAAACATGGTGGTGAAACATACTGTTTTGCGTGGTAGAGGAACCGCTCCTTGTGTAGATACTCAATTTAGGGCTCATTCTAGGAGAATGCAAACAAACAACATGAAAACTCCAAAAAGTTCCTGAGTTTTCAATTATAATGCAGTGATGGTAGATCATCATAGGACACATGATACAACTCCAAATGAAAATGATAAATAAAGCAAAAAACTGCATTCACAGATAAAAAAACAGATAAACACAATAAATCCTGTGCTTTGTTTTCTTATCATATTCCATATCAATTAGACTGTTATGGATAAGGTTAGGATGTTTTCAATGACGACTGCAGGAGAGAACTTGTATTAAGGCGTGTCAGAGCATTGGCAGGTCAGTGTGAACAAAAGACACCCCGCCTCTCTTTACCCCTTTATATAGTAGGGTGGTGAATACTCTTTCACTGACAATGACAATGAGGAGCTTCGCCTTCATAACAGCTTTTCTTCTCTGCAGCTTCAGTAAGTACTAGCACTTTATTATTCTCAGCGTCAAATTATGTAACCTACAATTTAAACATGCAACAATAGAACTGAACTGATTGTTGTTGTTGCTTTATTACTGTTGGCTTATTGCGGTAAATGCCGCTGTCTCTACTGTTTCAGTCTGGATCTCTGCCTCTGTTAGTCAGACTGTGGAGGTCCAGCCTGGTGAAGAAGTCACTCTGCTCTGCCCCAACGTATCCATCCATTCAACTCAGTCCGACTGGTTCAGAGTGATTAACATAACCAAGCCAAGCTGTGTCTCTTCTATCTACGGGGCTGCAGGCGAAGCTTCATACTGTGATGGGTTTCAACATGGAACATTGGAAATGAGTTCCAACTTGACCACCGTATTTCTTAAAATCAAGCAAGTGGATATATCTGACTCTGGACTGTACTTCTGTGGATTTGACATAGGCACAAGTACAGTCATTTCCAGTGCAATCCAGCTAAATGTTGAAGGTAAGATTGTAATTGAGTCATACCGCTTTCAGAGATGTATTTTTCTCATTTTAATTATAGTATCATTGAAATGTATTATATGAAAATAAAAACCATAAAAGTAAATAACGCAGAAATACAATGTGATTTGGAGACTAAAAGAAGGTTTTTTTTTTATGGTCGTATAATCTATTGAGTTTTTTGATATAGTATAACTTGAATTGTACGCAGTGGTGTGAAAGAAGCATAACAAACATGGATTCATTTATCCCCATTTTGTATAGATTATTTTGATTCCTATGATTCCAGGATTATTAGAGTAAGACTCTTCTAAAAAATGTTAACTATGTAAACTTGTTACAATTACAACCCATTTACACTTGTTATATTAACACTGTTAAAAGCAACTTTTTGAAGCCAAGCTGAGATGATTGGCTGACATGAAATAATTGTATCCCCATTTTATAGGTTATGTTGAGATGAAGTGCTCTTCGAGACTAACAGTAAGACTCTTCTCAAAAATGTTAACTGTTCAAGTTTTTTACAATTAGAACACATTTACACTTGTAATATTAACAATGTTAAATGCAATTGTATTTAGGAGACAGTGAAGGATTTGGAAAATACATGCCTTGGATGACTGTGAACCTGGGCACTCTGACTGTTTTCTTCATTGTTTTGGCTGTTAAAATCAGGAAACTCCAGAAAGGTAAGGCTGACAAACAGTTTGTTAAATGTTCTGTCATTTAAAGTTATAACAGACTAATCTTAATCAATGTATTTGTTTAAATCTAACTAATCAGGCTTATGTTTTGTCACATAGCTGCTATTGAAGAACTGCATCCTGAAAGAAACAAGGTATTTGTATAGTTTTTTCTTGATATGTTTTAATGGTGGTACTAAATAGGAACAAGTATTGAACTCCGGGCAATACAGAAGATTAAATGTCATTTGTTAGATGATGTGCTGGCTTGTTAGAACTGTAGTTACAGTGTGTGAAATACAGTGTGTGACCCTAAATATTGATTCACAGAATGTGGGCTCTGATTAGGTATCTGACCCCCCCCCCCCCCCCCCCGGACATAATGCACTTATGTTTTCCCATGCTCCTTAAGGACCCGGGGAACATGGTGCGCAGTAAGCCCCCTGCAGGGCTGGAGGACTCTCTATTTTCCATGCACACTCTTCACGAGGTAAGCGTGTCTGAGTGTGCTCTACCCAGCCAAGTAAGCTGCGGCCCGACTTCTCCACGGTCACAACCGGAGGAGAAGAAGTTGCGGTGCAGTGGCTGTTAACCAAAAGCCGGTCAGGGGCAGTGTGATGCGTCGATGTTGTTGGACGACAGGGCGTTTATCCATCAGGGCTCCACCCACTGTACCCATAGAGTCCAGTAGAGTGCGGAGCCTGTGTAAGATATAACGGGGGGTTGCGTATTGTAACCCTAGTTATATAAGCACAGGCGGAGCCCTCTACCTGTCCTATGCCGCTCGCTGAAGAGGGTGTAGGATGACAGTCAGGAGGTGTCGCCGCTTTATATACTGTGGGCTTGCGCGCGCATTCAGGTAGGCCCGCCCCGAGGGGCCGGCTACGTTTATAGATATCTCAGTAGGTGAACGCTCGCATAGCATGATTGAGGATAGTACCCATATAGTCCAGTAGAGGGCTCCGCCTGTGCTTATATAACTAGGGTTACAATACGTAACACCCCGTTTTGAGCACATAATATCAGGTCTTGTTTTTGAATGGAAACAAATAAAGACAAGGAATTAGATAATAAAATCAAAAGCAATCTAGGGTGAAACACACAGGAAGCACTCGGCCATGACCACAAACATCAAATGACTCGTTGTTTTCACAGACTAACAGCAATGCAATAAGAAACCGGCCAGCCCGGACAACGTGGAACCTTTCTTTTTAAAGATAGCTGCAGAGTTTATTGCTCCACCTCTCACTACTCTTTTTAACCTCTCCCTCAGCACAAACACAATTCCAAAACTGTGGAAGTCAGCGTATGTCCTGCCTTTGCTGAAAGGAGGGGAGGCAACTGTTTTAAATAATTATAGGCCAATCTCTAAATGATCAGTTCTGGCTAAGGTTCTTGAACGCCTAGTGAGTGAGCAGGTAAAGGTGTTTTTATGTACAAATGACATCCTGTCTAAACATCAGTCAGGCTTCAGAAAGCAACATAGCACCATCACTGCCACAATGAAAGTGGTGAATGATGTGGCGAGTATTTTAGATAATAAGCAGAGCTGTGCAGCTCTATTTATTGACCTTTCCAAAGCGTTTGATACCGTCGATCATCGCATCTTAAAGCAGAGGCTACTCAGTATTGGCATATCCAGTCATGCAGTGGGGTGGTTTGTGAACTACCTCTCTGAAAGGTCCCAATGTGTTCATTTTGATGGGCTGTCTTCAGAGTGGTTAAACATTACTAATGGTGTTCCTCAAGGTTCTGTTTTAGGTCCACTTTTATTCTCCATCTACATCAATAGTTTAGGTGAAAATGTCAATGGAGCAACCTTACATTTTTATGCGGACGATACCGTTATGTACTGTGCATGTCCCTCCATTAAGGAGGCTGTTGTTGAATTGCAAGCTGCTTTTAACATTATTCAGACACAGCTCTCTGAACTAAAGCTTCTTTTAAATGTTGATAAAACTAAGGTAATGCTCTTTTCAAAAGCCAAAAAGACACCAGAGCCTGTTTTAGATATTTTAACTACGCAAGGAATAAAACTTGAAGTGGTTGCCTGTTACAAATACCTTGGTATCTGGCTTGATGATTGTCTCACTTTTAAACGTCATGTCAATAACCTGCTTAAAAACTGAGGGTTAGACTAGGTTTCTTCTACAGGAACAAGTCCTGTTTCTCGCTCGAGGCCAGAAAAAGGCTAGTCACTGTGACCTTTTTACCTGTGCTGGACTATGGTGATCTGATTTATATGAATGCACCTGCCAATTGCCTGGTCAAGTTAGATGCTGCGTATCACAGTGCACTGAGATTTGTGACAAACTGTAAAGCATTAACTCATCACTGTACCCTGTATGCAAGGGCTGGTCTGCCTTCACTAACTGTACGGAGGCTCAGTCACTGGTACATTTTTATATATAAAGCCATGTTAGGGAAACTTCCATCCTACATCTGCTCCCTGATCTCACGGCGAATTGTAAGTGGCTACTGCCTGAGATCGCATGCTGTAGTTTTATTAAATGTGCCAACTGCTAGGACTGTCTTAGGGAAAATAGCATTTAGATGCGCAGCTCCACTGTCCTGGAATAGTCTGCAATTAAAATGGAAACTGAGCAATCTGGTGCCACTAAATGTTTTTAAAGCTCGGTTGGATGCTACTGAATCGGAAGCTGTTGGTACCTGTGCATGTGGATAGTATGTAAATTGTAATCCCTGTAATGCTACTGTATGATGTCCTTTTGTTGTTCTGTTTATGTTTTTAATGTTTCATGTGGAACCTACTTGAGCAGGTCTCCCTTGAAAAAGAGATCAATGATCTCAATGGGATACAACCTGGATAAATAAAGGTGTGAAATGAAATGAAATGAAATGCTCCTGAAACTGCCATCACTCTATCGTCCATTTCTATAGAATGCTGTTGCTTTTCTTTAGCCGATGCATTCTATGTTAGTCTAAGTTTTTCTGCACAAGATCTCAAAAATGTAATTGGAAAATGAAAGTAAAACAGAGTCAGTTTTATGGTCAAGGCTTATTATGGTCCTGTTATTGTTTCAATTTTCGATGAGGGGATACGTTTTGGCATTTCACAAGTAATGTCTTGACAGGTCAATTAACATGATCTACAGCAGGGGTGTCCAAACTACGGCCCGGTGGCCAACTGCGGCCCTTTATCCACTTTGAATTGGCCCTCAGCAAATTCAAAAAGTATAATGGAGTATGGCCCATAACTGAAACTTGTGCTTTTCTTATATTGTACTTCTTCAATATATATGTAAACATATATTATACAGTAGTATTCATGTGTTAATCAGCTCACTTTTCAAATAAATTCAGTCAGTTAAAGTTGAAAACATTTTCTAACCAATTTTAGTTGCTAAAAAAAAGCCTAATAACTTATTTGTATAACAAGCTTGAATACACCCTTCCTATTTCCCCTTATTATAAGCAATCTGAGGCTTCTGTTCTAAGGAATGACCTGCAAATACTTTTTGCAACACAATAAACAAAACCCTATGGAAAGTTCAAAGCTATGATGTAGGCTGTTTGTTTCTTTAAGCAGATTCAAGTATCGAGTGTAATTTACCTACGATAGATTGATATTGATAACTTATAACTTGACTTATGAGGCAATATACCTCACTGCTAGTGAGTGGCCCCGCCCTCCCTGTTTTTCTGTATGTCGCCCTCAGTGAAAAAGTTTGGACACCAGTGGCGAGCCGTCAGGGCCCTCTAGGCCCTCTGTGAGGGCCTAAGATATTCCAAAAAATTATATTTAAAAACATAAAAAAAAAATATTTTTTTAATATTATTTTTGTTATATTTTTCATTAGTTTTACCGAAAAAAAACTTGATTTAAGTGCCTGTTCAGTCTCTGTTTGAATGTGAAGGGTTACATGAAAGAAGCTCGTCTGGCTCTCTCTGCGATTCACAGAGGGCCCGCTATAGTAACTGAAGGAGAGAGTAATGTCAAATGACAGTACAATTGACCAATCATATCTTCCCTCTAAATGGGTGGGTTTTATTATCGCGGACTTTATGACAAGTTCCGCCCGCTGTGAAACTGTTCTTGTTTCCATAGCAACAACAACTTCCTGTCAACAGCGTGAACTCGCCTTCAAAATAAAAGCATGCCAAATTACACTTAAGACATACAACTGCAACGAAAGTAACAAACACAATGCAATATCATTTTCAATGTCAAAGAACACAAATTGGGTTCACAGGTGTTGTTTTGTGTGGTAGAGGGTCGCTGTCATTGATGCGTTTTGCACCCTGGGCCGTTGTTTTGATATTCCGCTGAAGTATACGCTGTGACGTAATAACTCTTTTTTTTTCTTTTTTTCGAGGGAAGGGGTGGGGGTCAGAGGGCCTAGGTATAAAGCTCACGGCTCGCCACTGTTGGACACCCCTGATCTACAGTATAACTTTAATTTGATGTCTTTTATACATAAATATGTGTCCCCGGTGTGTAAGGAGACTCAAAATGTGTCAGAAAATACGACCCTCTCTCTTTTCCTCCTTACCCACATCTCTAAAAATGCGGGTATAACGGAGCTGATCCAGATATGCTGCAGTCATGACGACATTACTCAAATGTGGGCTGGCTTTACGTTGAACTCCTGACAACCTTCCGCCCACGGCCCAAGCTATCGTCCCCTATCAGAAATGTTGCTGTATCAGAAACAATGGTCTGTGTTTACATTAGCAAGCATCGCTAACACTCAGAGCTAACGCTGTACTGGAGAAAATATGTGTAAAAAAGCCAGATATAAAAAGGTACTTACCTTGTGGTAAACCTGCAAGAGAGAAAGCATTTGAGCACCATACTGTTTCAGACGTAATGCTTGATGTGGTTTAGAACATAATATTGCGTTTAATCGGTACACTTCAGAGACATGTTTTGTATAGATATGGCCCTATAATATATTGTTCAAATATAGCATACTAGGTGAGCTTTAACCTCTTAAGCCCTGAGCCTGTTTTTCAGGTCTCAGGCTCGAAAATGACATTCCCAGAACAAATGACCATATCTTCCCTTCTAAAAGGGTTAAATTAATAATCTTTATTCTCAAAGTAATGATAAACCTGTGAGTTGGATGTAGAAAAGTCAGAATCAATATAGATGTTTTTTATTTTAAAGAAAATTCAGATTTTACAAAAATTATTTTTTACTTATAGTGAAAACTACCCTTGGATGATGGGTTAGTAGACTAAAAGCTTTAGGAATCTAAAGTACAACATATAATAAGTACCCTGTATCAAGATTGATGCAAAACAAGTGAAATTTGACAAGAGAGATTTAGCCAAAAACCCCCACTTCTGGGGTCATTTGGGTGGATTTGACCTATCTCTGGCCCCCCTTGCTCGATTTTGATGAATGAAATCTCTTTATAACCGCTAGAGCCAATGGAATCGAGGGAAAGTTATATACACACCAAAACGTTAACAAATAAGGAGTGAGAGTGACGCGTTACCAAAACCGGAAGCTGCATACACTCTGGTGGCTACCATTAGCAGCTAACTTTTCCGCTCCGATTTTTACATAAAAAATGGAATTATGGATTATAAATAATTTCTTCAAAGGCACAGGTACATTATCAACCTATGGATCAACAGTTGTAACATTTTGTTTTTCGTTTTAATGCCATTGAACACGTCTTTTGACCTAATTGACAGCTACGGTGAGACGATCTGCCGTAAAAGCTCCGTAAAGGTACGTGTTGTGATGTCTGTGTTTGCTTCCCCTGTCGCAAGTTCGGATCGCTCAGTGATGATACTATACCTAAATAATCAGTGGAGTCTCAGCTTTAATCCGCTATATTGTATGTGCAGCTACGATAAGTAATAAGGGTATTTTTATCTTGAATTGTGTGCCGCAGTGCGTTAGAATTTTTTCGCTCAGGGGTCATTTAGACGCTTCTTATGAGACTTGTGTTTTGTTTTGGTAAAAATGGTTCATATCTTCAGTTAGCTGAGATTCTTCCCGTTAATCTGGTGCTACACATTAATAGTTTCATAAATGTTAAGAAGCCCTGAGACATTATCTCGAAAAAAAAAACGGTGGGAGGGGTCCAATGGGGGGACCGCCGTGCTTAAGAGGTTAAACCTCCCATGTCATGCTTTTCCGGTTATTACCCGTCCACTTGTGTGTTATGAAGGTTTTTATGCATGTAAACGGTGTGCAGAGTCAAAACCCTCAAAGTACACCCTGTAGCGAGTAAAACTCTAACACAGAAAATACCTCCCCAAAACGCCTCGTTGGAGATACGTCACTGCCCATTTGATTCTTCCGGGTACCGCCTGATGTCATGCGGTACCCGGAACGAAATGGACCAATCCCGAAGAGCTATGGCCACACCAGCAGCGGCGTGTTCCTCCTCCAGAGGTTCGAAGAACCGGCATTTCACAGACGAAAGCTTCCAAAACATTGCCCAGTTTGAGGCCGGATATGCACAGCTTGTTTGGACCGTTTGGAGCAGGGGAAGATCTGGGTATACAACCTGTAAGTTTGCATTGTTATTTGTGTATTTATCAAACAAGACTGTTTAAATGTGTAAACTGTGTTGGACTGCTAAGCCATTGACACAGTGCTAACTGTGCTAACTAAGTTGCTAGAGTTTCCATATATCAACTCTAATATCAGCAGATGGCCTTGCATACATGTATCTCATAGCAGGAGAATGTCTGCATTCACACACAAAATACCTATTGACAGTATACTCCGGGTGATTTGCCGTGCGGTCAGTCGCGAAACGTAATTACATTATAGCTGGCGTAGCGTGTATGCAACCGATCTAACACACGGAGCTAGAGCTAGTTTTGGTCGGAAAAACATTTTTGTGATGCTACGTTGCTAGCGTTTAAATATATCAACTACAATGTCAGCAGATGGCCTTACATGTTTGTCATGGCAGGAGAATGTCTGCAGTCACACACACGGAATACTCATACAGTATACTCCGGGTGATTTACCGTACATTGTGACAGTACATATACTGCATGTAGCTAACGAGGCTAGCTGTATGCTAGCGCAAAACAATGTATTCATGCAAGTTACATTGTATGGTAGCAGAATACCCGTATACGATTGCAATTATAAACACGTTATTGCTAGCCTAATATGAACCACTAGCTTTTGTTCATAGTAGTTTTATTACACTGCATTATAGTTGCCTTTCCTCCAAGCTAACGTTCATATCGTGTTAGCTACCAAGGTAAACAAAGCTAGGTTAGCATATTAGCAGGCAAGCTGTTCATTACACAACTACTACTAACGAATTTAAAACAACTAAGTTTCTCTAATATTTTGTGATTTGCATTTGATTTCGTCCAGCCAGATCCTGGCGGACAATCCATGACGGGGACGGGACTTCTACTACTACTGAGGCCTCGTGCTAAAAGGCACCGCACCGGCTGTGCGCAGGCAAGATGCGAGGAGGAATGGATGATATACCGTGTGTATATATGTATATTTATGTTCATTTTGTACATTTCTAAAAATAAAGTTTAATGGAAATACTTAGTAGGCCTATCCTTTCTTCCCTGAATTCATATAGCAAACCATGATTTGATTTCTCATCAAACAGTAGTAGTTTATAACGGGTAAAAATAACTTACTCTTTGTTATGAGAGGCTCGTAGGCCACAACGGAAAGACAAGGAGACATACACGAGTTTACAAAACCACGGCACATTTATTGTGGTAAATGCAGAGATAGGTGGTTGAGAGGATCGCAGAGTTAGTCTTCCTGCAGCCGCTTTGGAGAGAGACAGGGGCCGTCGTGTGACTCCGGGCAGCTGGGCTTAATAGCACCTCGGCTCCGGAGGTGTCCGTGATCATGCTGATTAGCCTCTTCAGCTCCACCCCATCGTAAGACAAAGGCCCTGGGGCCGTCACACTCTTCTATAACAACAGTTAAAAATATATATGTATATAAAATATACGGCTGTACCGACGTCATGATAAGACTGATGTTCCGCTGAGAGCAGCCGGGAAAAGCACTGTTAGACATGGGCGCAGCCTCTCTGGTGGTTGACTAATCAGAACAGAGTGGCCGAGCTGACCAATCGGAGCACACTAGGCTCACAGGGAGGGGGGGGCAAGAGCTCCAACGAGTCGTTTAGTGGAGAAAGTGAATACTGCTGAATACACATGCTTGACAGAGATGCTGTATGCGAAACCAATGTGAGTTTGGAAAATTGCACAGTATAAATCTATTTTAGTATACCTCAACAATGTAATTATGATCAGTGGAAATGGCCATGACATGGGCCCTTTAAGGCTAGCAGTCTGCTTTAACACTTGTTTTTTTTTCTTGAAGCACTAACATTTCCCCTCCTCTCTTTTCGTTGAGAGCCCCCTCACTGGAGCACAGTTCAGTCGCGGACTTTGGCAGAGCTTCAATCTGTGGTGGCTCTACTCTTCAGCCACCTCCCTTGTGAGTGTGTGTTCCCTTTCCCTGTCTGTGTGGGCGTGGTGGCTGTCACTCCTGGCTCCCGGCTCAATCTCCACCTGCTGCAAATCTCCACCTGCTGCAATCAGCTTACACACCTGATTCCCATTCAGCCATTTACTAATGGTATATCAGCGGAGGCTCCACAACATGTCAGCGCCAGATCGTTGTTTAAACCCCAGTGGTAACTCTCAGCCTTCTTAGCCGATTTAAGCTATTTCTCTGTACATGGAATACGTTTCTCACCTGTTTCTCTTATGCTCCAGGATCACTCTCCAGCCGCCTAGTTACCATCACCTGCAGCCACCAGTCATCATTCCAACCGGATTACTCTCCACGCTCCTCCACCTCACAATAAACCTTTTTCCAACACTCTGCCGTGTCCTGCGTTTGGGTCCTATCGGATATCGTAACAGAACGATCTGGCCAGTATGGACTCAGCGGACACAGGCCACCAGTCCAAGACTACGGACAAACTCAGCCAAGCCCTGGCCAATCAAGGTGCTCTTGTGGGGCATCACGACGTGGTTCTCCGTGAGGTTGTGGAGACTCTCCGGAACCTCTCCGCTAACGTGCAAAGGATCGGCACACAAGTGGAACTGCTCACCTCACAGTTTTCTCCCCCGCAGCCCGCTGCACAGCCGACAGCTCCTCCCCCCGCTCCTGCCGCACCTCTCCATCAGCTACGAGAGGCTGTTATTCCTACACCGGAGCGATACGCTGGAGATTTGGGTATTTGTAGAGCCTTTTTGTTCCAGTGTTCGTTAGTTTTTGAGCAGCAGCCTAGTACTTATCATACAGATGGGGCTAGGGTAGCATATGTCATGAGTCTGTTGAGGGGGAGTGCTCTAGATTGGGCTACAGCCGTTAGGGAGAGCCAGCCACACATTTGCTTATCATTTGATACTTTCATTTCCGAAATGAAAAAAGTTTTTGATCACCCGGTACGGGGGAGGGACGCTTCTAGGCGCCTTCTTTCTCTCCGGCAGGGCTCCCGTAGTGTAGCCGAATTTTCAGTTGAGTTTAGAACAGTTGCTGCTGACTCAGGCTGGAATAACGAGTCATTGCAAGATGTTTTTCTTCAAGGGCTGAACGAAGCAATTAAAGACGAGCTAGCTGCTAGGGATGATCCAGTTAGCTTGGATAATTTAATTGCCACAGCTATCAAGATTGATAATCGCCTCAGAGAGAGACGCAGGGATAGGAATAGCCGTCACCCCAATCCCAGCTACTCCTCACTTGATCCCCGAATTGGCACTGCCACTGCCCCAATCTCCAGATCCTTTCCGACTCCTTTCTCGGTTTCACCCCCCGAAGATGAGCCCATGCAAGTGGGAAGGGCCCGCCTCTCACCATCTGAGCGGGCTAGAAGGATCCAGGCTGGGGAATGTGTTTATTGCAGCCAAACCAGTCATCTAGTTTCCTCCTGTCCTAATCTGCCAAAAGGTCAGGCTCGTCAGTAGCTGTGGGGATTCTGGCGAGCCCTTCCTCCTCTCTCAACCCCCGACCCAGAACGCAGCTAGAAGCCGTTCTTTGCTGCAACCAACAGTCACTACCCCTGCTCGCCTTAGTGGACTCAGGGGCGGACGAGAATTTTTTGGACATTGACATTGCAGCTCAGGCAGGAATTCCCTGCGAAGTGTTAGATTCACCTCTTAATGCCAATGCTCTAAATGGACAATTCCTGGCCCAAGTCACTCACCGCACCAAGCCAGTAAACCTCATTCTGTCTGGAAACCATCGTGAGTTTATTCAGTTTCACCTTATTTCCTCACCTCATGCTCCCATAGTGTTGGGTCATCCCTGGTTAAGAACACACAACCCCCAGATTGATTGGATAACTGGCAAAATCATTAGTTGGAGTTGTTTTTGTTTATCCTCATGCCTGCAGTCTGCCCTGCCGCCAGCAGAGGCCGCCGCTCCACCACCCAAGATCGAGCCGCCTGACCTGTTATCTGTCCCCATGGAATATCATAGCCTAGGAGAGGTGTTCAGTAAACAGCGAGCTCTTTCTCTTCCTCCTCATCGACCCTACGACTGTCCCATTGACCTCCTTCCCGGGGCCCCTCTGCCTTCCTCACGTCTGTTCAACCTGTCTCGCCCTGAGAGAAAATCCATGGAGAGTTACATCCATGACTCCCTGGCTGCTGGTGTCATCCGCCCATCCTCCTCCCCGGTCGGTGCTGGGTTCTTCTTCGTGTCCAAGAAGGACCGCTCACTGCGGCCCTGCATTGATTACAGGGGTCTCAATGCCATCACTATAAAAAACAAATATCCATTACCCCTCATTAACTCCGCCTTTGAACCCCTCCAGGAAGCCACCATCTTTTCCAAACTGGACCTCCGCAATGCCTACCACCTCGTCAGAATCCGTGAAGGGGACGAGTGGAAGACTGCCTTTAATACACCACTCGGTCACTTTGAGTATCTGGTGATGCCTTTTGGACTGACGAATGCCCCAGCAGTTTTTCAGTCAATGGTGAACGATGTGCTCCGTGACCTCCTCAACCGGTCAGTCTTTGTCTACTTGGATGACATTCTCATTTTCTCCCGTAACAAGGAGGAGCACATTATCCATGTCAGGCAGGTGCTGCAGAGACTCCTTGAAAACAGACTCTTTGTGAAGGCGGAGAAATGTGAATTTCATGTCAACACAGTCTCATTCCTGGGCTACATCGTTGAGGAAGGAAAGATTAGGACCGACCCTGAGAAGATCCAAGCGGTGGCGGGGTGGCCCAAACCAACCTCAGTTAAACTGCTTCAACAGTTTCTTGGTTTCGCCAATTTTTATCGGCGCTTCATCAGAGACTACAGCAGAGTGGCGGGCCCTTTAACCAGACTCACTTCCCCTACAACTGGTTTTTTCTGGACCCCAGAGTGCGATGCAGCCTTCTCGGAGCTAAAGAGACTTTTCACCACTGCCCCTGTGCTCATCCACCCTGATTCCTCTCGCCAGTTTGTGGTGGAGGTCGATGCCTCCAACACCGGGGTAGGGGCAGTTCTTTCCCAGCGCTCGGAACGAGACCAAAAATTACATCCTTGTGCATTTTTCTCTCGCCGCCTCACTCCAGCTGAGAAGAACTATGACGTGGGTAACAGAGAGCTGCTGGCTGTCAAACTTGCCCTAGAGGAGTGGAGGCACTGGCTGGAGGGAGCCGAGCTCCCTTTTATTGTATGGACAGACCACAAAAACTTGGCGTACATCCAATCTGCCAAGCGCCTTAACTCTCGTCAGGCTCGATGGGCCCTGTATTTCGGCCGCTTCTCATTCACCCTTACCTACCGTCCAGGGTCACGGAACCTCAAGCCGGACGCTCTCTCTCGCCAGTTCGCTTCCGAAGGACCAGCTGCCAATCCAGACACTATCCTGCCTGCCTCCTGCGTGGTGGCGGCTGTTACCTGGGAGATTGAGTCATTGGTTAAGGAGGCTCAGCGGGCGCAACCTAACCCAGGTAACTGCCCAGCTAATAGTCTTTTTGTGCCTACCCCTGTTCGCTCCAAGGTCCTGCAGTGGGCACACACCTCCCGTCTCTCCTGTCATCCTGGTGTCCATCGCACACTGTTTATTCTAAAACAACGGTTCTGGTGGCCTTCCATGGCTCAAGACACCAGGGCCTTTGTTGCTGCCTGTACAGTATGTGCCCGCGCCAAGTCCTCCCACCAATCTCCCTCTGGCCTGCTTCGCCCGCTGCCGGTACCTAGGCGTCCTTGGTCGCATGTGGCCTTGGATTTTGTCACTGGACTTCCACTGTCACAAGGAAATACCATCATCCTAACTATTGTGGACAGATTTTCCAAGATGGTACACTTTGTTGCTCTTCCCAAGCTTCCCACAGCCCGAGAGACTGCAGATCTTCTGGTCAATCATGTTGTTCGACTCCATGGGATTCCCACCGACATCGTCTCTGACCGGGGTCCCCAGTTCATTTCCCACGTTTGGAAAGCCTTCTGTCAGGCTCTGGGAGCATCAGTGAGCCTGTCATCTGGATATCATCCTCAGACGAATGGGCAAACGGAACGGGCCAACCAGGATCTGGGGGCGGCTCTTCGCTGTGTGGCTTTCAGGAACCCTTCGTCATGGTGCCCACATCTGCCATGGATCGAATATGCCCACAACTCCCTGTCAAATGCAGCCACAGGTATTTCACCCTTTCATTGTGCCATGGGTTTCCAACCACCCCTGTTTCCATCCCAGGAAGAGGAGGTTGCTGTTCCTTCCGTTCAGACCCACCTTCGTCGCTGTCATAAGGTGTGGAGGGACACCCGAGCCGCCCTGCTCCGCTCCGCTGCCCGCAACTGCCTCATCGCAGACCGCCACAGGACCCCGGCTCCCAACTACTTACCAGGTCAGAGTGTTTGGCTTTCCTCCAAAGATCTCCCACTCAAGACAGAGTCGAAGAAACTCACGCCACGTTATGTCGGCCCCTTCATCATCGACTCAGTTATCAACCCATCTGCAGTAAAACTCAAGCTTCCCCCACACATGAAGGTTCATCCGACATTTCATGTTTCTCTGTTGAAACCTGTTGCCAGCAGCCCCTTGTCTCCTCCAGTGAGTGTTCCCCCACCCCCCCCGCATCATCAATGATCACCCAACCTACACCGTCAGGCGATTGTTGGACGTTCGTCGCCGTGGAAGGGGATTCCAATATTTTGTGGATTGGGAGGGCTATGGTCCAGAGGAGAGGTCTTGGGTTCCCCGGCGAAACATCGTGGGCGCGTCCCTGGTTCGGGACTTCCACCGTGATAACCCTGGTAGACCTGGTAGACCTGGTAGACCGCCTGGAGGCGTCCCTTAAGGGGGGGGTACTGTGGTGGCTCTACTCTTCAGCCACCTCCCTTGTGAGTGTGTGTTCCCTTTCCCTGTCTGTGTGGGCGTGGTGGCTGTCACTCCTGGCTCCCGGCTCAATCTCCACCTGCTGCAAATCTCCACCTGCTGCAATCAGCTTACACACCTGATTCCCATTCAGCCATTTACTAATGGTATATCAGCGGAGGCTCCACAACATGTCAGCGCCAGATCGTTGTTTAAACCCCAGTGGTAACTCTCAGCCTTCTTAGCCGATTTAAGCTATTTCTCTGTACATGGAATACGTTTCTCACCTGTTTCTCTTATGCTCCAGGATCACTCTCCAGCCGCCTAGTTACCATCACCTGCAGCCACCAGTCATCATTCCAACCGGATTACTCTCCACGCTCCTCCACCTCACAATAAACCTTTTTCCAACACTCTGCCGTGTCCTGCGTTTGGGTCCTATCGGATATCGTAACACAATCACACCCAGCATGAAGACCTCTACCTTGATAACAGCTTTAAGTCTCTGCAGCTTCTGTGAGTACTGCCCTTGAATTACTCTCAATGGCATGTATGTCTTTGGTGATTTTGTTTAAATCCAAATTTAATTTTTAATTGAAAGTAAATATATATTTTTCTTCGCAGTTTCAGGCTCGACTTCTGTCCCGGTTTCTGTGTAGGTCCAGCCTGGTGAAAATGCCACATTGACGTGCGCCAACATTTCCAAATATGACACCATGACATACTGGTTCAGACTGGTGAACAGAACTGAGGTCAGCTGTGTTGCCGTGTTGATCAATTCTTACAGCAAGGTTTTCTACTGTGATGGAGTTCAAAAATCTAAATTTGAGATGACATCCAACACCTCCAACCTCTTTCTCGAAATCAAACAAGTGGATGTATCTGACTCTGGACTTTACTTCTGTGGGTTTTACATAGCTGGGATTCCATATTTCAGCACGGCACGTTTGAGCATTACAGGTAGGATTATTGTAAAAGTATTCTCTGTGGTTATCCTTCTTAAAACAATCTATATGTAAAAGTAACATTCTGATAAAAAAATTCTAATAATGTTAACATTATTTGTTTAAAGGAAAACAGTTTAGCTGAGTGCATTTTGTTCGGCTTCATTTAACCTGTTAAGCCCGAGAGACCCCGGTATCGGGGCACTGCCGCAACATATTGCAGGAAACAGTGTCTGAGGGCATGTTCATTTAAAGGGCCCATGTCATGGCCATTTCCACTGATCATAATTACATTGTTGAGGTATACTAAAATAGATTTATACTGTGCAATTTTCCAAACTCACATTGGTTTCGCATACAGCATCTCTGTAAAGTATGTGTATTCAGCAGTATTCACTCTCTCCACTAAATGACTCGTTGGAGCTCTTGCCCCTCCCTCCCTGTGAGCCAAGTGTGCTCCGATTGGTCAGCTCGGCCACTCTGTTCTGATTAGTCAACCACCAGAGAGGCTCCGCCCATGTCTAACAGTGCTTTTTTCGGCTCGCTCTCGGAACATCAGTCTTATAATGGCGTCGGTACAGCCGTATATTTAATACGCTAACTAACCGAACTGTACCTACAACTGTTGTAATAGAAGAGTGTGACGGCCCCAGGGCCTTTGTGCAGGTGTGTTGCAGGTCTTACGATGGGGTGGAGCTGAAGAGGCTAATCAGCGCGATCACGGACACCTGACCGGAGCCGAGGTGCTATTAAGCCCAGCTGCCCGGAGTCACACGGCGGCCCCTGTCTCTCTCCAAAGCGGCTGCAGAAGGACAAACTCGGCGATCCTCTCCCCTCGACCACCTATCTCTGCATTTACCACAATAAATGTGCCGTGGTTTTGTAAACTCGTGTATGTCTCCTTGTCTTTCCGTTGTGGCCTACGAGCCGGTCATAACAAAGAGTAAGTTATTTTTACCTGTAATAAACTACTACTGTTTGATGAGAAATCAAATCATGGTTTGCTATATATGAATGATATGTTATAGGAGCAAATAATTCAGGGAAGAAAGGATAGGCCCACGAAGTATTTCCTTCAAACTTTATTTTTAGAAATGTACAAAATGAACATAAATATACATACACGGTATATCATCAATTCCTCCCCGTTGTCGGCATCTTGCCTATCGCAGGCAGCCGGGGCTTTTTAGGACGATGCATCAGTGTGGTAGTCCCGTCATGTATTGTCCGGCAGGATCTGGCTGGACGAAATCAAATGCAAATCACAAAATATTAGAGAAACTTAGTTGTTTTAGATTTGTTAGTAGTAGTTGTGGTAGGAGTGTGTATCTATCTAATCCATCTATCTAATGAACACAGTAAGCTTGCCAGCTAATATACTAACCTAGCTTTGTTTACTTTGGTAGCTAACACGATATGAACGGCAACTATAATGTAGTGTAATAAAACTACTATGAACAAAAGCTAGTGGTTCATATTAGGCTAGCAATAACGTGTTTATAATTGCAATCTTATACGGGTAGTCTGCTACATTCAGTCATTCATTGTAACTGGCATGAATACATTGTTTTGCGCTAGCATGTATAGCTAGCCTCGTTAGCTATACATGCAGTATGTACATGTACCGTCACAATGTACGGTAAATCACCCGGAGTATACTGTTTGAGTATTCCGTGTGTGACTGCAGACATTCTCCTGCCATGACAAACATGTAAGGCCATCTGCTGACATTGTAGTTGATATATTTAAACACTAGCAACGTCGTTAGCCCAGTAAGCTGGGCTTGTTTAGTGTAATAAAACCACTATGAACAAAAGCTAGTGATTCATATTAGGCTAGCAAGAACGTGTTTACAATTGCAATCTTATACGGGTAGTCTGCTACATTCATTGTAGCTGGCATAACAAAAATGTGTTCTCGAGCAAACCCATGTCTAGCTCCGTTGGTTAGCTCGGTAGCATACACGCTACGCCAGCTATAATGTAATTACGTTTCGCGACTGACCGTACGGCAAATCACCCGGAGTATACTGTCTATGAGTATTTCGTGTGTGAATGCAGACATTCTCCTGCTATGAGATACATGTATGCAAGGCCATCTGCTGATATTAGAGTTGATATATGGAAACGCTAGCAACTTAGTTAGCACAGTTAGCACTGTGTCAATGGCTTAGCAGTCCAACACAGTTTACAAGTTTAAACAGTCTTGTTTGATAAATACACAAATAACAATGCAAACTTACAGGTTGTGTACCCGAATCTTCCCCTGCTCCAAACGGTCCAAACAAACTAGGAATAGCATCGTCCTTCAGTTTCAAATGCTGTGCATATCCGGCCTAAAACTGGGCAATGTTTTGGAAGCTTTCGTCTGTGAAATGCCGCGCACACAGTAACGTTCTTCGAACCTCTGAAGGAACAGTGTTAAAAATACATTTCAACCACTGACTTCGTCGTGGTTCTTCCGTCGGTAGGACAAACAGCTCAGATTTCTCCTCACATTTCAGGAAACAGGTCCTTGGCATTGGCATGACTGGATCGATTGTGAACTGAACCAGAGCTTCCAACAGTAAATGTTAGGCTGGCAGAGGGTGCGGCCAGCGCCGCTGGGTGTGGCCATAGCTCTTCGGGATTGGTCCATTTCGTTCCGGGTACCGCATGACATCATGCCGTACCCGGAACTAAATGGAAGACTCAAATGGGCAGTGACGTATCTCCAACGAGGCGTTTTGGGGAGGTATTTTCTGTGTTAGAGTTTTACTCGCTACAGGGTGTACTTTGAGGGTTTTGACTCTGCACACCGTTTACATGCATAAAAACCTTCATAACACACAAGGGGACGGGTAATAACTGGAAAAGCATGACATGGGAGCTTTAATAAACTATGAATGTTTTATATCCATGTAACGGGAAGAAACTCATCTAACTGATCATTTTTATTTATTTTTCAAAAGAAATCCCACAATGCTAACATTGAGCCTCTGAATTAGCAACGAGCGAAAAATGCTAACAGATTACTGCACCAAAAATCACTCACAAAACCTTATTATTTATCTCTTCTCCACATCCATGACATCGATTCACATCGTGAGGTGACACAGAATCGATGGGTACCCTCATTATCACTGAATTATACGAATTTGCGATGTTATAAACAAAAACAGACATCAAAACAGGTGACGCTAGGTAGCTAAGAATGCTAACATTTTTACCTTGGCTCTGTAGTCTCTCCAAAGTGGTCTTCAATGGCATTAAAACGATAAAAACGCTGCTGAAGTTAATTCATAGGTTAATCCAATGTGTCTGTGTCCCTTTGAAATGATTTCTGATAATCCATGAGCAAACAGACGGATAATCCATGCTTTTACGTTTCTAGATGTCAGAGCTCGAGTGTAGCTTCACTCTAATGCAAAATTACATGCGCAAAGCCCCCACCTTTTTTTTTCACAATAGAGAGGCGAAGTCCCTCCCCTTCCGGTTGCGCTCCATGGGACCTTATTTCGGAAAAGTTATGCATTGAAGTCAATGGAGAGAGAAAGATTATCTTTCGATCCTGTTTGAATTGTGCCACGAATTACACATATGATGTTTGTCAATTTAAAAGATAATTTTACAAGTCAAAAAAATAAAAATGTGTCGCAAAACTGTGAAGTAACACTTTTTTTTTGTGTGAACCGCTCAATGACCTACATCACCCGTCTCGCACCACACACCAAGACGGCCGTCACGTTGGCACATTTCACTTCTTTCTTTCAGAATGAGGCGAAAAGTATTAAAAGAGGTGAAAATCACTACTCTGGGCATGTCGAGAGCTGTACATACACAAAAGGGGAGTTAGTCGGTTCTGTAAGAGCCAGGATGCGGGACCGGGATTCTGAGATTTGTAGTCTTTCTAGTTGCGTATTTTTCATAGTCTTATATTTCAACAGTTTTACGACAAACTGTGACTTTTTTGACATGGAAATTCATTTTTAAGATTGACAAACATCATATGTGTAATTCGTGGCACAATTCAAACGGGATCAAAAGATAATCTTTCTCTCCCCATTGACTTCAATGCATAATTTTTCCGAAATAAGGTCCCATGGGTCGGAAGTAGATGGGCGGGACTACGCCTCTCTATGAGTGTGTGTGGGGGACTCCCCCTTCGATTCTATTGGCTCTAACAGTCAGAAAGAGGTGTCAACCATCAAAATCGAGCAAGGAGGGCCAGGGATATGGAAAATCCACCCAAATGACCCCAGAAGTGGTTTCTTTTTGCTAAATCTCTCTAAAAAGGTCAAATGTCACTTGTTTTGCATCAATCTTGATACAGGGTACTTATTATATGTTGGATTCCTAAAGCTTTTAGTCTACCTTACCATCATCCAAGGGTAGTTTTCACTATAAGTAAAAAATAATGTTTGGACGGACACTATAATTTACAGTTTTTTACTATGTAAAATCTGAATTTTCTTTAAAATAAAAAACATCTATATTGATTCTGACTTTTCTACATTCAACTCACAGGTTTATCATTACTTTGAGAAAAAAGATTATTAATTTAACCCTTTTAGAAGGGAAGATATGGTCATTTGTTCTGGGAATGTCATTTTCGAGCCTGAGACCTGAAAAACAGGCTCAGGGCTTAACAAGTTAATACTTTAAGAGTGAAATAGGTACGTTTATGGTCATGTAATATCTTCAAAGTGTAGCTGTTCTAATAGTATTACACTATGGTGTGTTCATGGTCTCTTGATTGACCGACATTTTATCTCCATTTTTTCTCCATTAAAGGTAGGGTAGGTAAGTTTGAGAAACTGGCTCGAGATACACTTTTTGTTATATTCCATGGAATGCTCTTAACATCCCGATAGCAATGAATATCTTAAATGCTTTGACAAAAAATCCATAGCAAAATGTCATCTGTGGAAGCCGTAATACTGTAAAAAGTACGACCAATCATTTTAGCAACTTACCTACCCTATCTTTAAGTTGAATCCTATGATAAAGTGCTCTTCGAGATTAACAGTAAAACTCTTCTCAAAAGTTTTTTTAAATTAGAACACCTTTAATATTAACAATGTTAAATGCCGCTTTTTTTTAGGAGGCGGTGAAGAAATTGGAAAATACATGCCTTGGATGACTGTGACCCTGGGCACTCTGACTGTTTTCTTCATGGTGGCCATCATTGTTTTGGTTGTTAAAATAAGGAAACTCCAGAAAGGTAAGGCTGACACAGTTTGTTGAAAAATCATTCATTTAAAGTTGTAAAAGACAAATTCAAATCAATGTATTCATTTAAACCTCACTAATCAGGCTTATCTTTGTCACAAAGCTGCAATTGAAGAACTGCATCATGAAAGAACCAAGGTATTAGTATCAGTTTTTCTTGATATTCTTTAATGGTTGTACTAAATATGAACACCTTTTGACCTTGGGTCAGTACAAATTACGTGCTGACTTTTGAGAACTTACAATACAGTGTGTGACCCTAAATATTGATTCACAGAATGTGTGCTCTGATGACCTGAACCGTACAGAGTGGAGGTTCCTTCCAAAGACAATAAGGAGCAGGAGGTCTGCAATGGAGAACAAATTGGAGACTCATGTTGTGTATGCTGCCACCAGATAGACTCATAGTCCCTGTAACTGTCTGCAAACTGGGGCTTTATCATATACATTTGATTCACTCTGTTTTCTTTTTAAATAAACTTCAAATAATCTAAGTCAGTTTGTCTTGTGTTTTCTTCTGTCTCACAGAAAAAAGTCTGGTTTGCCTCTGATCGTTATCTGAGAGGAAATACTATATATATTGTTTGATGGGGAGGAGCCAACAAAGGGCATTGATGATAACAAAGTCAAAATTACTCAACTGGAGAGTGAAACGGTGCTAAAGGGTAGGGAGGAGGGAGTGACATCACTTCACAGGAAGAGACAGCACAGTGTGATCTGAGCACAACTAAAATGAGAGTCATGAGGCCTCTAAAGTCTATGCTTTGCAGCAAAGTAAATAATGAAAATTCTTGGTTTTGAGTATATTATAGCAGGTCCTGTGTTTGTAGAATAGAAAAAGATAGACAATAGATACAAAAATCAACATCAATCTAGGATGACAAAGACACAGGAAGCACTCGGCCATGACCACAAACTTGTTGTTTCACAGACCAACAGTAATGCTACTGAAACTGCCATCCGTTTTAACCTGTTTGAAGCCATGTTACAAAGTATCACAGCAGCAAGTGCAAACATTTAGTCAGGGATTAAGTTGAGGGTTGGACCTAAAGACAAAACAAACAGAAGGCCGGTATAAATAGAAAAAAAGCGTACTTAATTAACATGAAGCTGGTACAAAAACAGCTAAAGACTAAACTGGGGGAGCAGGCTAAAGTAATACAGAGAACAATGGGGAAAACAGGCATATATACACATACATAATCACATCAACAAGCCACAGCTTGCCAAACACAAGTGCAGCAGGGGGATTATACATAGGTGGATCCGATCAGGGCGTGGCAAACAACCACAAAAAGGCGGGGCATCAGGAACCAGACATGGAAATAGGAGGGTAAAATGTAATTAAACGTAAATAATATACAATTTCCTTCCTACTACTGAGTTTTTAATTCTGTTTGACTTGATAGTAATCTTAAGCGTCTGCAAAGAGGCAGTGTTATACTGTATTTTTCTATATGTGACTAGCTATTCTACCTTTTTAAATCATGTGTCTATATCATATGTTGACATGGTTACTGTCTTTGTAAGAAATACAAAGTTGTGGCTTTCTGCCTTGGCATACATGTGTGGGCAACAACAAGTCCTGTGGCCCCTCCCCTTGTATATTTCCACTGCGGTGGTGAAAACACTGTGTATCAACGTATCAGCTTGAGCGAAAGCCACAGGAAGAGTAGCCTTCAGCTCTCTGCAATAAAACCACATCAAACAAAAGCTGTGCAACATTCACACATGAGATTAACTGCTAAATGTGAAGATATTTGTGTTGTATTACATAGAATTCTGTCAACAGTATTTCCATATTTTTTTTACTTCTTTGCCAACAACACTGACCAATATCTTCACATTCGTTTGAACTCTTTTAACCTTTACACAACTGCACCCTGATGGCAGAAATGCCTTGTTCAGCCGCATGAGGATGTCAGAAAGATCACCTTTTGCATTCATTCATTCTCAATTCTCACTCCTCAGCCACCTCTAACCAGATATGTTAGTTAACCAACAACATGTTGCCATGATCTCCAACAGCCAATCATCGTGCTGCTGTCAAACTTTAAATATGTTCTCCCTCCTGCCGTCAGCTGTTATTTCAGGCGTTATGACGACGGCCTTCCTTTGCTCCTCTACTCAAAGCACCTCCCCCTTAAGACATGTGACATCACAATGGGGTCTAATTGCCAACAAAATTCAAATTTCTACCATTTTGTGAAAAGATAAGTTATTGTTACTGCAAGAAGGTTAAATGTATGAATGTAACCTTCTTGCTTATACAAAATAAACATTTGTATATTATTAATTGGGTCAAAGACAAACTGTGACAACATGGAGGCAGGATAAAATGTTCCTAAACAGTAAAAGTAGTTCAATAAAAAATATGCTATTTTACAACATTGTTTAAAGGGCCCATGTCATGGCCATTTCCACTGATCATAATTACATTGTTGAGGTATACTAAAATAGATTTATACTGTGCAATTTTCCAAACTCACATTGGTTTCGCATACAGCATCTCTGTAAAGTATGTGTATTCAGCAGTATTCACTCTCTCCACTAAACGACTCGTTGGAGCTCTTGCCCCTCCCTCCCTGTGAGCCAAGTGTGCTCCGATTGGTCAGCTCGGCCACTCTGTTCTGATTAGTCAACCACCAGAGAGCCTCCGCCCATGTCTAACAGTGCTTTTTTTGGCTCGCTCTCAGAACATCAGTCTTATAATGGCGTCGGTATAGCCGTATATTTTATACGCTAACTAACCGAACTGTACCTACAACTGTTGTTATAGAAGAGTAAGTTATTTTTACCTGTAATAAACTACTACTGTTTGATGAGAAATCAAATCATGGTTTGCTATATATGAATGATACGTTATAGGAGCAAATAATTCAGGGAAGAAAGGATAGGCCTACTAAGTATTTCCATCAAACTTTATTTTTAGAAATGTACAAAATGAACATAAATATACATATATACACGGTATATCATCCATTCCTCCCCGTTGTCGGCATCTTGCCTGGGCGCAGCCGGGGCTTTTTAGGACGAGGCCTCAGTGTGGTAGTCCCGTCCCCGTGATGTATTTTCCGCCAGGATCTGGCTGGACGAAATCAAATGCAAATCACAAAATATTAGAGAAACTTAGTTGTTTTAGATTCGTTAGTAGTAGTTGTGGTAGGAGTGTGGATCTATCTAATCCATCTATATAATCAACACAGTAAGCTTGCCAGCTAATATGCTAACCTAGCTTTCTTGTTTACCTTAGCAAATACGATATGAACGTTAGCTCGGAGGAACGGCAACTATAATGGAGTGTAATAAAACTACTATGAACAAAAGCTAGTGGTTCATATTAGGCTAGCAATAACGTGTTTATAATTGCAATCTTATACGGGTAGTCTGCTACGTTCGGTCATACAATGTTTCTATATAATCAACACAGTAAGCTTGCCAGCTAATATGCTAACTTAGCTTTCTTGTTTACCTTAGCAAACACGATATGAACGTTAGCTCGGAGGAACGGCAACTATAATGGAGTGTAATAAAACTACTATGAACAAAAGCTAGTGGTTCATATTAGGCTAGCAATAACGTGTTTATAATTGCAATCTTATGCGGGTAGTCTGCTACGTTCGGTCATACAATGTTTCCCGCTAGCATGTATAGCTAGCCTCGTTAGCTATACATGCTATCAGCATTGGAGGAAAGCTAACTGTAATGTACCGTCCTTTGGGGGTCTGTGAGCGGGCAAAGAGAGGGGATTTCCCCGTTGTCTCTGCTGGAAGTGTGAAATAAATGTAGTTGTTTGATGTTCGTCAGCTTGCCAGCTGGATTACAATGCTAATCTACGTTTGCTAGTTGTTCAGTTGTTCAATATGCTATACTATACAATGAACAACAGATAGTGGTTCATATTAGGCTATCAAGCACATGTTTACAATTGCAATCTTATATGGGTAGTCTGCTACATTCATTGTAGCTGTCATAAAAAAAATGTTTTTCCGAGCAAACTCATGTCTAGCTCTTAGTAGCCTTGTTGTTTAGCTCGGTAGCATACACGCTACGCCAGCTATAATGTAATTACGTTTCGCGACTGACCGTACGGCAAATCACCCGGAGTATACTGTCTATGAGTATTTCGTGTGTGAATGCAGACATTCTCCTGCTATGAGATACATGTATGTAAGGCCATCTGCTGATATTAGAGTTGATATGGAAACGCTAGCAACTTAGTTAGCACAGTTAGCACTGGCTTAGCAGTCCGGAACATGTTTACACATTTAAACAGTCGTGGTAGATACCTTGTTTGATAAATACACAAATAACAATGCAAACTTACAGGTTGTGTACCCGAATCTTCCCCTGCTCCAAACGGTCCGAACAAACTAGGAATAGCATCGTCCTTCAGTTTCAAATGCTGTGCATATCCGGCCTCAAACTGGGCAATGTTTTGGAAGCTTTCGTCTGTGAAATGCCGGTTCTTCGAACCTCTGAAGGAACAGTGTTAAAAAGAAATTTCAACCACTGACTTCGTCGTGGTTCTTCCGTCGGTAGGACAAACAGCTCAGATTTCTCCTCACATTTCAGGAAACAGGTCCTTGGCATTGGCATGACTGGATCGATTGTGAACTGAACCAGAGCTTCCAACAGTAAATGTTAGGCTGGCAGAGGGTGCGGCCAGCGCCGCTGGGTGTGGCCATAGCTCTCGGGATTGGTCCATTTCGTTCCGGGTACCGCATGACATCATACCGTACCCGGAACTAAATGGAAGACTCAAATGGGCAGTGACGTATCTCCAACGATGCGTTTTGGGGAGGTATTTTCTGTGTTAGAGTTTTACTCGCTACAGGGTGTACTTTGAGGGTTTTGACTCTGCACACCGTTTACATGCATAAAAACCTTCATAACACACAAGGGGACGGGTAATAACTGGAAAAGCATGACATGGGAGCTTTAACCTGTTAAGCCCTGAGCCTGTTTTTCAGCTTTCAGGCTCGAAAATGCCACTTATGGCGCGTTTCCACTACAGCGCGCAGCCCGGTTTAAGAGGGCTGTGACGTCAGCGGCCCGTCTTTGGTTGCGTTTCCACTTGGCCTAGTACCGGCCGGCGGGTCCTAATTCAGTTTTTCTGGCCTCATAAAATCGTGGGTCCAGGGCCAGAGACAACGAGGCTGAGTCGGGCTGAGTATGCTAAACTAGAGAGAGAATCGCTGGCAAGGGGGATACAACTACAACAAGATGGACATATTTGACCGTGATTTAATTGTAATACACGTTTCAAAATGATGCCGAAGTAACAACATACTGATACCGGTTAGTAAAAACCATGAATTAATGCTTTGTCAAGTCTGCAGACAGACGGCAGGGGAAAAACCTTTTAAAATGCTTGTTTTCTAAATGGAGATTGGCTAGGCTAACGCAGTATATGCTCCGACCGTCCACACTCACAACAACGGCCTATACAGACATAAATAAAGCAGCGACTGTATTCACCATGACACAGGCAGTCTGTGGTTTGTACTTGTTTAACTTTTGTCTAGTTTCTGAACATATATGAGGAGCTGTGAGCTCTGAGTGCTAACAGCTAACGGCTGTGTTGTTTTTCTGGGGTCCTCTGAAGATCACATCACGGCTCCGCCTACACTGCGTTACTATAGATACTGCCCCAGTTCCTAAACTGTAATGGAAATGCGCAGTGGCGGCCGGTCCATAGGGGCGCTAGGGGCGCCGCCCCACCTCTTCCCATATTGAAAAAAAATAATAATAATAATAATTAAAATTAAAATAAAAAAAAAAAAATATGTTTAAAAAAATATATATGTTTTTATTTTTATTTTTAATGAACAAGGTAAATATTATATAATTGGTATCAGTAAAATGTATAATCTACAATAAAATCTCGTTTAAAATTGTGTTACGATGTCTAAAGTTACTGATAAGTCACATGTTTCCTGCCTGGCCTTGCCCATGCACCTTCTCTCGTCTGGGCGCTAAGAGAGGAGCCTTCAACCAGTGCAGCAGCAGCCACCAGCAGCTGACTGTTGCTATCTGTAACGTGTAAACTATGCCGCGAAAATATAATTTCAGCCAATCAGCGTCGTCAAAGATGACGGTCACCAGGCGCCAATGTCAGCGCCCAGTGCAGTCTGTGAGTAGTTTGGACAGTGACTCGTATCCGGTTGACGCAGTAGTTGATGAGGATGGCTTCGTGTGCAGGTGGAGTCTCCGGACCTCGGTCCCCGGCTAATTCTGTTCAAGAGCTAATCTCCAATCCTTTCGAAAGGAGAAGTTTGGCAGATAAATTGTTGCTTAAAGACCTTGCACCGGACCAACCCGATTTGAATATATCGCAGCAATCTCGTGAAAAAGACAACATTTATACACGAGGCTTCACAAGTAGCTGGTACACAAGAAAGGCTTGGCTAGCTGGATGCAAACAGGTAAATGCTGTCTTTTGTTTCCCATGCTTGGATATCACTTTATATGTAGAGAGGAGGTTTCCCATGGTTGTTAGAAGTTTATTAATAAGTGGGCATTTATCACAGAAGTGATTGTTCTGTCTCCACGTTTGTTGCATTGTCTGTGATGTATTTTCCAACGGTTATAGCTCCTGTTCTGTCCCAGCAACACTACACGGTTTGCAGCTCCACCACATTTTTGGTTTATCTTCGGTGTCGCTTAAAATCTGCTTCCCATCGGACTAAAACCTCCACGTAATCTGAAAACAGATACTTGAAGTTATTTAAACCTTTTGCAAACTTTATGTTCTTTCTTGCTCTAGCCTTGCCAGTTACATTGTACATAACACATATATTATCATTATGCTAAGTGGTTGTTCGTGTTAGACGATGTAGCTTTTTCATTTCTGAGTTATTGCTATATGTAAATAAGCCTGTTTGTAAATAATCCTCAGAGAAACAAAGAAAAAACACAATTTATGACATTTTGTGCTGTGGTTATTTTTTTTAAATTGCATTTATTCACAGTTCAGTTTGAAATGCTGTAGTGACTTGTATTGAACCACTTAAATATTTATAATTAATGCTACTGAAAAGATGCTATTAATTTTATATCTCACATGCAGTTCACTGTAAAGCTACTTGGTGAAGGTGTTGGTTCATAAAACATGAACAGTTTTAAGAAAGAAAAAAACAGACCAGTTCTGAGAACACAAATTCCTGGTAAAGTAGTAGATGTTCAGGTTGATAAATAATATTTTCCACACTGAAGATTATGGAGGTATTGATCAGTCTTCTCATATTTTTAAGCCTCGATTTCTCCTTTCCCCCCCCCCTCTAACATCACCAGAAGTCATCATTTAAGGGGTCATTTCTCGAAAAAAGTTTCCGGGGGGAAACCCCCCGGACCCCCCGGGTAGGTCACTTACGGTACGTCAAGAGCCCCACCAAAAAAAAAGACCACCGGCCGCCACTGGAAATGCGCCATAAAGTGAGCCAGTCCTAACGAGGCCCAGCCATACCGAGCGGGGCCGAGCGAGGCCGTGTAGTGGAAACGCGCCATTACACAACAAAGACTATATCTTCACTTCTAAAAGGGGGAAATTAATAATCTTTTTTCTCAAAGCAAGGTTACATCTGTGAGTTGGATGAAGAAGTGTCAGAAATCAATATAGATGTTTTTATTTTAAAATAAATTCATATGGAACATAGTAAAAACATGTAAATTCTATCTCCGCCTAAAAAAAAACCCATTACAGATAGTGAAAACCACCCTTGGATGATGGGTTAGTAGACTAAAAGCTTTAGGAATCCAAAGTACAAAATATAATAAGTACCCTGTATCAAGATTGATGCAAAACAAGATAAATTTGACCTTTTTAGAGAGATTTAGAAAAATAAAGTCCAGGCGGACTCACCTCTGGGTAATTTGGGAACCATCAGTTCCATTTGACCTTTTTCACTGTAAAAATCATTTTATTACTTTGAATTATCACTATAGGTATTCATTCCATCCAAATACAACTGTTGTAAAAAAAAATATATATATACAAAATGAAGTTTGACTCCAACTGGAGCAGATTTATTTAAAACTTTACAATTTAGCATGCCATTCCTCGTAACAATTTTTTTTGGAAGTGAAGCACAGAGGGACCTCACACTTCCTGCAGTACACAGCTGTCTTCACCTTCTTTTTGCCAGCATCATGGCAGTTCCTGCAGTTCTTCCTGATCCGGACATCTTTCCCATAAAACTTGGGCCCGCATGCGAGTGGTGGTGGGGGTGGTGGGGGTGGTGGGGGGGTGGTGGGGGTGGTGGGGGGGGGGTGGAGGTGTTCCAAATTCCAACATTTCTGCAGCAAGCTGCTCCCTGAAAGTCTTCTGTGTGTGTGGCGTTGTCCTGCTGGGGTCACTCGTCATCTTGTGCAGCTCCTTGTGGAATCACCTGGGAAATTGAATTTATATGGCCATTTCTTCCTCCAGTAGTCCGATCGGTTAGGAACGGTGACGAGGCCTGAAAAAATTATAATGGACAGGAAAACATAGAAATCCCTCAGTCAGCATTTTCCAAACATGCTTCTTTCCAGCCTGCAGTCTTTTCAGGGCGTTGGCGTTCGTGTTGGAAATGATTGTATGAACCACTGAAGCGCTAAAAAAAAAGTCTGAAAATGGAGAGGGGAGACCATGCTACAGTGGGGTCGAGCGCTGGGCCTGGGACCCTGGCTGGTGTGAAATTCAGTGGCTCTGGTGTTTGGTCATTCTCCTCTCTGTTGTGCCACCCGAGTTCTTCTTCTGTCATTCTGGAAGAGGAAGAACCTTGGCCACGCTTCCTGCGTTTTACACATTTATCTGATGCTTTTCATTTTCCTGGCTGAGGAGCGGGAGCCCCACCTCGGCCACGCTTCCTTTGGTTTACAGATGCATCTGACGCTGCAGAAAGCTGGTAGAAACCAGACGATGGTAAGTGAGTGCTTTTTGGATGCAGGCTGAGTGGCCAATACTGGTGCAGATCTCTTTCTGGAGGAATGTGATGGTGAGGCAGGTGTGGTCTGGGTGAAAGTAGGCAGTGGTGAAGCCATTGCATCCTCATCTCCATCACTATGAAAAGAAATGTGGAAAAACAAAGAGATTAGATTAATTCCTGTTTCCTTGGCAGTAAACATGCCATTTTGAGTGTGTGAATGAAACACATTTAGTGACTATAGAGCCATTTCATCCCCATCACTTTGAAAAGAAACACTTTTTGTTTTTTAGATAATGTCTCAGGGCTTCTTAAATTTATGAAACTATTAATGTGTAGCACCAGATTAACGGTAATAATCTCAGCTAACTGAAGATATGAACCATTTTTAGCTAAAAGAAACACAAGAGTAATACCAAGCCTTAGAATTAGCATTTTGCGAAAAAATGCTAACTAATGCTAACGGAGTTTTGCACAGCACTCACTCTCAAAATGCCCTTATTACTTATCGTAACTGCACAAACAAGATATCCGATTAAATCTGAGACTCCACATATTCCATACATGTAGTGTCATCACTGTACGACCCCGAATTTGCGGAGCTTTCAGCCAGAAAAGAGAAAGTAAACAACATCCGGTTTCAAAAATATTACAATAATTACATCTTACCTTTTTTGATTTGTGATCAAAAGTTGTGTTCAACGGAATAAAAACGCTGCTCAAGGTTAATCCAATGTGTCTGTGTCACGTAGAATTTTTTACTGATAATACATCATATTTATGGCAATAAACTGGGTATAAAGTTTTGCAGTCAAGGCTTGTACTTTCAGATGTGCTTCGTTTGTTTCTCTATTACCTCTTAATTATTTATTAACTATATGAATAATCGTACACCAAATAACTAAGTAATAGATAAAAACAGAGAGATTACATACCTTTCCCGTGGTGGAATTTCATCATCAGAGTCACAACGCTCCGGTTCCGTTCTGGCTGCAGGAGATCCTCGTCGTCTGACTCAGAATCAACAGGTAACATGTCTGCATCGCTGTCAGCATTAGTCACCATTTCCATTGCCTGTAAAGTCGTAAGCATCTCTTTCCTGCAAGCCATTATTACAAGTATAGCAAGTATAGCAAAAGTCCTAAACGCCAATCTTGTAGTCTGCTCCGTTATCTGCTGTCCGCTCTGCGCTCTGGGTCCTGCTGCAATTCCTCTTGTTTACGTACTAAACACTGCGTAGAGTGTGGTGCGTAGTGTGTGTGCCGCTGGCATTCACAATTTATACTTTACGCAGGACCATATCTATGGAACCCATTGGTCGATTTGAGTGATTTACACCTTTTTCTTAACCATTAGATCCAATAGAATCCGATGGGCAGTTCCAAAATCTACGTAAACATTACCATTGCGGAGGTAATAGAGAAACAAACAAAGCACATCTGAAAGTACAAGCCTTGACTGCAAAACTTTATACCCAGTTTATTGCCATAAATATGATGATGTATTATCAGTAAAAAATTCTACGTGACACAGACACATTGGATTAACCTTGAGCGGCGTTTTTATTCCGTTGAACACAACTTTTGATCACAAATCAAAAAAGGTAAGATGTAATTATTGTAATATTTTTGAAACCGGATGTTGTTTACTTTCTCTTTTCTGGCTGAAAGCTCCGCAAATTCGGGGTCGTACAGTGATGACACTACATGTATGGAATATGTGGAGTCTCAGCTTTAATCGGATATCTTGTTTGTGCAGTTACGATAAGTCATAAGGGCATTTTGAGAGTGAGTGCTGTGCAAAACTCCGTTAGCATTAGTTAGCATTTTTTCGCAAAATGCTAATTCTAAGACTTGGTATTACTCTTGTGTTTCTTTTAGCTAAAAATGGTTCATATCTTCAGTTAGCTGAGATTATTACCGTTAATCTGGTGCTACACATTATTATAAATTTAAGAAGCCCTGAGACATTATCTAAAAAAAAAAAAGTGGGAGGGGTCCAATGGGGGGATCGCCGGGCTTAAGAGGTTAAGATGATAATAAATAATAATTTTTAGTGTGATGCTCAGAGTCATTGTCATTGGTGTCAAAATGTGGCAAATGTGCCTGGAATTCATGTAAATGAGACCACTTTTTAAAGGTCCCATCATATAGTCTTCTGGTTATTACCCGTCCCCTTGTGTGTAATGTAGCTTTTTCTGCATGTAAACGGTCTGCAAGTCACAAACCCTTAAAGTACACCCTGTAGCAGGAGCTCCAACAAGCCGTTTAGGACAGAGAGTGAATACACATACTATACAGAGATGCTGTATGAGAAACCAATGTGAGTTTGGAAAATTGCACAATATAAATCTATTCTAGTATACCTCAACAATGGAATTATGATCAGTAGAAATGGTCATGACATGGGACCTTTAAATGCAGATAACATGCTGTGTACACAAAGTGAAAATGCAATCTCACCAGCAAAAGACGGAATGACTACTGCTGAAATAATGCAGTAGGAGGTGTATTAACCTACTTTTTTTAAAGAGTGCCTGGTATGTGTTAACTCAATAATAGTTGTGCTTCCGGGCTCTGAATGACTGATTTCTGTGACATAGAAACATGTTTAATTATTTATTTTATTTGTATTACCAAGGAACCTTTGCAAACAATCTTTGAGTTTACACTTGATCCTAAATTTGGCAAATCTTTCGAATTAATAGGACGAATGAACACAAGCAAGTGAACTGAAGAATGGGAAAGAGACAAAGGTGAATATATTGCAACAAAAGTTCCACGAGGCTAAAATCGAACGCAACACATTGTGGTTATATTGCAATTTTGTTAGTATTTAGACCAAGGTGCACCATGTTCTTCTGAATGTATAGGCCATGAAGCAATGAAAGGGGTCACGTTTACAAGAAAAGAAAAAAAAAAGGTTTTCATCTAGATCAATGTCCTTCTGGGTCAGTTAAGCAAAAAAGAAACAACCACAACAATGTAGTACAAATAGCCATTGGAAAGGTTAATTTTATATAATTTGAGATTGGCCTAAAAATAAGACACATGACAAATTAGGGTTTTCCATGGGGATAATGTGTGGCAGCTCCGGATTTCGACATTTGGTTAGAGTTTCTAGGGACTCAAACGGCAGCAAAAGAACCGCAAATTGCCTTTATCTAAACTGCTATATATCTTTCATTGGGAAAGCATTTGTTGTTCAATTGCTAAAATTCCCTTCTGACCATAGACAGGTGTTTATCTCTATGAACGCACTTTCACAACCTTTCAAAACCTGCATGCTGTAGTAGACTCCAAATAATATGACCTATTACTGTTAATTTTAGTGATATAAAACCAAGCTTTTTAATTTGTTTTAACTTTCTTGGTGATTGGACTATAGAAAAAGCAAATAATGTCCTTAACCGTGGATCAGACACAAGAACAACACTTAAAATGGGGGTATATGTGTTTTAATAAGTTATCTGGAAAAGCATTCCTTCCACCGCTGTATGCCAACAATTATGTTGAAAAATAACCGTATTTAAGATACGTTCATAACAAACGTAACGTGGGAGAAAATATGTTTCTAGAAGATATGTAGAAAATAAACGTATTTGAGATACGTTCATAACAAACGTAATGTAACGCTCCTATGGGTCGTATTATGGGTCGGAACAATCGGCCTATTTGGTCGTATTAGTTGGAGGACTTGTTGTGAAGAAAACATCTCAAAGCTCTGTAATTTCTCCTGGGGTTCGCCTCTTTACAGATGAAGTTCTCTCTCTTGCCTTGGTGTATTTCTTGAGTGGAGCTTTGACTGTCACCATCATCCTGATAGTTTTACTGGCTATCTCAGTGTACAAGATGAACCAAAGAAACTGCCAACATTCAGGTAACAATATTTATTTGAAGCTGGAAACAAGTATTGAGTGCATATTGCATTAAAATAACATTACTTAATTTAGTCTCAAACAGAGTGCAATGCCACATTTTCAACGTCTTCTACTCTGCATACAGAAGTGAGTATCATCTTTCCATTGAAAGATAAACTATGTTTGCTGTTTCTAGAACTCATGTGCGCTATACAATCGTCAAGTTAACAATATAACTTATACTTGAAAAAAGGGGTGTTGACGATATACAGCAATACTTAAAATAAAAAATATTAAATATGGATCCCTGTGACAGGGGTCTGGTGTCTGTATTATATGACAATATTCAGAGGGTCGCCGCTCCGTCGCTTAATCACTTAATGAGGCAATGGGAGGAAGAGCTGGGAATAACTATATCAGATTCAATTCAATTACATTCAAAACCTTTATTTATCCAGGTGAAATCCCATTGAGATCATTGATCTCTTTTTCAAGGGAGACCTGCAGCAGTACCACATGAAGACATAAAAACATAAACAACAGAACAACAAAAGGACATCATACAGCAAAAATTACAGGGATTACAATTTACATATCTATCCACATGTACAGGTACAGGCATCTGATTGTGTAGCATCCAACCGAGCTTTAAAAACATGTAGTGGTACCAGATTGGTCATTTTCCATTCTTTTTGCAGACTGTTCCAAGTTAGTGGAGCTGCACATCTAAAAGCTTTCTTCCCTAAGACAGTCCTAGCACATTTAATAAAACCACAGCATGCGATCTCAGGCAATAACTACTTTCAATTCGCCGAGAGATCAGGGAGCAGATATAAGATGGTAGTTTATCCAACATGGCTTTGTAAATGAAAATGTACCAGTGACTGAGCCTCCGTACAGTAAGTGATGGCAAAACCGCCTTGGTATACAGTGTACAGTGATGCGTAAGTGTACGCATCTGGCCAGATACTATTTGGCAGGCAGCAATTCAATTTGTCCACTCATCCTCAATGTGCATTAGACATGGGCTGCTACAATTTAAAGTGGACCTATCATGCTATATTTAAATGATATATTGTAGGGCCATACCTATATAAGGTATATTTATACGTTTCTGTTTTCAAAATACCAAACAGATCATGCATTTTAGCCATGCCTCATTTCGCTCTATGTGCTGTTTGCTGTCTACGGGTCTGATTCTGCTGACCACGCCCCCCTGCAGGAGAGGTGAGCCGTGCTCTGATCAGCTGCTGGGCTGTCAGAAGAGGGGGAGAAAAAGAGATCTCCGTCCTCCGTGTTTTATTATATAGAGTCGTTATTCATTTGTTTTAAAGCTCAATAAATAACAAAGAAGACCTTTGACCGGCACTTTTCTAATTTTGTCCGGAAGATTTAAACTTTAACGGACATCTTGACCGGCGAAAGTAACTGAAACTGAAACTCTGCCGCACGCTCCCCTCGTTCCTTGGAAGAGGCGGAGAGGTGGGTGTTTGTCATCTGCTGGTGGACTAACCGGAGAGAATTACAGTGCTTGCCTCGACGGGGAGGGATTGCATTGAGCAATCTCTCCCCGCAAGCGTTTGCAGCGGGAGCAAACGCTTGCCTCGGGGAGGGAGAAAAAAAGCCACAGCGGAGAATAAACAGAAGGGTAACCATGGTAACTATGGGCGGGAAGTCTTCTTCGCTGCTTTTGTGGCAGACTACAGCGCCACTTACAGGCCTGGCATATGTACTACAGCGTCTCCAGTGCTTTCGAGCGGCAATGGCCGGTGTCAGTACCATATGTGTTCGCCCTACCATATGTGTTCGGGGTCCGTCGCTTACCAATGACGTCACCCATTGTGATTGGCTGTACGGAATCGTAGTAATCAGCAGCGAACCGCTTCAACACGTGTATTTCAGTGTATTCACGGCATTCATTTTGTTATTCTACAGTATTATTGTTTTATAGTTATTTGTTAATGTAACCCAATTTGTGTTCTTTGAAATTGAAAAGGATATCGCATTGTGTTTGTTACATTCGTTGCAGTTGTATAGGCTATGTGTTAAGTGTAATTTGGCATGTCCTATTTATGGACATGCTTTTATTTTGAAGGACAGTTAGCGCAGTTGACAGGAAGTTGTTGTTGCTTTGGAAACAACGTGACAGAGATTAACGGAGAAAAGTAATATCTACATATAAAGACGGAGAAAGTAAACGATAACGTTTATGGTTAAGTGTTAGCACCCCCCGAAGAGGCACAAGCTCTTACGTTGATATTGGAGATTTCAATAAATTCAATTTGAAAAAAAAACGGGGAAAAAAAAACAAAAACGAATATCTGAATAACGAAATTGAAACCCGAATAGTACTCCAACGAACGAATATTCGGATATTTTGGTACAGTAGGGCTGTACCCGAATAATATAATAAAGTTATAGTAAATAATAACAAATTCCAGTGTTAGAATTCCATAATTCCATATTCATAAATAAAATGATATGCAAATAACATTTTCTTGGCTGTGGACTTGTACTCTACATAATTATGTTGAGCTCATGGTAATCTAATTCAATAAACAATAACTGCAATGAACAGATAGCATTTTCTGACTCGTAAAATGATTGGATATGGTGTAATTTGGCAAATGATTCTGTGTTGAAAAATGTATATCTTTAAAAACTGCGTTGGTGTATTAGGGCAGGCCATACTAATTTTTCTTGTAAATCGATCGAGAGGGGTGTTCAAATAACGTATTTTGGTGTGTAGAACACAAATCTATTTAGATGCTTTTATTTTGAAGTTGTTGCTATGGAAACAACATGACGGAGAAAAAAGTAATATCTTCTACATATAATAACGGACAAAGTAAAGAATGAAGTGTATGTTTAAATGTTAGCACCCCCCGAAGAGGCTCAAGCTCTTACGTTGAGTCTGGAGTTTCAATACATTCGGAATTTGACCGTGTAAAATGTCCTCTTGGGTTACCGTACAGCCAATGCGTGACGTCATTGGTAAGCGCAGTGGCGACTGGTCATTAGGGGCAGGTGGGGCACAGCCCCACCTAGTGTCAGCAGAAAGTATTACAAATAATGATTACAAAAATGCAAAAAAAAAAATAAAAAAATATATAAAATATATTTTAAGATCATATTTAATCATCTGATTCGTCTGTACATTGCTGTTTTAGTCTGTGTTCTTCTAATTAGTGTGTCTACAGTCACAGTGTGTGCCTATTGAGCTGTTTAGAGCCATGTGGGACAAAACCTGATTATGCCCCTTCCTCTCGCTGTGAAGTCAACGGTGACTGTAAAAACTTCACTGCGCATGCTCAGAGTATTTTGTAATGTAATGTGTGTGGCAAAAAAATAATGACCAGAGGGGCACGGAGTTACCATCCCCACCATACGTCATCTCAAATCATTCAGAGCTGATTGGCTGTAAGTACGTGTGCCGCGAAAAGTGTGGTGCTTGAAGAGGAGACGAGAGAGCTGCAGTGGCGCGTCCTAAAACCAGGAAGTAAGCACAAAAAAGCAATGAGGTTTCTCCAGAGGATTTTAGAAAATAGCTCGAAATAAGATCTGTGGGAAACGTACCTGTTAGATAAATGCACGTTTTGATTAGCCGGATAACATCCACATGTCTACCCTACTTTTATAATTTTTTTATCATAAATCTATGGATTAGATTTATGATAGACTTTTGAAACTACAAGAACATAAGGAGGACTTTTACAAAAAAGTAATAGAAATGTTTGTCCAGAAGGATAGGCAAATGGACTTCATCTTCAAGTCAAGGTAAGACCGCCATTTTATTGAAAATGGGATCTTACTAAGAGAGAACAACTCAATATTTAAATGATAAAATTACATTTTTTGGATATCCTTTTGTTGAACTGTCTGTTTAAAATTAATCGAAGCATCAGACAAAAAAAGCTTTTGAAAATAATATTATATTTTGGTTTAGGTCAAAATATAATATTTATAAACCTGAAGAGTCAGTGCCAGTGCCTCACCAGCCATGAACCTCACTGCACGTCACTGCAGAAGCTTATATATAGACATCTAAGTTTTTTGTGCCCCACCACTTTTGTACATATAAAAACGCCACTGGGTAAGCGTAACGGACCCGGAACACATCTGGTAGGCCGAACACATATGGTACCTACACCGGCCGTGGCCCAACCCCACATTCCCCTGATAGGTGGAGAGTTGGCCCAATAGCCGTAGCACCACCGTCCTGACGTCAGGACAGTGTTCAAATCTGGATCAGTTTTTATCAGATCCGTTGCAGCCCCTTTTTTAGAGATTTGGGTATGGAGAAAAATAGAGAGGGTTGTGTTATATCTCTCACAGGCTCCGCCCTCTACTGGACTCTATGGGTACTACCTTATCCCGTGTGCATTCTCCCACTGAGACTTCTATAGACGTAGCCGGCCCAGGGCGGGCCTACCTGAATGCGCGCGCATCACACCGTATAAAAGGAGGCCTCGCCTCCTGAATATCATCCTTTTTTTCTTCAGCAGCGGAAGTGATTCCACGAGCTTGAGACGTTAGAAAAAGGGGAAAGTGTGAGAGCATGGAGTCAGTAAAACTTGACCTCAGGACCTGCCAGAAATGCCCGAATCTCATCGCAGGGGCTGATCCGCACCCCTTCTGCTTTACGTGTTTGGGGCCTGACCACGCGGTGGATAATATGGGCCCGACGCCGGCATGCCCAGGTTGCCAGATGATCCCGCGGTTCATACGGGAGCATCGTGTGGCACTCCCTGGCGGGGGCTACCCCGCAGGAGTCGGAGGATCGGGAGCTTGACGTCGTGAACGTGGGCGATTCAGGGAGCGAGGGGACGTCGTTCCGGTCCTCTCTTCCATGGGACCAGGCGGGCTCGGTTCCGATGGAGGACGAGGAGGACGCCTCGCTGACCGGAGGTCCAGCTCTCAGGTCTGCGCGGAGGGATTTCCCGGCGGTGATGACTCTGGCGGTGGAGCGTGTAGGCTTACCGCTCCCCTCACCGCTGCCACCGAGGCCTGTAAACCGCCTGAGAGCGGGGGTTTATGGCCCGGTGCATCCGGCGCAGCCGACCTTCGTTTCGCCCCAGCTGCCAGAGGTATGGCGGTGTGTGGAGGCGACATGGCAGCAGCCATTAAAAACGAAGGCCCCAGTAGCTGCCATGGCGGATATCATTAAGGTGGTGGATCGCTTGGACACGACATGTCCAGGTGTGCCCCCCCTCGATGTGAGCCTGGCGGCCAATCTGCTTCCGCGGGCGGCTGGTTGGGCGGAGGGCATACGTCCTCTGCCCCCGCTGCCCCGGGACCGAGATACCTTGGAATATCTGGATAAGATGTTCAAGCTCGGTACGCAGATGGCGGGTGATTTCCCTAGCCACAGTGGCGTCTCGTCACGTGTGGCTAGGACTCACTGCCCTATCTAAAAAGGACCGAGAGGATCTCCTCGGAGCCCCCGTGTCCATGGAGGGGCTCTTTGGGTCGGTCTCCTCGGTCACCAAGCGCTTCAGCCGCCTCGAGGAGGAGAGAGTCCAGCTTAGCCACGTGCTACCACCGGCTCCTCCTCAGGGCCCGCTACGTGCCCCCCCTAGCTTTGCCATGCAGGGGAGGGAGAGTAGTGCGACAGTGAAGTGAAGGGAGAGGCGCCTGCACAGGGCGATGGTGTTGATCTGTATCCATGTCTGAGTGTCCTTTGTTTCCACAATACACTTGCACATGTTGATGACTGTACAAATTCCCCACTCGCCGCCCCAGCTATAGCTCCCGTTAGGGAGGAAGCTAGTGGGAGTGCGCAGATGAGAGTGATAAACCGGAGAACAGAACAGGTCGGGGGCGGCCCCCTGCCAGGCGAGTTGGGCTCTATTTTATCCTTCTTACACTTACTGGTGGACAGAGGGCTGGCGCATTTCACAGTGAAAGTGTATGCAGCAGCCATCTCGTCCTGTCATGAGGGATTTTGGTGGCAGGTCAGCCTTTAATCAACCACTGATGTCGCGGTTTTTACTGGGGGTTAGGAGACTGCGCCCTGTAGTGCACGTCTCCACCCCGCAGTGGGACCTGCCCCTAGTGCTCGAGGCTCTGGCCTCGGGACCATTGAGCCTCTGGAGCTCTCCCCTCTGAAAGCATTGTCGTGGAAAACAGCTTTGCTTCTTGCCTTAACGTCAGCCAAAAGAGTGTCCGAGTTAACTGCTCTGTCGGTGCACCCGAGTTGTTTACTAGTTCGGGGTGGCCGGAGCGGCGCAACACTTAGACCGAACCCCTCCTTTGTGCCTAAAGACCTAAGGAGTGCGTTCAGGTCGAGGGCTATTCAGTTAGGGGGTTTGTCTCCCCCCCCATGGGGGGCCAGGGAGGCTAAACTGCACCTCCTCTGCCCGGTGCGTGCGCTAGCATGTTATGTGGAGCACACGGCTACCCTTAGACGCACCGAACAGCTGTTCGTGTGCTTCGGGGGCGGGGTGATCGGGAAAGCTCTGTCCAAGAAACGCCTGGCAGGTTGGCTCTGCGAGTGCATTGCACATGCCTACCGACAGGCAGGGAGAGCCTGCCCCACGGGGATTCGTGCGCACTCCACACGGGCTGTAGCTGTATCAACAGCCTTATTCAACAGTGTGGAGGATTTAGGCACAGCGCCTTCATAAGGTTTTATCTCTTGGACATGTCTGGCTCTTTCTCCTCGTCTGTGCTTGCTGAGACAAGACAGGATTTGTAGGGGGAGGGGGGGGTTGTGGGTCAGTTGGCATCTGACCCCCTCCCCGGACGTAATGCGCCTTCGCCTTTCCTGGGCCCTCTGAGGGTCCCGGGATAGGCAAGGGGCGCGCTGGCCCGTCACGGGCGGAGGGGCTGCCCCCCTCCTGCCGAGAGGCAGAGGGGGGATAGCCCCCCCACATTTTTAGTCCTCTCACACTCTGCACGGGGTCAGTGCTTGAGTGTGAGGCATGGGCGCTGGCGCTCTCCCTGTTATCCTTAGGGATTCAGGAAGGCAGGTGCGTAGTAAGCCCATACGGGGCCGAGGGGGCTCTCCCCACCCGTCTATGGGCGGGGGGTGGGGGGGGTCCCCCGGCACTGTTTTTTGAGCACACTTTCTGCGAGGTAAGCGCAGCAGGGTGTGCTTTGTCAGCTGCAGCCCAGATTTCTCCTCGGTCACAACCGGGTTAAGGGAGAGTGTGGGGCAGCAGCTGCTGACCAGAAAAGCCGGTCAGGGGCAGTAGGGTGGAATGGTGTTGGACGACAGTGCGTGTATACATCAGGGCTCCACCCACTGTACCCATAGAGTCCAGTAGAGGGCGGAGCCTGTGAGAGATATAACGGGGGGTTACGTATTGTAACCCTAGTTATATAAGCACAGGCGGAGCCCTCTACTCAGGGCACTGTCTGTTCTATTCCGCTTGCTGAAGAGAGGTATAGGATGATAGTCAGGAGGCGAGGCCTCCTTTTATACGGTGTGATGCGCGCGCATTCAGGTAGGCCCGCCCTGGGCCGGCTACGTCTATAGAAGTCTCAGTGGGAGAATGCACGCGGGATAAGGTAGTACCCATAGAGTCCAGTAGAGTGCTCCGCCTGTGCTTATATAACTAGGGTTACAATACGTAACCCCCCGTTTTCTGACACTTGGTGAGTTCCCTGGAACACCGGGGACACATATTCATATATAAAAGACGTACAAAAGTGCATTTTGCATGATAGGTCCCCTTTAAGGTTTTGCATAGGTTACATCTATCTGCAAGTAAACTGGCCAGATTTTACCCAGGTTTAGACCCAACCTGCATCAGGTGCAGTAGGGACCCGGCCAGCCTAAGTCACATGTTTTGGCTCTATCCAAAACTGGCCCCTTTTTGGACTGGTATATTGAAAACCTTTTCGTACATGTGTAACACGGCTGTGGATGCAAACCCATTGACTGCATTATTTGGCGTGGTCACACAGGAGACATGAATAACAACTGATCAGGCTGAGGCTGTGGCATTCTCTACCCTACTTGCTAGCAGGGGCGGACTGGCCATCTGTAGAATCTGGAGAACCACAGAACGGCCGGTCGTCAAGGGCTGTTGACGGCCGGCCGGCCCTTTACATTTTTTTTTTTTAAAGTCATCATTTAAGTTGCGCTTATGGCCGACAGAGGGCGACAGCGGCCGCTAATGCAGTTGTGTGGTTCTTATCTGTCAAATAATCACACACGAAGAAGAAAAAAGACCGGCCACACGAAGGCCCTCGCGCGGAGGGTCCACCACATTAAGTGCTGTTCCAAACCAACGAGTGTGGAGCGGTGGGGAGTGGGTTATCAAGCCCTCAAACAGCGAGTCTGCAGCGGTGCTGACTGGAGACCGGTCTCTACCTGACCGGAGTCACGCTGTGTGTGTCCGTCAGGTTACACGCTGTTTACAAGCAGTTCCAGCAAACATCCACTGATAAACTCGCAGGTGATGCATATAAATGATGCATATAAATGTCGCAAATTGACAGACCTTTTTGGCAGCAGCGCTGCTACAAGCACTATCAGCAGCAGCTTAGAACAAGTGCAAGATGATGAAGAGAATGATGAGGGCGCGAGTTCAGATATACAGCCAGCCTCCTGCGTTCATGATGATGGACAGAGTTGAGCTGGTGGAAGAACCAGCTCAACTGGCACATACAAGTGCAGGGCAAGAGCAAGAGGTGGGTGAGAAGTATCCCTTGAACTCAGTGGCGTTTTCTCCTGGAGGCCAAGGGAAGCCAGGCTTCCCCTGTTTTTTTGGATTGTAGTTATAATTTTAATAAATAAATAAAAACACTTCGTTTAGTTTCGGTAAATATTCTGCCGGCCCATCTCTCCCCCATTCTCATTGAGTATTTTACAAAGAGTGAAACAGCGCCCCTCTAGATGTTATGGTGAAACAGTAGATTGCACTCTTTTGCGAGAGGAGGCTAGCCGAAATTGGCTTCCCTTGGTGAAAAGAAATTGAGGGATTGACCAATCAGATGAGGCTCACATCATGCCTCACAATCCAACCAAATCGCATCAACTTCAGTTCGTACTGTAACTGTCATCACCGCCCTTAAAAAGTAGCAAGCAACTGAAGCAAGTGCAATTATGGAGGGTGGAGATTTGGATTATTTCATAAAAAATAATTTTACTAAACTTCCACTACTACAGCAGCAACTCAAAATGAAATCTGATGACAGGCCAATGCCCAAACTGGAGCTGTGTACAGAGAGGAAAAAAGGAGCGAATCGGACGTAAAACTTTAAATAATAAACAGCGGATTTCTAACATTTGACATTTCATGTGGCCGGACTGGGTCAGTTTCCAGGGCTGAATTTGAGTCCCAGTCCGCCCCTGCTTGCTAGACGTCTGATACTCTTTAGTTGGAAGAAGGCTGCACCGCCGTCTCATAAGCGCTGGGTAGAGGAAGTAAAGTCCCATCTTAAACTTGAGCAGCTAAAGCACACTACCCGGGGCTCTATCGCAAAGCACTATAAGGTCTGGCAACCATTTCTGTCCTACTTTGAGAACGAATTCTTTAACATTAAAATAATTTTTCATCATTTTTACTTTTGGTTATTTAACCATGTAGTTTTTAATTTAATAATTTATGTTTATTTTCTATATACATATTTTGTATCTCTTCTGGATGTCAAATTATATTTTGTTTACTTTCTGTGTGTGCTGTATTTTTTAATGTTGAGTGCTGCTGTTTGTTATATGTGGATAATCAATACAAATATTTGAATAATAATAATAAAATAAAAAATATGTATTTCATTTTTAAAATACACATATGACAATAAAGTAAAAAATGCAATGCCTTTAAATCATTTCGGTGTTTTTCTGTTTCTCACTTAGCTTTCTATTTGCCAAATAAATTGATAAAACACCTATTTAATTCAAAGATGAATTTGACTGAAAGCATAACCTTTTTTTTCTACAATTGTTCTATAAATATCGTCATCATTAATAATTTTGTCCTTGATAATCTTATAGTGAAAATCTCAGGACAAAAGTCAGGACAACCCTTTTCGACAAATGAGCCTGAATATATATATTTTTTTCTCAGTACATGCCTGTGTTTTTCTTTGTCTACCACAATATCAATACATTTTATGTTTCTTTAGCAGTCCGGTCAAGACGCAGAGAACCTTCATTATGCTGCTTTAAGGCAACACAACGGCAACAGATCAAGAAGAGAGGGGGAAAACACCCAGTCCGAATGTGTGTACTCCAGTGTAAGGCAGTAATGCTGCAATTGTTTCTGTACTATGTTTCTGTATACAAATATATTTGTTAAAAGAATCATTCAAATTTCACCAAATTCAATAAATATAAAAGCTTGCCTTGCAATACAACGTTCTCACATACAAAAAATACCACTTGGTAGCCTTTTTCTTTAACCTGTTAAGGCCCTGACACACCAGGCAGTCACCAGAGAACTCGCCGACACCGACACCGAGAGTTCCATCGACGAGTTCTCCTGCGTCTTGGCCATGTGTCGCACTGGAACACACCGCAAAGACTTCAGCCGAGCACGTACGAACTGCGCATGCGTGAGTGGCAATAACTCTCCTTACCAGCAGGCGGCGGTAGTGTGTATTCGTCATTGAAAATAGGCAACAACCGGAAGACAGAGAAGAAGAACAGACTGATATAAACAAACAAATAGCGTGTGCGTTCCATTTTCACTCTCGTCCATCGAAAACATGTTTTAGAATATAAAAATACATGAATGATGAAATGAGCACATAAAGTGCAGACATACTATAAAATCACAGTTAATAGACCTGCATCTGATGATCGCAGTGTTCTGGTGGGTGTGTAGTTTATTGAGTCAGCAATGTAGTAATGTATGTAATGTAATAATGGCCACTTCTTGCTAAATTTACATTTCCATGTGATGCTTTTATCCGAGGCGACTCACAATAGGTACATGAACAGCAGTAGACAGTATCTCATTTACTGCACTGTACTTAAGGACAATGTTGAGGTACTTGAGACTAATCCTGCAACTTTATACTGACAAATAAACCAATGAGATGAAAAACCGGACTTGACCAAACAAATCACGGAGCTCTCAGCAGAGGACAGCCGGGGACGCTCCCGCCGATATCAGAGATGTCCCTGCTATGTGTGGGAGGTAAGAGAGGACATTTAAGGGCTATGTTTGATGTCTTTTAAGTATCACCTGCTGGGGTTTAGCTGCTGTCCTGTGCCTTTTTAAATCGTTTGTTTACGTCTCATTTGCTAGCTGAACAGCTGATCAGAGTGGTTTCTTGGCCCGATAGCTTGTGTCCGTATTTTGGCCGATTCAACATGTTGAAAACACATTTTTGAATAGAAGGGGACTTAAAATGACCCCATGACCAGGGTTAATGGGGAAAAAAATGTGGTACATCATGCGAGGTTCATATTCAATCAGTGGGATAGAAAGTGTTTTACTGAAGGCAACTCTGTAAGCCAGAGATCTGTAGTGCCTCCTTGAGGAGACAAGATGAATCTAAGTTGTTTGCAGGAGTCAACTTGTCGCTCATTAAGGGGGGGAGAATGGCAGTGCTTGCACAGTAGGTCCTCTGGTTTGAAAAAGATAAGCTGTGGGTGCTGTCTGTGGCTGTTTTTTTTACTAATGTGGTCAGCATCTCACTCTGTTGAATCCAAAACCAAGTGACAGATACAACACAGAGTTTGGACCCCCAGGTCTATATGCTGCTATTCACACTTTTAAAGTTTGTTATTGGCACACTTGTGGTACTGACGGGAAAAGATGGGCCATTGACTGCAGGATGGGTCGGATTACTTTGTGTTCTGAGCACCTAAACTGCATAGTTTATTAAGAACATCAAACTTGCATGTGACCTATGCATGTCTGACCGTCTGAGCTGCCAGATAAGATTGTGACATATAAAGTGAGGATATCTTTCATAAAGGCTCTATAAAATGTACATATTTACTTACGCCGTCTGAAATCATGAGGGATGCTGTGTCTGAAATTGCATCTGGTAAAGATATCAGAGAGGTGAAAGATTTGAGCTTCCTTGCATGAACCTTTTATTCCCCCACCCCCTTTACAGTACGTAAATATAGAGTGCCCATGCAGTGATACGGTCATACGCACAATGGAAAGCTTCACCTTAATAGCAGCTGTGCTTCTTTGCAGTCTCAGTAAGTATTGAAATGTAATTAATGTCAACTTAATGGCTAGTTTTATAATTGTACATCCAACACGTAATGTGTTTCCGTATCAATTACGTAACTTTTATTAAGAGGTATTGTAAACCTTCATGTGGTTTTATAACAACTATATATTTTGTTGTGTCTGCTCTGTGTTTCAGGCTGGATCTCTGCCTCGGTTAGTCAGACTGTGGAGGTCCAGCCTGGTGAAGAAGTCACTCTGCTCTGCCCCAACGTATCCATCCATCCAACTCAGTCCGACTGGTTCAGAGTGTTCAACAGAGCCAAGCCAAGCTGTGTCTCCTCTATCTACGGGGCTGGTGGCGAAGCTTCATACTGTGATGGATATCAACATGGAACATTTGAAATGAGTTCCAACTTGACCACTGTCTTTCTTAAAATCAAGCAAGTGGATATATCTGACTCTGGACTGTACTTCTGTGGATTTTACATAGGCACAAGTACAGTCATTTCCAGTGCAATCCAGCTAAACGTTGAAGGTAAGATTGTGATTAACTCCCACCTCTTTAAGAAATAAATTGTTCTTATAGTATTTACATTATATCTCAAATGTATTGGAAAACAGCAATAAGACAAATAAGAAACAAATATGTGTACAAAAAGATTCATGTCCATTTCTTCTTAAAAGGTAACGGTGAATCTGATGATGATGAATATGATTTCGAGACCGGAAGTAAGGTTCTCCTCTTTTATTTGCAATTTCCAAACAGCCAGTAATTACAATTTATTTTAACCATATCGTAAGAAACAGGATTAAATTACAGAGTTTAATTATATTCTTTTCTTATAGAGGAGCCTGATGACATGACATACCTGATGAGTTTAATTCTGGGATGCTTGGCTTTTTTGCTCACTATAGTCGTCATTGTTCTAGCTGTTAAAATAAGGAAACTCCAGAAAGGTAAGGCTGACACAGTTTGTTGAAAAATCATTAATTTAAAGTTGTAAAAGACAAATTCAAATCAATGTATTCATTTAAACCTCACTAATCAGGTTTATCTTTGTCACAAAGCTGCAATTGAAGGACTGCATCATGAAAGAAACAAGGTGTTAGTATCAGTTTTTCTTGATATTCTTTAATGGTTGTACTAAATATGAACATATGTGTTTGTATGAATTTGTGTATGCACATATGTATATATATAAATATATAGAGACCATTGTCCTAACTTGCCTGTATATATTATATGAATGATTATATAAATTATTCAAGATTATAAGTATACATTTATATTGTATGTTAACATATATTAAGATGTAAAAAAAAAAAGGGAGAAGGGGTCGGATTAAATAAGTGTAAACTTCTTCCGACCCCTTTTCGGACATATAATTAGATAAAGCTTTGTTGATTATTGATATCAGACAATGATACTACAGATTATTCAATTATTAATTAAATGTTTCGTTTTGTTATTGCATTCATTTGTATAGTACTGTATCATGTCTGTATCACCTTTTGTTTCATTTGTATTTTCTTTGGTTTTACACGCTCGAAAAAAATAAATAAACTAAACTAAACACCTTTTGACCTTGGGTCAGTACAAATTATGTGCTGACTTTTGAGAACTTACAATACAGTGTGTGACCCTAAATATTGATTCACAGAATGTGTGCTCTGATGACCTGAACCGTACAGAGTGGAGGTTCCTTCCAAAGACAATAAGGAGCAGGAGGTCTGCAATGGAGAACGAAGTGGAGACTCATGTTGTGTATGCTGCCACCAGATAGACTCATAGTCCCTGTAACTGTCTGCAAACTGGGGCTTTATCATATACATTTTATTCACTCTCAGTTTTCTTTTTAAATAAACTTCAAATAATCTAAGTCAGTTTGTCTTGTGTTTTCTTCTGTCTCACAGAAAAAAGTCTGGTTTGCCTCTGATCTTTATCTGTGAGGGAAAAAAAGGGCATTGATGATAACAAAGTCAAAATTACTCATATGGAGAGTGAAACGGTGCTAAAGGGTAGGGAGGAGGGAGCACAGTGTGATCTGAGCACAACTAAAATGAGAGTCATGAGGCCTCTAAAGTCTATGCTTTGCAGCAAAGTAAATAATGAAAATTCTTGGTTTTGAGTACATTATAGCAGGTCCTGTGTTTGTAGAATAGAAAAAGATAGACAATAGATACAAAAATCAACAGCAATCTAGGATGACAAACACACAGGAAGCACTCGGCCATGACCACAAACTTGTTGTTTCACAGGCCAACAGTAATGCTACTGAAACTGCTATCCGTTTTAACCTGTTTGAAGCCATGATACAAAGTATCACAGCAGCAAGTGCAAACATTTAGTCAGGGATTAAGTTGAGGGTTGGACCTAAAGACAAAACAAACAGAAGGCAGGTATAAATACAAAAAAAGCGTACTTAATTAACGTGAAGCTGGTACAAAAACAGCTAAAACTGGGGGAGCAGGCTAAAGTAATACAGAGAACAATGAGGAAAACAGGCATATACACATACATAATCACATCAACAAGCCACAGCTGGAGAGGGCAGGCCAAACACAAGTGCAGCAGGGGGATTATACACAGGTGGATCCAATCAGGGCATGGCAAACAACTACAAAAAGGCGGGGCATCAGGAACCAGACATGGAAATAGGAGGGTAAAATGTAATTTGCTAGAATAATTCAACGTAAAAAATATACAATTTCCTTCCTGCTACTGAGTTTTTAATTCTGTTTCACTTGATAGTAATCTTAAGCGTCTGCAAAGAGGCAGTGTTATACTGTATTTTTCTATATGTGACTAGCTATTCTACCTTTTTAAATCATGTGTCTATATCATATGTTGACATGGTTACTGTCTTTATAAGAAATACAAAGTTGTGGCTTTCTGCCTTGGCATACATGTGTGGGCAACAATAAGTCCTGTGGCTCCTCCCCTTGTATTTTTCCACTGCGGTGGTGAAAACACTGTGTATCAACGTATCAGCTTGAGCGAAAGCCACAGGAAGAGTAGCCTTCAGCTCTCTGCAATAAAACCACATCAAATAAAAGCTGTGCAACATTCACACATGAGATTAACTGCTAAATGTGAAGATATTTGTGTCGTATTACATAGAATTCTGTCAACAGTATTTCCATATTTGTTTTACTTCTTTGCCGACAACACTGACCAATATCTCAATATCTTCACATTCGTTTGAACTCTTTTAACCTTTACACAACTGCACCCTGATGGCAGAAATGCCTTGTTCAGCCGCATGAGGAAGTCAGAAAGATCAGCTTTTGCATTCATTCATTCATTCATTCTCAATTCTCACTCCTCAGCCGCCTCTAACCAGGGCCCTTTCTCATTTCACTAATTCCCCTCCTCGATTCCCCTCCTCGATTCCCCTCCTCGACTCCTATCCTCGAGACTTAGTCCCGCCCACAGGAGATGCGAGCGGAGGAGCCGAGGAGGGGAGCCGAGGAGAGAGGAGGGGAAGCAGCAGGCGGTTAGAGAAATGAGAACTCCTCTCCTCTGAGGGGTCATTTTAAAGAGACGTCCATTAATGATGACAGGAGGCACAGCAGCCCTCTGTCTGATGGACAGATGTGTTCATGACCACTTATATATTTACTTTGATTAATTGACAGTGCGGTATACACACACACACACACACACACACACACACACACACACACACACACACACACACACACACACACACACACACACACACACACACACACACACACACACACACACACACACACACACACACACACACACACACACACACACACACACACACACATATATATATTTATATAAATATATACAATTACAGAATCAAACAGAGCACTCTCATAATAACGTAACACAATCAGAGACTGGATATACCCCCCCCCTCTCTGGTCGCTACAATGAGGAAAATAAATAATTTGGCCCGTAAACTTTTACGGGCCAAAAGTTTTAAGTATTACAATTGTAAGCAGAGGACACCAAACCAACTGAGACCTGTCTGTCCGCTGCATCTACGCACACACTGTACCACACACACCTACACCACACACACGCACCTACAGCTCCTAAAGCATATCATTAGGCTACAGCCGTTGTGTATTTTATTATGTGAAGCACTAAATGGTTTTACAAAAATATCGACTCTTTGTTTGTAGATATCTACTAAACTAAAGTAGACTAAAATTCATTTCCGGGTCACTACCGGAGGACCGAGGAGTCGAGGGCTGCATCTCAGGTCGATTAAATGGAATCCTTGCGTCCCTCACTTGCGTCGTTTCCCTGCGTTTAGTCCCTCCCACCAGGGAAGCATGGAGAGACGCAAGGAAACCACGAGAAGCAGGGAGAAGCAATGGGACGTCCTTTCCTCCGGAGTGTCACGTGAAGCGACGTCCGTTTGTGATGACGCCGCACAGCTGTTCGTCTGACAGCAGCTCTGTCCCCGTTATTTTCACAAACACCCCCGCCTCTGTTAGTACACATTTACTGACACAAACATTTGTATCATCTGTTGTAGACCCAAATACATTAAATAAAATAAGAACTCATTCTCAAAAAAGAAGTTGTGTGAGACTGTCTCGCACCCCGTAGACTAGATAAAAAGCCAGTCATTTCCACTCACCAAGTCACCTAAACTTTCAAAATAGAAAATGGCAAAGAGACGCATCGATATGGGTTTAATCTGCGAGACGCCTGTGACAACTTACCGCCATCCGTCGGGAGTGCCAGTCAAGAAACGGATGCAGTATCTGTGCCAGGTTCAGACCCCTCCGTCTGAGGGTCTTCATGAAAAATGGAGTCTGGAAAATGGAGATGTTTGGGGTTATGTGTTCAGCTATATGGCGAATGAACTACATTTCTACAATCTGAAGAATGGAGAAACTTATGGACCCCGCAGTGTTAAAGCGACGTTGACCTCAACAGATTGGGCTGTGTTAACTCTGGTGTCTTCCAGAGATCTCCACGCAACCGTTGTATCAGAAAAAGCAGTGCATCAAGAAACCATCATGGATGCATTGTGGAGTCGTTCAGGCATCGTACGTGCAATGTCAATGAAACCTGCAGCAAAAAGCAAAGAAACGCAAACTGTGGTCTGGATGTGTGAGACTGTCTCCCCTCACACCCCTCCTACCCCTCCCCTCCCCCTGCCTGTCACCTCCTGATTTTGCTATCAGCCATTAATTCTCACTCACTAAGTCACCTAAAAAATTAGATTTGTTTTTAATATGATTTGGGTTAACTATGGATGTTCTCTTAAGTTGTATGGCTTGTGAACTAATGTTTAATTACTTTATTAACTACAACGAAGTCCTCTGGTGCGAACCAATAACACAGATTCCGCCTGAGCTTCAGGTCGATTTTGTACTTTTCAGCGCAGAGCCGCTCTGGGGTGAAGCCGTCACAGACACACTCCTGACACGTCAGACAGACACACCCCCCTGCAACGCCTCCCTTCAACAGGTCTGGAGCGACCCCCCAAAACAACTTCCGTCTGAGAGTCAGGCATATTTTGAACTTTTCAGCGCAACCATAGAGCCGGTCTGGGGTGAACCCGTCACAGACACATTCATAACGAGTTATCATACCGGTAAATGACTTTTATGGTTATTTTTATAAGATGATCGCTAAATGAATTGTTATTAAATGTAATATTTCAGTGTTTCAAATACTTATCCCCTCTTTTTTTATCTCTCTGTCTTTTTTTCTGTATAGATCTGCCCTACGATTACATTGCTGTTACCGTCAACTTTATGGTTACACCAACTGAATAAGCTGGAGGCCTCTGATGTAAATTGCTATTGATGTATCGAGCGGTATGTTGACTTTATGTCCATAAATGTAAAAAAGCAGTGTGGTTTTCTTCTGCTGCGACAAATGTATTTTTGATTTCCTTTTTTTTTTTTTTTGCTGGGGTGATTTCATAAACGGTCAAACATGGATGATTTAGCAGATAGAGAAACGTCATTTCTTCAATGCTTAAATGATATAAATTACCTAAGCGAAGATGAATACACATATAGTGAAATGTCATTTCCTCAGTGTTCAGACAATATTAATGAGTTAAATGACGAAGAACTAGTTGTAAACGAACCTTCCACCCCCTCAGAAACAAACTCAAGCTATCCAACAACATTAGATAGCGCGTTGGAATGGGTCTTGTGCTTTTAAATCAGCTCGCAGACGAAGTACTTCAACTCAATGAGTCAAATAATGTTAGCGAAGCTTCCGTCAATGTTGAATCACCAGTTTCCTCCGTGCAAAATGATGGATACGTTGATCAAAATGACATCCTGAATGCTTCAGAATCACCAGGCCCCTCGTTACAAAATGGTGGAAATGTTAATGACAACCAGAATGCCTCAACACGTGTTTTGTCTCGACCTGTATTCAATAACACAGAACTGAGTCAGTCTTTAGTCCTAACTCCTCCTAACAATGATAATAATCTGAATGATTTTGAAGAGGGCATCTTCAAAATCATTCAGATTATTATCATCGTTGGCATTTAAAATGGCTGACACGTTAGCCTGCAGCTGCTCGCCCCGTAGCTCAATCTGTACAAGATCTTCCTTCTCTGCTTGTGAAAAAGCCTGATCTATCAAATCATGTACATTGTCCATCAGACTCTCATAATAGGATGTATAGTCTGCTTCATCGTTAGGAGGAGTATGGGGATATGGTCTTTGTTTACATTAGCAAGCATCGCTAACACTCAGAGCTAACCTGTACTGGAGAGAGTATGTGTAAAAAAGCAAAAAAAGGAACTCACCTTGTAATAAACCCGCAAGAAAAAAAGCATTTGAGCTCCATACTGTTTCAGAAATAATCCTTGAAGTGGTTTGGAACAGCCTTTAGCTGTATCTGCCGGTAGAATTCTCTCTTCCCTCTGCAGCTCCCAGCTTGCCTGCGTGCTCCAAAGGGGGCGGGGCCAGCAGCTACACTCACAGAATCGGCCCTTCTCTAACAGGGCTGAACTAGAGGGATATGAGGCCGAGGGATGTCTAAAATGCATGATCTGTTTGGTATTTTGAACAAAACACATCATAGACATGTTTTTCAAATATTTGTATATATCTGAGACCCATAATATATGCCTAAAAATAGCATGATAGGAGATCTTTCATGACTTTGTATACTGCAGGGTAGCTTGTGAATTTGCTCCAGGTGGAACCAGTGGCGGCGCCAGGGTATGGCTGGGGTAGGCTACAGCCATACCAAGAAATGGCTTAGCCCCACCATAGCCCCACCATGAAAAGTGATGCAAATTCAATTAAATAATAAGCGAAATGCTAAATGTTGAGAACACGGATTGCGAAAATATACGGGTTGTGTCCACAGCACACAAACTGATCCTGCTGTAACAACAAGTGCACGTTACTGATGCAATATGGTTGAGACCATTCGGGCTTATGCTATAAGAGGGGTGCAAGGAATAGTCTAAGTAGTGGGGGAGTTTTATACACTAAAGGTGTGGAAATTCTCTGGCGTTAAAATATCAGCGCGGCCGCGGTCAGATCAAAATGCCTCCGAATGCAATTTGAATAGGCCTACAGCCAATCAGAGCAACGCAACGTTGGATCTGCGTCATGCCTTATTGATTGAGATCAATCAAAACCGCCATTCAGTATCCCCATTGGATCTTCAACGTGTACTATCATACGTCACGTTCACAGTGATCCCTTTTTATTTACTACAAGACAAATGTGCCGTTTTATTTCATACAGTTCCATTTTGATTGAGACAGGGAAATAATCTAAACCTCACGCGTGGCGTTTCACTGTCAAGGGGGGAAATATAGCGTGTATGTAATTACATTGCAAATACTGACTTGAGCACCACCACTGTATGGGTTAGCCCTACCATAGATTACCCAACAAAAATGCTCTGGCGCTGCCACTGGGTGGAATTGAAGTCTGATTTAAGAGTTGATTATATTTCACATCATTAATCCAAATCTGTAAAGCAACTAAAGGTATTAAATAAATGCAGTGCAGTAAAAGTACACAATTTACCTCTGAATTGTAGTGGAGTAGAAGTACAAAGTAGTAGAAAAATTGAAATACAGAGTAAATGTACTTGCTTCATGCTTCATGTTTGAAGCTGTTCTATAACCTAATTGGGTACATGTGTGCAGTTTTGAGAAATACACCATACCTTTTAAACTAGTTGTTAGTTCTGTCTGTGTGTATAAAAAGAGTCTGAACCACAGGAAAACAGCTGCAGGCTTTTTGTTACAGTGTAACTTCTAGAGATGGCAAATCCGGATCCTTTTACGGACTCAGGGTCTTCTGAGTCAGTCATTGAAGAGATCCGGATCATACGAGTCATTTGAGTCATATGAGTCAGCATCACCAAGACCGTAGAAATCCTATCGGTGAAACCGAAAAGTTGATGCATTTCACGAGCATATTATTATTCCATATATTTTGAATATATATATATATATATATAATATCTGCATGTATATTTTCTATTTCGACATGTATATTTTATATTTTATTTTATTTTTCTTTCTATTCTTGTATATTTTGTAGTTTTGTTTTATTGTAAAATGCCTTTTATGCTGCTGTAACAACAATTTCCCAATTTGGGATCAATAAAGTACTATCTATCTATCTATCTATCTATTAAACTGACGTTATATTAACCTCCGCTACACAGTGTATTTTGCTTTAATAAAAAATGTTGATCACAAAAAAAAGGGTTATTTTGCGATTTGGCAAATCTGAGTCTGCTGTTGACTCGTGCATGAGGACGAGTCTGCTGGATCTCTGGATCTGCTGCTATATACGGCTCCGAGTCCGCACGAGTCTGGATTTGCGAATCTGAGTCTGCTGTGGACTCGTGCATGACGACGAGTCTGCTGGATCTCTGGATCTGCTGCTATATGGTTACGGCTCCGAGTCCGCACGAGTCTGATCCGATGTGTGTTGCAGCGAGTCTGGATTTGCGAATCTGCGAGTCTGCTGTGGACTCGTGCATGACGACGAGTCTGCTGGATCTCTGGATCTGCTGCTATATGGTTACGGCTCCGAGTCCGCACGAGTCTGATCCGATGTGTGTTGCAGCGAGTCAGGATTTGCGAATCTGCGAGTCTGCTGTTGACTCGTGCGGGAGCCGGGTGCTGGAGGAGGGGCTATGCTCGTGCACATGACGAGTATGGATCTCTGGATCTGCTATGCTATTACGGTTAGGAGCCGTCGGCTCCTCTGAGTCCCCACGAGTCTGCAGGAAGTTTCACTGATCCGCGTCCCCTCCCCTGAGCCAAACGATAACTTCTGGCAGGCAGCTATCCTGTATACTTGCTAAAGGGTAGGTAGATGGACTGGGGTACGTTGTAATGTGATTTTACATGTTATAAAGAGAGTAGCGAGTGGCGCAATTTATAGTTTTAATTTGTACGTCACACCAAGTGTGGGACTCAAGGACTCGGGTTAATGGAGAGGGGAGACTCGTCACGACCAGCTCATTTCTAGGATCCGGGTTAATGATCCGGATGAATCAGGACTCGCCCATCTCTAGTAACTTCCAGGCACATGCACACAAAGACATCAAAGTGGGCCTGAGCCCCTGCCCTTTTTCTTCCTCCAGAGAAAGTGCCCTTTTTTTCCCCTTTTTTTATTTTTTATAAATGAATATATATCTACTGCTGTTTGCGCACAGTTTCCCTTTCCAAAAATATATTGATTGAATACAAAATTTAAATATCAGGTCGGGAGATTAGACTGTGAAGTTCCGTAGCTCTCCCTCCCTCCCTGCCTCCACGTCTCGCACACAGCGGTGCGGACATCGGCAGTCCCTTCAGACAGACAGGTAGCAGCATCTCCCACTTTACTGACCCATGTTATGCCGGCTTTTCTTGGCTTATTTTGAAGGTGAGTGGTGATGAACAAATTACTAAACTGCCAGTGCCTCGAGTTTACAGCTAATTAGCTAAAAGACAATAACAAATATAGTTAACTAAGGTAGGCTACTAGCTAATGGATAAGTTAGCTCAAGGTTTAGCTAAGGCAATTTATCATGGGCATACAGGCTAATGTACTGTACTTAAGGGGAGACACTTAAAGCGAATACAGTAAAATGTGTATCTAATAACGTCATCACAATCGCCACATTGATATGCAAATTAGGCGTTAACTTTAAAACGCGCTAATTTGCATGCAGTTACTAAGGCATTGCAGGTGAAACGGATAAAACAAAAAAACACATCACCTCACAACTTCCCCAGTTACGTTAAGTCAGTATTTTCCCCTGAAATGTTATGTTTAAATGCAGATTAGCTTTAAACCTATAGATGAATTCAGACATGGTAGTAAAACAAACACCATTTATATGTGTTTCTTGGAAGTTTTATTTCCATTAGAGTGAAAGAAAACATGGAAGCAAAATAGACCAAAATAACAAGTAGCTACATGAAAAAACGATATTTTTGCCTGTAATGTCCTTAAACAGTAACTTCATCATTTTGATTGTTGGCTGCTCATTTAATAACTATTAATTGTAGCCTACTAGTTTGTTGTCTGCTCTTGTGCGTAGTGAATACTAAAGAAGGCAATTGTCTCTGTGTTAGCTGATTATTTTGTAGAATTCTATTGAGTATTAAACAATTGCGTGAGTGTGAGGGTATTAAAGGAGACATGTCATGGCCATTTCCACTGATCATAATTCCATTGTTGAGGTCTACTAGAATAGATTTATATTGTGCAATTTTCCAAACTCACATTGTTTCTCATACAGCATCTCTGTAAACTACTTGTATTCACTGAATTTCACTCTCTGCCTTTAACGGCTCGTTGGAGCTCCAATAGCTCCAGCCCCCACCCTCCCTGTGAGCACAGTGTGCTCTGATTGGTCGGGACGTTGTGAATCGCGCTGAGCTCCGTGGAGGTGTTGTTTCCTTGTTTAGCGATACTGTCACGATCTGTCTGTGTTGTGTTTTGTCTTGTCTTATTCTGTCTCTGGTTTCCTGTTTTATTTTGAAAAGTGTTCCCCCCCTGTCTTGTCTGTTGATTCCTGTCTCTGTGTTTGCCCTCCTGTGTCTGATTTCCTGATTGTGTTCACCTGGTGCCCCTGTGTTTTCTCCTCCCTCCTCACCTGTGTCTTGTTGTGTGATTAGTCTTGTGTGTATTTAAGTTCTGGTTTTTCTGTCTGTCTTTGTTAGATCCTTGTTTGTCTTTGACTGTGTCACGGGGTAGTGCTCTGTTTTCGACATTTAACCTTGGAATAAAGGAATTATCTTTGAAATCTGCATTTGGGTCCTGCCTGCTTCACTCAACCCTGACAGATACACAGCGAAATACAGCCAAACTCATCCTGAGCACACACAAACTCACAGCCGAAGTAAAAACAATAAGTGTGGCTTGATATTGAGTAAGAAAAAGGTTGATAAACGCTGTGAGAATGGGTCTGCAGAGAGAATTTCGCCGCGATCCCAACTGTCTGTTATCAGCCTGCAGCCAGGGAGGAGAAATCAGCAGAGCTGCCTGCACTGTGTGTGTGTGTGAGGAAGTCCGTGGATTGGTCAATTTGGACCAATCAGCGGGGGCTTAACGTAACGGCTCCACGGATTGGTCCATTTCGTTCCGGGTACGGGATTACATCATCCCGTACCCGGAAGAATCAAATGGACAATGACGTATCTCCAACGAGGCGTTTTGGGGAGATATTTTCTGTGTTAGAGTTTTACTCGCTACAGGGTGTACTTTGAGGGTTTTGACTCTGCACACCGTTTACATGCATAAAAACCTTCATAACACACAAGGGGACGGGTAATAACCGGAAAAGCATGACATGTCTCCTTTAAAATAAATTGGTCAGAGATGTGCAACTATATTTCACTTTTTGTTTTAAAACATTTTTTTATAAATGATTATGGGTAGTGCCCTTTTTTGCACAATCTTATATTGTATGTATCCCAGTTTATTTTAAACCAGTGTACATATAGGCTCAGGGTAAAGCAGCATTGCATTGACACGATCAAACGCAAAATGAGGAACTACAACCTAATAACAGTTTTACTTCTCTGCAGCCTCAGTAAGTACTGCTATTACCTTTATCCTCAGCATTCTACTGTTAAAAATACAACATAATATGATTCCTGATATTGATTTATATTTATGTTTGTTTCAGGCTGGATCTGTCTCTTTTGAGTCTCGGACTGTGGAGGTTCTGCCCGGTGAAGAAGTCACTCCACTGTGCTCCAACTTTTCCGATTCTCATCGAAAAATAACCTGGTTCAAAGTGGCCAAAGGATCATATCACCGCTGTGTCTCATTCATGATCGAGCCTGCCTCATTCTGTGAAGGATTTAATAATGAAACATTTGAAATGACATCCAATCTCTCGACTGTTTCTCTCAAAATCAAACAAGTGAATTTGTCTGACTCCTCGGACCTATTACTGTTTAAAAAAGATAGACAGAAAAAACTTCATTGTCAATGCAACATTTTTAGAGCTTCGAGGTAAGACTTGTGTAAAGTTGGGTCTGTCTTTTGATGAATGTGGCCTGTTTGTTGCTTTTCATTATAAGCTTTTGGTGGAATACTATCAAAGTAACATCACATTTACTCATATGGGCCTAAGTTTTAGATTATGCTTATGATCAACTTGGATAAAATATACACCATTTAATGTACTGTTCTTTTTTCCGCAGAAGTATTTAAGGGAAGTATAAAACTGCTGAGTTACATCCTGGGCGGTGTGGTTATCTTCCTCCTAGTGATCATCATCTTCCTGATTGTTAAAGTTAAAACGCTTCAAAAAGGTCATTTTATTCGACTAACACATCCCTTTTTTCACAGCCTCCAATTTAACCTAATGTATTAACAGCAATATTTCTGTGTTTTAGCTCATGTTGAATACCAGAATCCACAACAGACAGAGGTGAAGTTTATTACGTTAATTTTAAAATGTCTGACCTGCCACAATCATTTCAAGTTGGCATTCAACCATTTTCAAACCAATTGTCGGCCATGTGAGAAGAGTGACTGAATACATTTGTTTTCACAGGGTCAAAGGTCAGATGATCTGAACTATGCAGCGGTGACGTTTCATCTGGCTGAATGAAACCAGCGGCCTGCAGCACAGAGACAAGTGGCGTCAAATGCTATTTATTCAAACATCCACACAAGCGGTGAAAGCAAGAGGGAATGATCTTCAAAAAACACTGCACCACACCACGGAAATCAAAATACAATCCCTTGTCCCCCCCGGTACGTCCACGCGGACAGGATGGTACCGCAGTCCGCGTTTTTCCTCGCCAAATAATCTGCTGCTGTGTGATGCTGCCTGTGACACACAGAGGATACGGGCCAGCAGCGCGGAGACAGGCAGAGACAGAAAGGGGGGGGGTATTGCTTAAAGGCAATACATCATGGTTTCCCAACAAGTATTTTTGTTGGGTAATCTATGGTAGGGCTAACCCACCAGTGGTGGTGCTCAAATCAGTATTTGCAATGTAATTACATACACGCTATATCGCCCCCCTTGACAGTGAAACGCCACGCGTGAGGTTTAGATTATTTCCCTGTCTCAATCAAAATGGAACTGTATGAAATAAAACGGCACATTTGTCTTGTAGTAAATAAAAAGGGATCACTGTGAACGTGACGTATGATAGTACACGTTGAAGATCCAAAGGGGATACTGAATGGCGGTTTCGATTGATCTCAATCAATAAGGCATGACGCAGACCCAACGTTGCGTTGCTCTGATTGGATGTAGGTCTATTCAAATTGCATTCGGAGGCATTTTGATCTGACCGCGGCCGCGCTGATATTATAACGCCAGAGAATTTCCACACCTTTAGTGTATAAAACTCCCCCACTCAACCATATTGCATCAGTAACGTGCAGGGCTGGCCCTAGGCACTGGCGAACTAGGCCTAGGGCGCCAGATCTGGAGGGGCGCTGCGCTGGGAGAAGAAAAAATTAAAATTCATTAATTTTTAATTTGTATTCTGCCTAATTTTCTGCCCTTGATGTAATACATTTACATTAATAATTGAATAAAGTAAACACCCTTTGCACCCCGGGCTGGCAACATTTTGCATTTGCCCTGTACGATGGGCGCTGTAAGTGATGAAAGTGGAGGATGTTGATTTATCACGCGCCCGCAGCTCACAGCCAAAGTGCGAGTGAGCCTCCGAGCGAGCAAGAGAGAGAGAGAGAGAGAGGGCGCGCATCGGTACCGCGGATTGTTGTTGGATTGAGGCTGATAACTATAGCTCAGTGAGGTAAAGGACTCTGAGTGTTTAGATAGTTCCCTTTAGTCTAAGTTATCTCAGTGGGTCTCAAACGGTTTGGTCACAATTTATGTAAACAAATATTTCCAAGGCACACCTTTATAATTATTAGGATAAATAACAACAGGTTTGAAATCATTTCAATGTATACTATAGGACAGTAAACTAAAAATATCGTTTAAAACTGGAGATATTAAAAAATATGCATGAATAAATAAATGTTAACTGGTAAAATAAGATATGAATGAACAACAAAAATAAAATAGTTACATTTATTTGTTATTGGCTATGGTAGGTTATTGGTTATGTTCACATACTTATTTGTGACCTGCTCTACCGAAATCAGTCGCATTGACCCGAAGACACATTTTGAGTTATATACACTGTTGGAAAGAGGAGATTCATAGCTTTCTAATGATATCAGGATTGTTTTTGTACTCCAAATATTAAGCAAAATATGTCACATTATATAATGACTGTCACCGAGTCATCATTTTGAGAAAAAGGCCTTTAAAGTTTCCTCTTCTCTGGAATCCATCGATCTGATTGGTTATTATCGGAGCAAATGATCAAAGAAGTACGGAGGGAAAATATTTTCGTTTGGATTACTGGTCAGGGGGAAGCCCGCGAGTGTGTGTGTGTTTGTGTATGTTTGCATTTGTGTGTATTGTGTTTGTTTCCTGGGGAAAACACTCACGAGAAACACCGGCTGTGACGCCAAGTTACTCCGTTCTCCGCTTGTAATTATGCCGTTACAAGCTTCAAAGTTGTATTTATCATCTGAATTTGCCGAAACAAGTTTAATATTCTGAAAGCCAAGATTTTCTTTAATTGAAATCAGATGAAAACAAACTGTAATGGACCCTGCCGTGTTATCTATGATTACTATACGCCTTACATTCATAATTTCAGCCGGAGGGAGGGGGGTGGCGCTGCGGAACAGCAGAGTGGTGAGTGAGAGCTGTCATCTTCCCTTTACAAGCTTCAAAAATGTATTTATCGTGTGATTTTGGAAATAAAAGTTTCATATTCTGAAAGCCAAGACTTTGTTAATTTAAAATCAAACAAAACACCCGAACCCCGAAAAACTATTTTTTTACGCAAATCCATGTTTATTTTGAAATGAGCCGTTGCGACTTCCGACTGATTTCGATAGAGTGGGTCACATTTGATTATTAAAATGTAAACCGATCTTTTTCATATGGGTGTTTTAGAGTTGTACCCCCTAGATCTAGTCTCTAGTAATTCTGCTCAAACTGCACCAGATTGAAGCATTTTACTTTAAAATGTTAAAACAAATCTTTCCGGGGGGGCATACCCCCGGACCCCCCTAGAGGATGTGACGTCCACCCCCCAATTAAAACATGTTCATACAATAATGAATACATTTGAAACCTTCTATAACCAACATGTTAATACGTTTCAGTTTTTGTAGTGTATTTGTCTTTTGTAGAGATTTTTCATTTATTCTTTATATTCTATTGTGTATTGCTTGGAGGGGCGGGGGGGGGGGGGGGGGGGGGCACCAAATCATAATCTCGCCGAGGGCACCAAAATGTCTAGGGCCGGCCCTGCGTGCACTTGTTGTTACAGCAGGATCAGTTTGTGTGTTGTGGACACGACCCGTATATTTTCGCAATGCGTGTTCTCAACATTTAGCATTTTTCTTATTATTTAATTTAATTTGCTTACTTTAACATCATTGTTCATGGTGGGGCTAAGGTGGGGCTAAGCCATTTATTGGTATGGCTGTAGCCTACCCCAGTAACGTGAAAACAGTGGCATAAAATGGCAATTACCGTAGAGTGTTTCCGATGACATCACACTGACACATATATAAACAGAAAGAGCAAAACGTGCTTCCCAGTCCGTTTGTATATGCATACATACTGTATGTGGACTCTTGTTTCTTGTTTGAGATGTTTATTTTGACCCCATCCTGCTTGTGTCAGTCAACTTTATCCTGATATATCCATAAATACAATGGCGAGAGAGAGGGAAAAAAATGGCAAGTGCTGCCTGTATAGGACAGAACAGAAAATTAACCAACAATGGCAATGGCAACATTTAAAGAAGAATTGTTGAAATATCCGGACACGAAAACAAAGTGCCTCAAAAATTGAAGAAAAACATTTCTTAAAAGGTCAAACGAAACAGGTGCTAGGCTACATATAAATAGACTGTTGAAATACTAAATGTTTTCTCAAACAACAAAGGGTATTATGGAAGGTCTTAATGCACATCAAACATGTATCTCAAATGCAAATGATCTTTACTATGCTATAATTATCATAATAAGGCATACATAATATGGTTAATTTCTCCAGATAACGCTATGACTTTCAGAGAAAAAATACATAAAATATAGGCATTGAGGAAGCTTTAAGGTGATCAGTGGCTAAACGTTTCAGTTTTGCTCCCTTTTTATTTACTATTGAATCAAAGATTGTAAATGAACTATCAATCAGAGCATCCTAACTCAGACGTTGAGTTTATGAAAATACTTGAAATGTATCATTCGATACCGAGCAGACGCAATGTGGAGCTGTTCACTGCCTGTGGTTCTGAAGTGCAAATCGTTAAGCTGCAGTTTACAATCTGTTGCACACGGGGGCAGTAAACGTTTACACACAGGATGCATTTGTATTGTCCTTCTACTTGACTAGAAGTTATTGTACACCATAGTGATCTAATGGAAGGAAACTTTTATTTTTACCCAATTGTATTCTCATTTATTAAATCAGTTAACTTTATGATGTTAACTCAGAAATCATAGTCCCTTTCATATCAGTGTGCAGCTTAAAAGTTGCTAGTCTACAGTATAAACTGGACATTTAGCATTTAACAGAGGGCAATGAAAAGCAAGTTACACTTTCATCTGTTTCTTACACCTTTATTATGTTTTGTATATGTCAAATTCCTTTAACATTAAAAGTAGTAAATATGGGTTATTTTCTTGTTCAAGCTGAATTATCAACAAGAAAGAAAGTGAAAAACATAAAGACAGTTATTAACCATTGAGAATGTTTATTTTCATGGTCATAGCTGTGGCAGGAAATTGAGTTAAGCGACAATCCTCTCTCCAATGGGGATGGGGCCCAGGGTGACATCACCTTCCCATTCGAAAACTAGAAAGAAAGACAGAAGACACGTGTCACGTTTTTCACTGCTGGGGTTGTCTTACAACTCAGGCACACATTCACTAGGAATGCATACAATATACCATACCGTTATTTTCCCTTTGGGACACATCACGGATCTTCCTTCCAGGAGTCTGACCGGGGTTGAGGTTCCAAGCTCCTTTAAATCCACCAGATTCACAGGAGCCACAAGCTGCATCCTGTCCGCTGGCCTCTTTCCAACTTGGAGGAAAGAAGAAGAAGAGAAGAAAAGTTAATAATGTATCAATACTCCAATGACACATTTTCAAAGAAGCCCAGACTCACCCATTGATGTAGGAACAAGCTCTATGTTCAGCATCGATGGGACATGAAGTGGATGTAGCTTTCAGGTGGCATGTAATGTAGAGCTGTTAGAAAAAGAGAGGGGTTAAGTTATTATTATATGTATTTTTCCTGCATATGATGTATAGCAGAATCTTTTAATCAGTCTTGGAGATGCCCACCATTCCACTGTCAACGCCCTGGAACCTGAAGGCCTCCAACTGGAACTGAAGCTTGTTCTCTGCAGTGCGAGCCATGAACTTAGAGCTAGAGCCTGTGATCCTTGCATCAACCAAACACCTGCATGCAGAAAAACCACATTAGAGGACAAACTTCTGTTTGTGATAATACATTTTCACTGTACACATCAATTTAAATTAACCAGCTCACCCATTGTTTTCAATGAAGACATAGTTAGGTATTGAGTTCATGTCAGGTGCAATGGTGGCTACGCATCTCTCCACATAGACACGGAGGGGCACGTGGAAGAACTGCTTGACAACAGCCTCTACATTTATGATGTCTCCCAGGTAATACTGGTAGCTTGGTCTCTCGTTTTGCCCGAAATCTGATCAAACATAAAATTAAAATGTAAGAGTGTTGCAAAATATACATTTCTAATCAAAGCTCTGTAAAAGGTTAATTCTGCAGATAAACTGTTTTTTTAACTCACCAGTCATGAGTCTCAAGGTGAAGTAAAGGAATTCCTCTGACACCTTAACTGCAGAGAATGGGATCCACAAGGGGTCAAGAGGAAGGCTGCTCACATTGTGCTTCCTAAATGATGAAATAGGTTTGCTTAAAATGCAGCTTAAAGTCATTTCTAATATGCATCCGCCACAGGTATCAGATTTGGTGATCCATGGTTACTGGAGTTACTAAATGTGTTAGTATTTCAATGTCATATTATGTTATTTATTATATGTTTGTATGTTCATTGCCACACCTCTAATGGTCTTATTACCTTGGGTAGTGGCATTCCACAATTACTGCAGCTTTGCTGGTCCTCACCACAAGAGTATCGGCCAGAGGTTTGGGATCATAGTTCAGAGTGAAGCTGTAGATAAGGTAATCTTGTGTCACCTAGTGGAAAAATGTATATTAGTACAAACAAATGGCATCATACATGAACATATTGGTTTACCATATTTTTAGATAATAATCATTGCAATCTTTCATTTATTTTTCAGTGACTACCATTTGTATTTAGCTTACGGTTAATGTGCTAAGACAACTTTGCAGTTCTGTCTCAAAAATCAACACTTGAGCAGCATTGTCCTCTGCAACAGGGGCACAGTTTCCCAGGGTAATGTCGGCAGGGTTGATAAATTGGCCAATCCCAAACAAGTCCTTCTTGGCTTCCACGTGAGCAATACTCTCTCTGCACTCGACAGCAACAGTTGCAGCAGCAACAGGAAATCTCAACTCGAACGGCACCACGACTTCAGGGTCAGGCGTGGGGTCAGCAGGGTATCCCCAGGTGAGAGGTCTTTCAAATGTCTGCTTACTCTGTTGGGGCGTCTGAGGATGTTGTTTGACAGGCTCCTGTCTCGGTGCTGGCTTCTCGTATGGTGCTCTCGGCATGTAACCACCCACAGCCAATTGAGCATGACATAAGCTGCCTAACAAGGCCAGTGCCACAAGGCACACAACAGTGGACTTTATCACCATCGCTTCACAACAGCAAGTGATCTACACAGTTCACTAGGTGATGTGAAGAAGATGGACATGTGCACCTACTTTTATAATAAGTTATCATGTTTGCTTCCACAACATTCCCGCCCATTCTGTTGGCCATTCCCCATCAGACCTGATGATCTTAGATGCTAAGCCAATGAAATGATTGCTGCTTTTGACGAAAGCAATGCCTACAGCTCTGGTGATGCATCTTCAACTAGATTTTGATTATTTATTATTTTAATGCATAACATTTTATACTATGCTGAAAAAATACAAGCAGCATAAATAAATAGTATTATGAACACAAAACTGTGGATGTGCTGACACAAATGTGATGGTAATGCAGCCAAATGAAACAAATATTAACATATGGAGGGTATAATTTGAAAATGAAAGGTCTTGGTCACAAAAAGTTATGTTGACCTTGGGTTAGGTCAACCTTCCCTCAACATGGAATTTCAAACTCAATATTTTTGCCAAAGTACATTTTGTGGAGAGCTGCAAGTCAATATGGTCCGACTCCAGGTTGATGACCTTTACTGTGTTTACATAGAGATCAAATAGATTGGTGATCTTGAGAAGTAAAAAGAGTTTATAAATGAAATATTCCTGCGAGAGAAAAATTAGATTAACCCCCAAATTGAAAATTAATACAGAGGTCAAGTGATGACATGTTTTTCCTTGTTTTAACCTGCAGATACGTGATTTACAATAAGCTCCAATTATTAATCTGCTTTGCTTTCCATTTTTTCGTCCTCTTTTTTGACCAAATGATTTCAAATATAACAAATCCATATTTTATAAATGGCAAAGCTATTAAACAAATTATTAAAATCAAAATTAACAACAAAATTGTATGCAACCTCTAAATCTTCGTTACCGCAACAGTGAGAAAAAAAGCTTATCCAAGAAAAATGAATTGCTATGTCAACCAAGTACAGACTGATCTGAATCTGCATACAATTTTCTATGTTTGACGGGAAATACAAAGTATGCCAATCTCACAATATTTCCCCAGCAAGGTTCTAAGAAAATGTGTTAGTATTTCAATGAAATAAGATGTTCAGACATGAATGTTATAAATATATAAATTGCTAGTATATATTACATGAATCCAGCCATCTAGAGAATGTTGAAATGCTTGACGTATATGCACACGCCACTTACTTAACTCATTTCTTTACATTTGACATATCTGCATGCTATAATAGTTGCTTATGGATGCTCGTCAATTCAGTTAAATGTTTGTATCAATGGCAAATAAGATAGGAAGAAGTATTTGTTTAGTCGAGTCCTGCTGCCCTAATACATGATGACCTGCACATTGCAGGTCATACAAACTCTGTGAAAGGTTTTGTTTTGATATTGTACAAACAATCTGGAAATTCTGACATTCACGCTCAATGACAATCAGGGGGTTCTTAAGCATGGGTTTGATAAGATAAGAAGAAGTATTTGTTTAGTCGAGTCCTGCTGCCCTAATACATGATGACCTGCACATTGCAGGTCATACAAACTCTGAAAGGTTTTGTTTTGAAATTGTACAAACAATCTGGAAATTCTGACATTCACGCTCAATGACAATCAGGGGATTCTTAAGCATGGGTTGGATACTAATGAATACATATTCATGTTAATGCAACAGTGAGTTTACTACCATGTATGCTGTTATTATCTTCCGATGCAATATCTCTAGAATTCATGTTATTTGTCCACTGATATTACTTGTTTGGCAATCCATGAAATCTCTTGAGTGCATCACCACACACCACAGTCACTGAAGCTTGTGATTGGAAGTTATGGGCAGCAAATAGGATGTTAGTCCTCATCGTCAACATTACCAATAGGCCAACCTTATAAAAGTCAGCATAGCACCATTTTTTATTCCACAGTAGTTGGTGTTCCTTTCGAATCAGTTCACTGTGAAGCCAATGCAATGAAGTTGATTTTTACTTTTTTGGCAGTTGCCCTGCTTGGCTGTCTGGCTGATGCTCAAAATGTAAAGGGGCACCCGCATTGGCCAACGTGGCCTCAGGATCCTCAGGAGCCCCCACCGTGGCCTCAGATTCCTCAGGGGCCTCCGGAGCCCCCACCGTGGCCACAGTGGACTCAGATTCCTCAGGGGCCTCCGGTGCCCGCACCGTGGCCACAGTGGACTCAGATTCCTCAGGGGCCTCCGGTGCCCGCACGGTGGCCACTGTGGCCTCAGGATCCTAAGCATCAACACTTGCATTCAGATCAGCAGCCTAAACAGCCAACGAGGCCTCAGCTGCCCCAGCAGCCAACAACTCCCCCTAAATGGAACCCACCTCAGCAGCCAACAACTCCCCCTAAATGGAACCCACCTCAGCAGCCAACAACTCCCCCTAAATGGAACCCACCTCAGCACCCTAAACAGCATGATCAACATCCTAAACAGCCACAGTGGCTTCAGCAGCCAACAACTCCCCCTAAATGGAACCCACCTCAGCAGCCTCAGCAGCCTCAGCATCCTCAGCAGCCTCAGCATCCTAAACAGCATGATCAACATCCTAAACAGCCACAGTGGCTTCAGCAGCCAACAACTCCCCCTAAATGGAACCCACCTCAGCAGCCAACAACTCCCCCTTATTGGAACCCACCCCAGCAGCCTCAGCATCCTAAACAGCATGATCAACATCCTAAACAGCCACAGTGGCTTCAGCAGCCAACAACTCCCCCTAAATGGAACCCACCTCAGCAGCCTCAGCAGCCTCAGCAGCCTCAGCAATATGAACAGCAATATGATCAGCAGACTAAACAGCCACAGAGGCCTCAGCTGCCCCAGCAAACCTGTGAAGTTGCTGACAATCAAAAGATACATTGTGGAGCTCCTGGAATCTCTACTGAACATTGTGAAGCTATAAACTGCTGCTATGGTGGAAACATGTGCTATTATGGAAAATCTGGTTAGTGTTTTTCTTACTCCTCAAAGAAATACATGTATATCTCTAGTAATTTAAATGTGTTCAATGAGTATAGCATGATCCATAGTCTTTGCTTGTAATTGTGTTCTTTTCAGTGACCCTTCAGTGCACCAAGGATGGTCAATTCATCGTGGTGGTGGCCAAAGACGCCACCCTACCTAACCTCGATTTAGAGACAGTTTTCTTCCTTGGAGGTGGCGAAACCTGCAATCCTGTTGGCACTACTTCAGCCTTTGCCATCTACCAGTTCCCTGTCACTGCCTGTGGTACTGTCATGATGGTAAGGATTTTGACTAATTTAAATGTATAATGTCATTAGTATACATTTTTGTTGGGTAGTAATTAAAACTGAAATACTGCCAACCTACTGTAGGAAGAGCCTGGCGTTATAATCTATGAGAACCGGATGTCCTCCTCTTATGAAGTCGCTATTGGACCCAACGGAGCCATCACCAGGGACAGTCAATACGAGTATGTATTTGTATTTGTTTAACTCTGAGTGGTCACAACATGAAAGATTACTACTTATATTGCTACTTCAGTGAATTCTCTGCTAAGGCCTCAAGTATTCAGACAAATCAGTGGTATCAATAGAATACAGTGAATTTACCTTGAATTCTCTACAATGGATTGGGGTTAGTTCATTGTGATATGACAAACTGCACTTTAATACTTTTCTGACCAACTGACTAACATAGACCTTATATCTTGTCTCAGGCTGCTTTTCCAGTGTAGATACAGTGGCACCTCAATTGAGGCTCTAGTTATCGAGGTTGGCCTGCTTCCTCCACCACACCCAGTGGCAGCTCCAGGACCCCTGCGCGTGGAGCTAGTGCTGGCCAATGGAGAGTGTTCAGTCAAGGGATGTGTGGAAGGTTAGTGTAAAGGACATATGGTGTGCTGTCAGTCTCATTCGGCAGTGACTGTGCACTAACCACATTTTTTTTGCTTGAGCAGAGGAGGTGGCCTACAACTCCTTTTACGTTGACTCTGACTACCCCGTCACAAAGGTTCTCAGAGACCCTGTGTATGCGGAAGTCCATATACTGGAGAGGACTGATCCCAACATTATATTGACTCTTGGAAAATGCTGGGCAACTTCTGCTCCCTACCCTCAAAGTCTCCCTCAATGGGACTTGCTGATTGATGGGTAAGAGTGAATGTTGATTTTACTTGGAAATAGGCATTTATAAAACTTTCTACGAGGCTATACTCAAAACCTATTCTTCACTCTCTTTGCCATAGCTGCCCATACCGTGATGACCGCTATCTGACCGCTCTGGTCCCTGTGGACGCTTCATCAGGACTCATGTACCCAACCCACCACAGGCGTTTTGTTTTCAAGATGTTCACGTTTGTATCCGGTGGAGGTGTAAAGCAACAGGCTTTGATTCCTCTCAACGAAAAGGTATAGGATTTAACTATCTAAGACAAAGGCTTTTGTCAAGTTTAGTTTTTATATTTGTTTTTTGTAATATAACCTTCATAATTACGAATAATATATAACATTTTTTGACCAGGTGTATATCCACTGTGAAGCAGCCGTGTGTCAACCGTCTGTCGGAGACAATTGTGAACCTAGGTGCTTCAGAAACAGTAAGTATAACAATATTCACTGTGAAAATATTTAAACCACCAATTTTATTTTTCTCTGAAGTCTGTAAAATGAACACAAGGCAAGGCAAGTGTATTCATATAGCACATTTCAACACAAGGCAGTTCAAAGTGCTTTACAAAAATGAAAAATATTAATAGCATTAAGAAATAGTGCAGTGGAAACACATTATAAATGGCATTTAAAAACAGTCATTAAAAAGCAAAGAGATTAAAATAAACATAAAACAAGCTAATATAGAATAAGGTATGAAATACATGCATACAAGTTACAGTGCATTGTAAGATATGAATAGTTCATTTAAAAGCAGCAGCAAAATGAAAGTATTTTATCCTGGATTCAAATAGTAAGAGTTGCAGGGGACCTTCAATTTTCTGGGAGTTTATTCCAGATTTTTGGAGCACAATAACTAACGATGCTTCTCCATGTTTAGTTCTGAGTCTGGAGACAAAAAGCAGACTCGTGACAAACAGTAAACTATAGAGTCATGTTTTGTAAGTGTTAGACAGGAAAAGTATGGCAGATGATTTGAAAATCAAAAAAGCTGAACATGTTTTCACCAAAGGCGTATAATGTCTGATGTCATCTTGTGTCTTTTTCAACCTCAAGTCTGACAGCAACTGACCATTGGAATGTATTTTACACAGGGAGAGACGTTTCTGTCCAGAAAGGCTCCAGAGAAGAGACCACTGTGGTTAGCAGTAAGGAGCTGGTCTTCATTCAGTAACAACATTACATTATCATGAAATCTCTTTTTCTGATGTTTTGTGAAAAGTGATTGAGTTTCAAATAAATACCCAATTGCTGAACTATGTTTTCGAGTCTTGTGAATTAACATTGACAATGGCATATTATGACTATATGACTCAACACACATGACTTCAAATCAATGCAAACTTTATTTCCATAGCACATCTCAAAACATCTGCAGTTTGACCAAAACAGGCACAGATTACCAATGTATACAAAGCAAAAAAACAAACAAACTATAAAATAATCATTGTAAAACAATGCAGGACAACAGAAAAAAAGTTAAGGTGTGAAGCTTAACTCTATCAAAAGATACATATTCTTAAACCTGATAAGGTTTAATTGATTTTTGTTTTAGAGTGTTGGATTTTAGAAATATTTATGCCTGTTGTTTAAACTCATTGCTTAAAGGCAATACATCATGGTTTCCCATAAATGTACATTTACAATTATGGATATGGTATTTGGCTTTTGCAATAGTTGATTAATCAACTACATTAGTGTTTTGTATACCATTATCAGAGACCAAACAACAAATTGCTCAAAAGCATTAGAAGCCTTTATTAAAGAGACTTAGTGCCGCCCACAGGAGATGCGAGCGGAGGACTGAGGAGGGGAACCGAGGAGAGAGGAGGGGAAGCAGCAGGCGTTTAGAGAAATGAGAACTCCTCTCCTCTGAGCGGTCATTTTAAAGAGACGTCCGTTAATGATGACAGGAGGCACAGCTGGACAGATGTGTTCATGACCACTTATATATTTAATTTTAATTCATTCACAGTGCGGTATGAGACAATAACAGGCTACAGATGCGGACATATACATACACACACACACACATATATATTTATATATATATTTATATAAATATATACAATTTCAGATTCAAACAAGTATGAGAGCACTCACTATCAGAGACTGGATATATCCCCCCCCCCCATATCTGCTTTCTTTTCGTACAGGATGGTACAGTGCTATGCTAATGGAGATAATAAAGGAAGTGTTAAGCTCCTTTCCTTATCGTCCAGAGTAATAAATAGCTCTTATCCTCGCTCCCACTTAGGTTATTTCGCTCAGTTAGGAATCAAAAAAGACTGAACCGCAGCCTTAGTGCAAGTGATCAGTCACTTTAGACACGATAGCAAAACAGTTGGTTTGCACGTATTGTAGTGGTTTAGTGACCAATTACTATATACTGTAGCTATGTGTAATGACATTAACTTTGCCCTGATGTGATAGCACTGGTGTTTTTGTTTTGCAGTGGGGGGCTGAGTAATCTGCTCTACCTGTGTTGTTTGCCTGACCATGTGCCCGCTGTCTTAGATGAACCTCGCGTCGTGCTCCTCAGAGTGTATGGTGCCATCTTACAGGTTGGTCTGTTCAGCTGTTGAATTACTATGGGGGAAAATATAATTTCTGTAGTCATTCTTCTATCATTATTGTCTGCCTGGAAGTATAAACTAAAGCAAAAATGTAATCAAACTGTCTTTCTGTCTGTCTTTCTGTGACACAGGGAGTGGACTCCCTGGTGTTGGAAAGTGTGATGTTCGCCATCCTGGCAGAACGAACTTTAGGACCAAAACTGTACGGCATCTTTCCCCAGGGACGCTTAGAACAGTACTTTCCGGTATAATACATGCACACACACATACACCGTACACACATTCATACATAACAAAATAATGTTTCAAAGTATTGAACATTCAGGGTTAAAATCTAATCTGAATTTCTATTGAACACATTCCTTCTACTTTGTAAGTAGTATGTAAATCCATAAAATACTTGAGCTAGGTCCTTAGGTAGAGGAAGCATTGGTATCATCTTTATTTTATCTGTTTTTCCAGAATACCCGCATGCGCACAGATCAACTTCCCGATCCTGCCACATATGTTTCCATGAAATGATCATGCCCTTTAACAAAGAGCCCAGTTGGCTATTTGGGACCATTGACAAGTAGGACATCTTGGTATCTCCTTCTTTGACTAGAACTATATGCTTTGGATGTAATGTCTTCTTTTTCCTTTAGATACATGGATCAAGTGATGAAGCTTAATTTTGTACGTGAAGCACATGAAATTAGACCTGCCTGCTGAGCTGGAGAATCTACCGTGAGTTGGGGCACAGGAATCAAATATACATAAATATATAAGCAATATTGTGATGCATTAAGTGACTATCATAAAGTATAAATAAAGCCTCAAAGTTAGGGTAAGTAGAGATGAGGAAAAACAGTGTGAGTGAGGGAGCAGAATCTTTTTCAAAATGTTTGAAAAATAATCACAATTCAAATAAAATACAATATACACACAAAAAACAACTATTGACAATTATAACTCTTGCAGATACCCATGTACGAGGACAAAAACGTCAATACAATAAATATCATATTTTTCTCTTTTTTTAAATCACAACTTAGCAGGAGGGTCATTGAACATGCAAACCCTCGTGATTCAGAGTTTTACAGTCAGTGTCAAACACTGATTTTGAGGGGAAGTAGAAACACGATGATGCAATCTCTATTGCTTAAGCCAAGTGTCAACAAGATGTTGTTTGGTCAGAGCCATCGCATATCATTTGCTGTAATTTACCCACTGTAAATACTGTTCAACTGCTCACACTGTATCTAGCACATGCATACCCTTATTCCATTGTCTTCACTCAATATTCTGTGCAATGACAATAATGTTGAACCTAATCTGATGTCATGTAGATTTTAGGAAGTTGGTCAGGTTAGCCTGTTACTACTGACGTTTAAGGACCAGCACCAAAAACCTAAAGACACAGTGTTTATTGTCACTGTTTGTCTATGAGCACATGTTTTATCTTTTAGATATGTAGCAGTCTCCCACTGACGTCTGACACAGTTATGAGACTTCAAGTCGCCATCTTCTTGGCTTGATGTAAACAATTAAATTAATCAGGAAAAACGCACCACTCCACCCCCCTCAGTATATTTCATATTGTAGTTACATCATCCTAAGCTTCTGGAGAATTGAATAACACTTTTGCCACTTATGAAAAAGTAGCTTTCTCAAAAATACACATAATGATCATATTGGGTGATCTTATGGGTTACATACATAGATGCTTTGAATTAATCAGTATATTTTTGCCTAGTATACCTCTTAACAGTACAATTTGAATGAATAATTATTAAAAATAAAATACCGTCATTGCTGCAGTGTAGTAACTGTAGTCTCTAGGACATCATGTTTTATATTCGCCTCATTTCTTTAAAATTGGTATTAATGATTAGCAAGTAACACCGCCTGCAAATGCATCACTGACAAGCTCCTTCTTTCCTCTCCCTTTCTCTGTCATCATCTACTCTGTTCATCTGACTCTTTCCTCCACCACAGTGCGCTGCTGGCCGAGACTAAATCACTGGTGGTATTCTGCCACAATGACGTCACGGAAGGTAAACTTTAATCCTCAAACTTCTAACTTTGGCTAATGGATCAACACACTCTCACTCCCTAAGCGTCCGGGAGCGACGCTTGGTCAGGGTCCCGTGGCGTCCAGTTGTGATGCGCCGAGGCTCCTTCAGCTTCATAAACGGACGCAAAGAGCTTTCAACTGATTGCAATGTATTCCCATTGGCGTCGTTATTTGACGCTTAGGGAAGCACGGCATTCGTTTGTGTCGGAGGCTGTTAAAGGCAATGTGAGCGTCCATTCCCATTGGATAACGGAGAATTGTACACCCGGAAGTAAGTATTCCCCTTACTGTCGATTGATTTGACAGTGAGATCTCCACTACTCATCAACTCAAAAACACCAGATTATCCTTGTTAATTAAACGACATTGATAGGTTTTAGTGTGTGGACAATGCTTTTGTCACGTTTTCCCCTTCAATTCTGAGAAACAAGTCGTTTTCTATGAGTTTTGGATGGCCGAAGACATTACATTACCCACAATCCTCTGTAGCAACCATAGACTGTATAAAACAATTAAATAATACATTATTCCGAGTGTGCTTGCTTTTCTCTTTGAAAGTCATCACATAACGGCATTGTAATACACGTTTCGGCTGCATTAAATATGACATATCTGCCGTAGTTAACTCTGGCCTGATGACAAGACTTCTAGACAAACAGGAACTGCCGCCAAAACTGAAAACTTGACGTGGATCTTAAATATATAAGCAATTAAACAACATCTTACATTTCTTTTCACACAATACGTCTCCTTGCAGTATCAACACTAATTCGGCTGACTTTTATATTTGATCCAATTGGTAGATAGGCTGCCATAACGGTGCACAGCTGATAGAAAGGGACACCTACTGGTTAAAGCACATTATTGCATTTTATAATTGTATTATTAGATATTAATAGGAGGATGTGCAAAACAGACAAACTAATAAGGCTTTATTTAAACATTAAAGAATACTTTAGGTTAAGGTCTTCTTTTGAATAAGAAAAAAGCTTTGGGGGTATAGAAGATGAATATGGAGGGATGAAACCCTCTTTGATGGTCACACATGCAGAGCACACAGCACACACAGTGAAATGTGTATCTACAGATAAATATTAAGCCTGACAAAGTACTTAACGTCTAATATATTGCTTTCCTGCAATGTTAACTATGTTTAAGCACTTATTTTAACTGATATTATACATATGTATTATACTCTTATAAGATGTATGTAGATAGTATAAGAAATGTGCAGAATATGACAATGTAATGTCATACACACATATTGGTAGATGTCTTGTAATGCACTGTTGAGGAACCTGCAACTCAAGTTTTGCATTCATTGCATAACTACACCGTAGTAGTGTATAATATGAATAAACCTTAGAAAATCTTGAAATCTTGAAAGGGATGTGCAAAATAGTCATTATATACAGTCTTTAATGTCAATAAACCTTAGAAAATCTTGAAATATTGAATGGGATGTGCAAAATAGTCATTATATACAGTCTTTAATTAACTATTAGTAGAGAATAACGACGAGTAAAGAATATACTTTATAGGGATCCTAATAATATCTAATAATAAAATTATAAAATGCAATAACGTGCTTTAACCAGTAGGTGTCCCTTTCTATCAGCTGTGCACCGTTATGGCGTAAATACAGCCTATCTACCAATTGGATCAAATATAAAAGTCAGCCGAATTAGTGTTGATACTGCAAGGAGACGTATTGTGTGAAAAGAAATGTAAGATGTTTAATTGCTTATATATTTAAGATCCACGTCAAGTTTTCAGTTTTGGCGGCAGTTCCTGTTTGTCTAGAAGTCTTGTCATCAGGGCTCTATAAATAGAGTTAACTACGGCAGATATGTCATATTTAATGCAGCCGAAACGTGTATTACAATGCCGTTATGTGATGACTTTCAAAGAGAAAAGCAAGCACACTCGGAATAATGTATTATTTAATTGTTTTATACAGTCTATGGTTGCTACAGAGGATTGTGGGTAATGTAATGTCTTCGGCCATCCAAAACTCATAGAAAACGACTTGTTTCTCAGAATTGAAGGGGAAAACGTGACAAAAGCATTGTACACACACTAAAACCTATCAATGTCGTTTAATTAACAAGGATAATCTGGTGTTTTTGAGTTGATAAGTAGTGGAGATATCACTGTCAAATCAATCGACAGTAAGGGGAATACTTACTTCCGGGTGTACAATTCTCCGTTATCCAATGGGAATGGACGCTCACATTGCCTTTAACAGCCTCCGACACAAACGAATGCCGTGCTTCCCTAAGCGTCAAATAACGACGCCAATGGGAATACATTGCAATCAGTTGAAAGCTCTTTGCGTCCGTTTATGAAGTTGAAGGAGCCTCGGCGCGTCACAACTGGACGCCACGGGACCCTGACCAAGCGTCGCTCCTGGACGCTTAGGGAGTGAGAGTGTGTTGAATGGATCAACCCTTAGCAGTTATAACCATAAGTCAAAGAAAGGCTTGGCTGTAGTTATTAATAGGAACTGCTCAAATTCATATGCATCTTCCTGTATTTGAAGATGAAGAATACAAAGTGGCGGTCGGGGAATAGCTTTTTAATAAATGGGAATGTCTCTTAGAATAACTACTTAATCTGAACTGACATATTAAAGATATGTGGAAAACTGCTAAATATACACATATATTTTTTCATCAATATATAATAGGTCTCAGATATATACAAAACATGTCTCTGAAGTGTTTGGCTCCAAATACCAAGCAGATCATGCATTGTAGCATCCCATAATCCCCTCTGTTTCAGCCCTGTTTCAAAAGTGCTGATTCGCTGTCTGTTACTTTAGATGAAAATAAGGAGCCACTCCCCACGCCCCTACTGAGATGTTTGGTTAAAAAGAGGGGGGGGGGGGGGGGGGGTAACCTTGGTTGGTGATTGGCTAATGGTTACTCAAGCCAAAAAATCGTTATGACATCATAAAGTGGCCAACATCTGATCAGCTCATTTTCAGACAGGTTTTTATATAAATGGATCAGGACAAAAAGAGAGCGAATCTTTTTTCCTGAAACTTTCAGAATCTCTTTACACAGAGGGGACACATGTTTATGTATAAAATACATGAACAAGTGGATTTTGCATAATAGGTGACCTTTAAGTCCAATCCTTCAGAGTCCCACAAAAGAGACTCACAGTGTTGATGTTTAAACCAAAAATATAAGGCCATCTCTTTTGGGAAATGGATACGCTCTGATCATACAGTGCCATCTAGTGGTTAAAATTGCTAATGCAAATGTTGTATTCAGATGGCAATCATTGATTTAAAAATCAGGCTAGATGAATAACCAGGCTACTGCTATCGGTACAACATAGGAGCTCAGTTTCAGTGCAGTTAAATAAATGAACAGAAACGATAACCATCAAAACAATGCACACAAAAAGGAAACATACATTTGAAAGCTCATTGAGGCAAGTTTATTTATATAGCACCTTTCAACACAAGGCAATTCAAAGTTATTAAGACATATTGCAGCAGTAACATATTTAAAAATGGCATTTTAACTAATTTCAAAGCAAAGATAATAAAACATGAATAACACAGGCACATGAATAAAAGTTACAGTGCAGTGTGAGATATGAATATATCAAGTAAAAGCAGCAGCAAAAATAATATTGAGATCTTCCCAGTGCCTGCAGAACAATATGGGTCAGTAAAAAGGACCTTGTGGTAAGGTGGAGTAGTGAGGGGAGTTAAGTGTCATAGAAGTCTCGATCACAGGAAGACAGCTGCAGGCTTTTTTTGTATCACAGACATAGGCCTCCCACATGTATCACATATTTATATATGTGTATATCTGTATTATAAGTAAGGTTTGAAGCTCTCTTCATCAGAACCAAAAACACAAAACCTCAAGGACTTATCAGAGTCTAAAGCGATCGGTGGTATTTACTAGACTTCCTGTTTCCTCTAAGTCTATCTCTTCCGAATGTGTGAGAAGATGAAGTCTGACACGCACACAGCCACATATGAAATCATTCATAAGTCTGAACATGTTTAAATAACACAAAGTACATAACCACAGACATTGTAAGTACCAACGTTTTAAGTTTTAAACCAACGTGCAATATGTCTAATCTTTGCAAGCAATTGCATGAATGTGCCACACTTTTATTAATCAAACTTTTACATTTGTGTGTGTTTTTTTGCAGTTAATATATTTAAGATGTTTAGAAGAAAAATCCCTCAAATTGTCTATATGCAAAAATAATCATGACCTTTTGCCCTTTTGTCTAGGGTTTGTGAATCTATTTCTTTTTATTTTGTGACCAACTTAATAATAATAAGGGACTTATATACACAGATACAAATTATATAGACAATATTACAAAAAGAAAAAGAAAAAACAAAGAAAAAATATAGGGAGTCCCTTTCCCATGCCACCCATCTTGCCATTTCACAGAAAATCCTACCTGATGTTTGGTGGCAATCGTCTGAGTTCATCTATCTATTATATTATACATTATTTATATTATAGCATAACCCCTAGATTCCACCGGGTCCGTCTGCGGCGCGTTACGGCTGCGCCACGGTTTTGGTCCAGCCTCCTCCGGCGTTATACCCTACCAGGCGCGTTTCAGAAGCATTTCAGAAGCGGAGCGTCTTGCCTGCCGGCTCGCAGTTTTTGTTGATTTTGGCATATTTCCTGGACAGGCTACTTTGTACAGACAAAGTTAATAATAACTGCAATATTCCAGTTATAAACTACATGAATCAAAGATGTGTTGCTGTATTTTAGTGGTAAAAAAATGCATTCATCATCATAATTATTATATATAATTTACACAGTGCCTGTAAACCGGAGGAGAATGCTGGCATTTCTCCTCCTACTTGAAAGACTACGGAGGGATAAGGTCTGCAAAATTTGTTTGTTTGTGTGTGTATATATCTATATATATATGCTATATATGCTCTGAACGTTCCACTTCCTGCCTGACCGACCTTATGTTACGGCTGCGCCGCGACAAAAATAGGATTCAATCCTAATTTTAGAGGAGCCCTGCGCCGAGACGCTTCTGGGACGCTTCTGAGCCGTAACGCGCCGCGTGTGGTGGAATAGCACCCATTGACTAGAATCGCCGCGGTCACCGCGGCGCAGCCGTAACGCGGCCGTAACGCGCCGCAGACGGACCCGGTGGAATCTAGGGGTAACCCCTAGATTCCACCGGGTCCGTCTGCGGCGCGTTACGGGCGCGCCACGGCGCTCACGGCGATCGCGGCCACTCTAGTCAATGGGTGCTATTCCACAACACGCGGCGCGTTACGGCTCAGAAGCGTCCCAGAAGCGTCCCAGAAGCGTCTCGGCGCAGGGCTCCTCTAAAATTACCCCTAGATTCCACCGGGTCCGTCTGCGGCGCGTTACGGGCGCGTTACGGGCGCGTTACGGCTGCGCCGCGGTGCTCACGGCGATCGCGGCCACTCTAGTCAATGGGTGCTATTCCACCACACGCGGCGCGTTACGGCTCAGAAGCGGCTCGGCGCAGGGCTCCTCTAAAATTAGGATCGAATCCTATTTTTGTCGCGGCACAGCCGTAACGTAAGGTCGGGCAGGCAGGAAGTGGAACGTTCAGAGCATATATAGCATATATATATATACACACACACACAAACTAATTTTGCAGACCCTATCCCTCCGTAGTCTTTCAAGTAGGAGGAGAAATGCCAGCGTTCTCCTCCGGTTTACAGGCACTGTGTAAATTATATATATAGAATAATTATGATGATGAATCCATTTTTTTACCACTAAAATACAGCAACACATCTTTGATTCATGTCGTTTATAACTGGAATATTACAGTTATTATTAACTTTGTCTGTACAAAGTAGCCTGTCCAGGAAATATGCCCAAATCAACAAAAACTGTGAGCCGGCAGGCAAGACGCTCCGCTTCTGAAATGCTTCTGAAACGCGCCTGGTAGGGTATGACGCCGGAGGAGGCCGGACCAAAACCGCGGCGCAGACGGACCCGGTGGAATCTAGGGGTAACAATTTATCCACATCAAATACATTCATAACATTTCATCTGTTTGAGCTGAATTGAGATTGACTCCTAATAATCTACAAATGCCCCAAGGTGTGCATATATGTACAATCTTAATTTACATGAATGATATTACCAGATCAGCAGCTCTTTTAATAGCCTCTAATGTTTCCCCCTTAGCCTTATTAGCAGAAGAGATTGACAGCTCTGAGATTAGTAGGTCATGGAAGGATGATATCCATTGCTTAATAAATAAAGTATGTGGGGGTTTCCATCGTATTACAATAAAACAATTTTAAAGGGTATGTGAACTCCAATAATCTCAGATACAATGTCAATAACTTGTTTCCAGAACGTTCTTACTGCAGTACATTCATAAACCATGTGTACATATGTGCCAATAGTCTGTTGGTTACAGAGAAGGCATATGGGGCTTGGAATCATCCTTAATTGACAGCATTTTTTTCTGGTTGACAGGTAATATCTGTGTATCATTTTATACCGTATCAATTGGTGATTGTGGTTACGTGATGTTAAGGAGATATCTTTCCATATTCTCTTCTAATCGATAGTCTGCGTGTAGTTTTTTAGATCTGCGTTCCATACTGCAGAGATGCCAATATATCCAGTTAGTTTATCTTGCAGCTTTTTATATATATATGAAGTAATGCCGCTCACCCTGTTTGAACTTAATATGACCTTAACTAATTGATGTGTTGGCAGAGGTTGATTCCAAGGAACTCCATATGTGCGCATGGCAGTACGTAGTTGCAAATAGAAAAAGAAAGAAGAGCCAGGCACATTATACGTGTCTTTCAATTCTTGGAAGAGTTGGTTATGTCAGAAAGATAATGTATTCCTCGGGTTTGCCATTGTGGGAATTTAATTGCTTTTGTTCCAATACGTAATAACAGGTTATGAAAAATTGGTGTGTTACTATGCCAATCTACAGACCAATTGCACAATTTCTCCACATGTTTCCACACTTTCACAGCTTGGCCAATAATTGGTCCAAATGTATGCATACAGTCATATGGCGACATGGCAGAAGAATAAGACATCACCAAGTTTAAGGGGATAGACTATACTTCTTTCAATTTTAATCCAAGGTACATTAGTGCTTTCATCAATCCAGTTTTTCAAGGCTCGAAGCGTAAAGGAATAATAATAAAGCTCGAGATTGGGAACCTTGTTACCTAGTGCCTGAATTGTGTGTTTTTCTTGCCTGAAATAAGACATTCCCATCAAAATAAGCAACATAGGAACCATCAATCTGCATGAAATTAATTGTTTTACAACTAAACTGATCCAATGATTCCTCGTTTTAGCTCGTAAAGAAGTACAAAATCCAGAGCAGAGGGAGGTAAGTGTGTTTTTTTAAATATCGTATGATAGAGCCTGACCGAAAAGCATCCGACCTATATTGTATATTGCATAAACTGTCTTTCTTATAGTTTGTCTGTTAGAAAGAACCCGTTTTTCTGCTCAGTTAATCATTTTCAATAACAAATTCTAAGAGTCTAATAAAATAAATGTGAAAATTGTATCTATAATGGTATTAAAGGTATCTTCCTCAGTGGGGCTTTATTAGGGAAGGTTAAATCATGCACAGTCACCACGTTAAGACTAATAATGATTTTTTTTCACAGAATATGGACACTGGTGAAGACCTGAACTATACAACAGTGAATATTCAGCGAAAAGCAAGGAGAAGAGAGCCGGAGCCTAATGTTATTTATGCTGCCACCAGATAGGAAGCAGCTGGAACTGATGCTGCTTTGGAGCTTGTGTATGCATTGTAGAGGGTGGAATAACCAATCATGCCAAATATTACATTTTTCAATAAAATCTCCAAGTGCTTTTCCAATGCAGAGCTTTTTCTTTTTCCTAGTCTATTATGTAGAAACAAATATGTTATAATAGTGATAGTTAAGTTGATGTTTGCAGCAGTGGGGTAGGGGGGATGAGTGAGGTATCTTGTTTGACAGGAAGAGAGTGTGAAAACCATGAGGCCTGTTAGTTTGAAGGTCTCTAAAAATAAGATCTGAAAGGAAGCAGATGTACTCGCCGAGACATTTCAAATCTTTTAGAGGAGTGTCCAATATCACAACTGAAGATTTGGACTTGCAGACAGGTCTAGAGATGGGTCTATAAAGATGCTACAAGCTCTCGGCATCTGCGACACATTGGCTAATCCATCAGATCATGTCTTGGAACATTCAGATTGGGTGGTATAATATTTCCCTGGCCCTCCGTTTTGAGGCTGCTTATGATTATTTATGAACTATGTATTTGGCTGTCATGTGGAACCCTCCAGTGTAAGTAGATAAATGACAGATGATTTACCCGCAGTAAACTCATCCTCTTCGTCCTGACAGTGGCGGAGCTGGGGGGTGGCGGCCACCCCCAGCTGAATCTTGGCCACCCTATTGGCCACCCCAAACACCACGGGGGCCCAAATAATTTTAGAACATTAAGAAAAAAAATGTTAAGTAACCTTTCATCATTCATCAATAATTAACATTAATATAACGTTATATTGATAATGTACTCACTAAACTTACAATTCATTTAACTTATTTTCTTCTAAAAGTTAATTATCCAAAGCCTCTGTACACCCCCTTCTATTTACATGTAATGGTTTGGTCCCGCCTCCGCCTCCAAACGGCACTTTCTAGCAGAGAGTGAGAGCATGCGAGTATGGATGCTAGTACTTACGTGTGTAGTATACCATGTCTCAACGACTCACAAAGTCAGGCTTTCAAAAAGAAAGACAAGAGAGAGGGACTAAAGGGCGACAGTATGTCACCCAGTTTTTCAAGAGAAAAGGTGGGTGTGGTCCATGAGTGGTGGAAATTAGTCTGTTAGCTAAGCGTAGTCCATTGTAAATAATAATTTTTATGTTTTTTTTTTTACTAAGCTGACAAGGGACTGTTAATATCTATAAAGAAAATGCAGAGGTTTTTAATTTCAATGCTCTTTTAGCTGACATTTAATAAATGCAGGTACATTTTTAGCAGCTATTCATACTAAATCAGTTGTCCCTCCCCCTGGTGCCAGTCCCAACAGATCCATCTCTAGGCTCAGCAGCCCGGACCGTCTCCACAGCAGCGTTAAAAAAATCTTGGAGGTGGGCGTATCTGAGGCTTGGGGATTTTTTTGCGATCAACCAATCACATGAATCTCCCGCCCGCGACATACGAAGCCAAAAAGCCCGAAGTAAACTGGATATAAACTCCCCAAAACAGGCGAAAACATACCACTGTCTCTGCCACCTCCCTCCATGCCTGGCTCCTCCGGTTTATATCCCGGTAGGTCTGGTCATAAAGCACCGGGTGATTGATTCGCTACCGCTAATTTCTCCTCCATTTTTTGGAATATGAGGAAATGACCTGCGGTCTGGCTCTCCCAGCATACACGCCGTTTGATTGGCTAGAGCTTGAACTGTCAGATTTGCGTACACAGGATTTGATTGGCTGACGCTTCCTCCTCAGCTTCAAAAGTTGAACATTGTTCAACTTTGGATCTTGAAAATCCTGAGAATCTCCGCTCGCCTGCCCACAATGCATTTCGGCGAAAGCGAAAAAAAGTGACGTCACCCCATTCAAAGTGAATGGGCAGAAGCGTTTCAAGATTTTTTAACGCTGCCGTGGAGACGGCCCGTCCCCCCATAAGGCTGAACCTGAACCAGCTTTTCTCCCAACTGAAGGAGGTGAGCAGCATTGTATTGAATGTCACTTAACATATCTGAAGGGAGACTGGAATACAAAATATATATATATATATATCAAAACAAAAAGCTAACATCTGTTGGAGCAGAACACCTATTGGGTGGCTGAGAGCCCCCCCTCTGCAATAACACTGTACAACAAATCACCTCTGGCTGGAAGAGAACTCTCTGCTCCATAGTTTCTCTAGAAATAAAACCACCTTGTACATTTTACTCACACATAATCTGTTTCATATTTAATACTCCATAATTCCATATATTTTGAATATATATATATTTGTATATTTGTATATATATATATATATATATATATATAATATCTGTATGTATATTTTCTATTTTGTATTTTGACATGTATATTTTATATTTTATTTTATATTTTATTTTATTTTATTTCTATTCTTGTATATTTTGTTTTATTGTAAAATGCCTTTTATGCTGCTGTAACAAAAACAATTTCCCAATTTGGGATCAATAAAGTACGATCTATCTATCTATCTATCTCTGCTGCGCGCCGTTCGTTGGATGAGGCTGATCTCTATTTAATAAAGAAAGGAATTGAAAACACCGGAATCAAAAGTTATAACAATTATCTGAGTTTACTCTGGTAGGAAACAAAACACGTATACAAGTTTTACAGAGTACTCCAGACTTCAGGTTTGTGATGCGGTTTACAGGTAGACAGACCAGCTTTCAGAAAACGAGAAGTACGGACTTCAGGTTTGTGATGCGGTTTACCGTCTCTAGACCAGCTTTCAGCAAACCAGAAGCATTTTACACACAAAAACAACAGTATTCATATTCATATTTTGGGGCGGAGATGTGTTGACTTCTCCCTTCCCCTTTTACTCCAAAGTGAATTAGAGAGTCCGTGGGGAGGAGCTGTGTGAGCTGCTCACATCCCCCAGGTGTTTTTACTGGTTGGATTCACTTCTGGTCGGGTTCAATACAGCGAATCAGAGTTCTGACCAGAACGTGAGATTCTAAGGTTCCACAAGGTCAAAGTCAATCTTATCTCTGCCCCGATATCCACTCCCTTACTTTCCCATGGAATCTTTCACATAAACTATTCTTTCTCATACAATTAAACCTTGTACACAGATATAATGATGCCCATAAAGAACCTTGAAAAGAATATGTGTGTGTGTGCTGGTGAAAAGGGAGGTGCACGGGTGTGTGTAACAGGATCTCTGGGTCAGTGAGTTGTAAGTGAGAATATAATTTCTATATATGTGATTACTTAAAACAGTTCAAACAATACATGTTTACTTCAATACAGTTTAGAATCATATCTTTTTACTTCACATCTCATTTCAATTATACATTTCAGACACAGTATTTTCCCACATATTTACGTTATATTTATTTTTTATTTATGCATTCATGTTGAGAATGTTCCATTCAAAAATGTTATTATTAAAAAGGCATTTACACCGTAAAAGATGACTATTGAGATCTATTGTCAGGAATGTTAGTCTTATATGTATGCTCCAGAGGGCAGGACCTATAAACACATTTACTAATAGCATTGTGAGGCTGAACAAAGGGTCCTTTTGACTACGTAAATGTAGTCTTTTAAAAAAACAAAAACATTTACTGACTTTTTTAGGATAGCTTAAAGTAATGTTGTTAAATTACAACCGGGGGCCTTACAGGGTTAAGGGCTATTGTTTATTGTTATTTACTTTAAGATGTTTATTCTTAACCAATAATTTAATTTAAAAACTCTTATTTAAAGGATGTGTGTGTGTCTCTGTATTCCTGATGATACACTGAGAGAATGAGCTCATAGGGCTGCTGATCACCATAAGCTAAACAGTCTGTATATTGCATTACATTTGTATAATGTAAGCTTCGTTGTTACTTTGCCTGTGGGAATAAGAAAAAAATAGTTAGATATACTGAATATTATTTGATCTATTCCACCACTAGCTTAATCCCAAATAATGTAGAGGTGTGTTGTAGGTGCCTTAAATAACCCCTTATTTTATAGTGAGATGTATTTTTATGTTCATATAATAGTGATTTCAATGCCACCCCAACATGATCACTGGTTCCATCCTGGCCACCCCACTGACAATGTCCTGGCTCCGCCACTGCGTCCTGAACATCCTGGATGTTGCCTCTTGGGTGGAGGTTGATGCAGCGTGTATAATGCTGAAGACCTGTTACAATGCCCGAGTCAAAGAGACTTGGAGACTTTTCATAACGCTAGTAGTCATTGCTTTAACACTGTACACCCATCAACCATAACATTATGACCACCTGCCTCACATTGTGTAAGTCCACCTTTTGCAGCAAAAACAGCCCTGACCCGTCAAGGCATGGACTCCAGTAGACCTCTGATGGTGTGTTGTGGTGTCAGGCATTAGGAGGTTAGCAGCAGATCCTTTATGTCCTGTAAGTTGTGAGGCGGGGCCTCTATGGATCGGACTTGTTTATCCGGCACATCCCACAGATGCTCACGGTGGCATTTTATTAAATTTGGCCCGGTTGCCATTTTGTTTTAGTCATTTTAAGGTCAAATTTCTTCTATTTATTTCCCTCAAATCAAAATAAGGGTGTTTATAAATCACTACACTCATTGTTAATGCATTCCATGGGTCATTATCTTTTTTTAAAAGGTCACCTATTATGCTAAATGCACTTTTTGATGTCTTTTATACATAAATATGTGTCCGCTGTGTGTAAGGAGACTCAAAACTTGTCCGAAAATACAACCCTCTCTCTTATCCTTCTTACCCACATCTCTAAAAATGCGGGTACAATGGAGCTGATCCAGATTCGATCCAGATTTGACGGCATAACTAAAATGTGGGCGGGCTTTACATTGAACTCCTGGCAACCTTCCGCCCCAACCTATCATCCCCATATACAGTCGACTAGCTGAATCCCCTCCTGCAGCTGTGTGTCTGTGTATTCAGCAGAATTTCTACGGGAGGGACTTAGAGTAAAGTTCTTATATATATATATAATACATACAATGGCACTGTTCTAGCAGTAAACACTGAATAAAGAACATGTCAAGCTATGTGCTGTATCAGGAACAATGTGCGACGTGTTTTGGAAGTACTATGGTCTGTGTTTACATTAGCAAGCATCGCTAACACTCAGAGCTAACGCTGTACTGGAGAAAATATGTTTAAAGAAGCCGGATATAAAAAAGGTACTTACCTTGTGGTAAACCCACGAGAGAGAAAGTGTTTGAGCTCCATACTGTTTCAGAAATAATGCTTGATTTCGTTTGGAACATAACATGGCGTTTAATCACGGCAGCGTTTAGCTGAGTTTCTGCTGGTAGACAGCCTTCTCTTCACAGAGCTCACTGCTTGAATGCCAATAAGAAGCAACAAATGCTACAGTCAAATTTGTGTTGTTGTGTCCCTGTTATTCATCCATAGCCAAGATAACTAAAGTTTGTTACTTCATATCAATTGAAACCACAGTTTTTTTAGATGCATTACAGTATTTATTTTGTTTCTAGGTCTGATTACCCCAAGCAATTTATTCATTGTCATCATTAGCATGTGGACTATTATCTCAACATTTGTAGCCTGCAAGATGGTTTTCAGTATTCAGTCTAGAGAATATTTTATGATGTACATTTACAGTCCACTTTAGAGCCGTCTGATGATATATGACATCTTGATGGTCAAAGCTAGTAATAGTTCTGTGCATTTATTTTACGTTAGATCAGGGATTAGATACAAAAATCGGTAACACTTTATATTAAAGTGGACCTATCATGCTATATTTGAATAATATAGTGTAGGACCATACCTATACAAGGCATATTTATCCTTTTTCTTTTTCAAAATACCAAACAGATCATGCATTTTAGCCATGCCTCATTTCGCTCAATTTGAAAATGTTTAGCTTTGTTTTTGCAAGGGCTGATTCTGCACCACCTACAGGCCTGGCATATGTACTACAGCGTCTCCAGCGCTTTCGAACGGCAATGGCCGTGGCTGTCTCCTCCTGATTGGTGGAGTTGGCCCAATAGCCGTAGCGCCACTGTCCTGACGTCAGGACAGTGTTCAAATCTGGATCAGTTTTTATCAGATCCGTTGCAGCCCCTTTTTTAGAGATTTGGGTATGGAGGAAAATAGAGAGGGTTGTGTTTTCTGACACTTGGTGAGTTCCCTGGAACACCGGGGACACATATTCATGTATAAAAGACGTACAAAAGTGCATTTTGCATGATAGGTCCCCTTTAAGGTACACAAATTAACCATCAACTAGTTCATTAACATGCATATTAGCAGTATATTGGCTCTTTATTAGTCATTATAAAACACCTATTAATGCCTTATTCTGCATGACCACCATATTCTACAAGTAATAGGCCATTAGTTGAGAGTTTTTCCTCAATAACCCTCTAATTAGTGCTTATTTATTGCAAGTAAGGAAGTTGTTGGACATGAGTTTTGGTCTTAATATGCGCTGCTCAATATGGGCCTAATAAGGCAGTAGTACCACAAGAATAGTAATTCTCCCATAATAACACTTAACAAATATGATCTCTTCTTATGTAACAAGACATGAAACTATAAGTGTTAATTGTGTTAACAGCGGGGTAAAAAGGCTAAAAAGGCTCCCGTGTATGAATCTCACCATAGACATTAATGTCTAAAATGCGATTTTTAATTAATGTCTATGGTGCTATTTTATGCAACATTGCATGCTGGCTAAATATACTGTCTATGCCTGCTGTCCATTCAAACGAAGTAAATTGGATATAAACTCCCCAAACAGGCGAAAACCTACCAGTTTCACCCACTGTCTCTGCCACCTCCCTCCATGCCTGGCTCCTCCGGTTTGTATCCCGGTAGGTGAACAGAGACTGATCATATAGCATTGGGTGATTCCCTACCGCTACGATGATTTTCTCCTTCATTTTTTGCATATGAGGAAATGAACTGCGGTCTGGCTCTCCCAGCATACATGCGGTTTGATTGGCTAGCGCTTGTACTGGCAGATTTGCATACGCGGGATTTGATTGGCTGACGCCTCCGCCTCAGCTTCAAAAGTAGAACATTGCTCTACTTTTGCAGTGAGCACCGCGAGAAAAGCTACGCTTTGCTCCCACAATGCAGTTCGGCTAATCGTGACGTCACCCCATTCAAAGTGAATGGGCAGAAGCGTTGAAGCGTCAATGCACGCCGCCGTGTGTAGGGGCCGTAAGAACATGTTCCCTATTTTAAAGTGAAGTCTTGTTCATAACCAATAAGCGAGTTTGACTCTAATTGACCTGAACAGGTTCCCTATTCTAAAGTTGCCTCCTCTTCACACTTTGTAAATACATTATAGCACACAACTACTGAAATTAACCTCAACAGTACATGAACAAAGTAGGCACACGTTGAAATATCGGTTTTATTAATGAACCACTAAAGAGAGGTTCAGACACATACCAAAACATGTCAAGTTTCTCCAAGGCTGAGAACACATATGCAGCCTGTACTTTTTAAATAAAAACAGATTTTTTTTTTAACAGAGTTTATGTATTTGTGATCATACTGTGGGACCTGCTTGTATGTACTTACACAATAGGTGTACTGTTCTCTCTATGTGTTGTACTGTCTCAGTGTGAACATAGATTAAACAGCCAGCCAAACTGTTTTGAGAGCCAGGGAATGAGCAGCCATGCTCTTTTATTGACTTATTTGCAGCCCACTGACATTCAAACGGAGTGAAACTATACAAAAAGAAGTTACAAGGCACAGGCACTCAATGATCTCATACATGCAAGTGTAACATACACAGATTAACATATTGGACCGCTAAGCGTAAACAAGGTAAATATAGCTAATGCTAGCTGTGTAATAAGCATGTGTACAGGCTAGCATGTATGCTAACGCTACCGTGTATGCTAACGCTAGCGCGAATGCTAACGCAAATGCTAACACATTTTCTCATTGTGTTTAAACCGTTTAAAGGGGACCTATCATGCAAAATGCACTTTTGTACGTCTTTTATACATGAATATGTGTCCCCGGTGTTCCAGGGAACTCACCAAGTGTCAGAAAACAACCCTCTATTTTCCTCCATACCCAAATCTCTAAAAAAGGGGCTGCAACGGATCTGATAAAAACTGATCCAGATTTGAACACTGTCCTGACGTCAGGACAGTGGCGCTACGGCTATTGGGCCAACTCCACCAATCAGGAGGAGACAGCCACGGCCATTGCCGTTCGAAAGCGCTGGAGACACTGTAGTACATATGCCAGGCCTCTAGATGGTGCTGTTGCTCACAGAATCAACCCTTGCAAAAACAGAGCTAACATTTTTCAAATTGAGCGAAATGAGGCATGGCTAAAATGCATGATCTGTTTGGTATTTTGAAAAAAAAAAAGTATAAATATGCCTTATATAGGTATGGTCCTACACTATATTATTCAAATATAGCATGATAGGTCCACTTTAAACATCTCAATGTCATCACATAAACACAATACATGTTACTAATCCTTACAGTGTAAGTGTAAGGATTACACATACACTTACAGTCATTGCTTTCTGACGGACTTGACCCTTTACTCTTCAGGTTGCATAGGGAATATTAGTAGCAGTTGATGGATGTCTACTGCCATGCTATTCAGTTCACTTTCTCCTACTTCCTGTACCCGGTTTCCTGTCTAACCTTCAGTACACATTTTACAAATATATAAATGTGCAAATATGAAACATACAGTTCAGCTACCAATATCAACTTGCTATTGGTAGCTGAACTGTCAATACCCTAAAACATATTCTTCGATATAAACACCTAATTTTGAATTATTTAGACACAATTAACACTTATAGTTTCATGTCTTGTTACATAAGAATAGATCATATTTGTTAAGTGTTATTATGGTAGAATTACTATTCTTGTGGTAGGCTACTACTGCCTTATTAGGCCCATATTGAGCAGCGCATATTAAAGGACCTCGCTCGCTCTCAGCGGAACAACAGTCTTATAATGGCCTCGGTGCAGCCGTATATTTTATACGCTAACTAACCGAACTGTACCTACAACTGTTGTTATCGAAGAGTAAGTTATTTTTACCTGTAATAAACTACTACTGTTTGATGAGAAATCAAATCATGGTTTGCTATATATGAATGATATGTTATAGGAGCAAATAATTCAGGGAAGAAAGGATAGGCCTACTAAGTATTTCCATCAAACTCTATTTTTAGAAATGTACAAAATGAACATGCGTAAATATACATATATACACTGTATATCATCCATTCTTCCCCTTATAGGCGTTTTCGGCATCTTGCCTATCGCAGCTTTGTAAGCAGCTGCCGGGTCTTTTTAGGACGAGCCATCAGAGTGGGTCATCCCGTGTGTGTGTTGTCCGCCAGATACGCCAGGAGTTTCCTGATCTGGCTGGACGAAATCAAATGCAAATCACAAAATATTAGAGAAACTTAGTTGTTTTAGATTCGTTAGTAGTAGGAGTGTGGATCTATCTAATCCATCTATCTAATCAACACAGTAAGCTTGCCAGCTAATATGCTAACCTAGCTTTCTTGTTTACCTTGGTAGCAAACACGATATGAACGGTAGCTTCGGAGGAACGGCAACTATAATGTAGTGTAATAAAACTACTATGAACAAAAGCTAGTGGTTCATATTAGGCTAGCAATAACGTGTTTATAATTGCAATCTTATATGGGTAGTCTGCTACGTTCGGTCATTCATTGTAACTGGCATGAATACATTGTTTTCCGCTAGCATGTATAGCTAGCCTCGTTAGCTATACATGCAGTATGTACATGTACTGTCACAATGTACGGTAAATCACCCGGAGTATACTGTATGAGTATTCCGTGTGTGACTGCAGACATTCTCCTGCCATGACAAACATGTAAGGCCATCTGCTGACATTGTAGTTGATATATTTAAACGCTAGCAACGTCGTTAGCCCACTAAGCACTGTGTCAATGGCTTGTTTAGTGTAATAAAACCACTATGAACAAAAGCTAGTGATTCATATTAGGCTAGCAAGAACGTGTTTACAATTGCAATCTTATACGGGTAGTCTGCTACATTCATTGTAGCTGGCATAACAAAAATGTTTTCCTGAGCAAACCCATGTCTAGCTCCGTTGGTTAGCTTGGTAGCATACACGCTACGCTAGCTATAATATAATTACGTTTCGCGACTGACCGTACGGTAAATCACCCGGAGTATACTGTCTATGAGTATTTCGTGTGTGAATGCAGACATTCTCCTGCTATGAGATACATGTATGTAAGGCCATCTGCTGATATTAGAGTTGATATATGGAAACGCTAGCAACTTAGTTAGCACAGTTTACACATTTAAACAGTCTTGTTTGATAAATACACAAATAACAATGCAAACTTACAGGTTGTGTACCCAAATCTTCCCCTGCTCCAAACGGTCCAAACAAACTAGGAATAGCATCGTCCTTCAGTTTCAAATGCTGTGCATATCCGGCCTCAAACTGGGCAATGTTTTGGAAGCTTTCGTCTGTGAAATGCCGCGCACACAGTAACGTTCTTCGAACATCTGAAGGAACAGTGTTAAAAAGACATTTCAACCACTGACTTCGTTGTGGTTCTTCCGTCGGTAGGACAAACAGCTCAGATTTCTCCTCATATTTCAGGAAACAGGTCCTTGGCATTGGCATGACTGGATCGATTGTGAACTGAACCAGAGCTTCCAACAGTAAATGTTAGGCTGGCAGAGGGTGCGGCCAGCGCCGCTGGGTGTGGCCATAGCTCTTCCGGATTGGTCCATTTTGTTCCGGGTACCGCATGACATCATGCCGTACCCGGAAGAATCAAATGGACAGTGACGTATCTCCAACGAGGCGTTTTGGGGAGGTATTTTCTGTGTTAGAGTTTTACTCGCTACAGGGTGTACTTTGAGGGTTTTGACTCTGCACACCGTTTACATGCATAAAAACCTTCATAACACACAAGGGGACGGGTAATAACCGGAAAAGCATGACATGGGCCCTTTAAGACCAAAACTCATGTACAACAACTTCCTTACTTGCAATAAATAAGCACTAATTAGAGGGTTATTGAGGAAAAACTCTCAACTAATGGCTTATTACTTGTAGAATATGGTCATGCAGAATAAGGCATTAATAAGTGTTTTATAATGACTAATAAAGAGCCAATATACTGCTAATATGCATGTTAATTAACAACTAGTTGATGGTTAATTTGTGTACCTTAAAGTGGACCTATCATGCTATATTTAAATGATATATTGTAGGGCCATACCTATATAAGATATATTTATACGTTTCTGTTTTCAAAATACCAAACAGATCATGCATTTTAGCCATGCCTCATTTCGCTCTATGTGCTGTTTGCTGTCTACGGGTCTGATTCTGCTGACCACGCCCCCCTGTAGGAGAGGGGAGACGTGCTCTGATCAGCTGCTGGGCTGTCAGAAGAGGGGGAGAAAAAGAGATCTCCGTCCTCCGTGTTTTATTATATAGAGTCGTTATTAATTTGTTTTAAAGCTCAATAAATAACAAAGAAGACCTTTGACCTTCACTTTTCTAATTTTGTCCGGAAGATTTAAACTTTAACGGACATCTTGACCGGCGAAAGAAACTGAAACTGAAACTCTGCCGCACGGTCCCCTCGTTCCTTGGAAGAGGCGGAGAGGTGGGTGTTTGTCATCTGCTGGTGGACTAACCGGAGAGAATTACAGTGCTTGCATCGATGGGGAGGGATTGCATTGAATTAAAGCAGCGGGAGCAAACGCTTGCCTCGGGGAGGGAGAAAAAAAGCCACAGCGGAGAATAAACAGAAGGGTAACCATGGTAACTATGGGCGGGAAGTCTTCTTCGCTGCTTTTGTGGCAGACTACAGCGCCACTTACAGGCCTGGCATATGTACTACAGCGTCTCCAGCACTTTCGAGCGGCAATGGCCGGCCGTGGCCCAACCCCACATTCCCCTGATAGGTGGAGAGTTGGCCCAATAGCCGTAGCGCCACTTCTGTGACGACATAGAAGTGTTCAAATCTGGATCAGTCTGTATCAGATCCGTTGCAGCCCCTTTTTTAGAGATTTGGGTATGGAGGAAAATAGAGAGGGTTGTGTTTTCTGACACTTGGTGAGTTCCCTGGAACACCGGGGACACATACTGTATTCATGTATAAAAGACGTACAAAAGAGCATTTTGCATGATAGGTCCCCTTTAATATAAAGTGTTACCCAAAATCATATATTAACGTTTTGTTGCGTCATTTCAAATGATCTGAAGTATGAGTTTAAGGCTCACATTGTGAATCAACACGTGTTCAGTGTCCCCTCCTCTCTCTTCGTTTAGAGCCCCCTCACTGGAGCACAGTTCAGTTGCGGACTGACAGAGCTTCAGTCACACGCACCATGAAGACCTCTACCTTGATAACAGCTTTAAGTCTCTGTAGTTTTTGTGAGTACTGCCTTTGAATTACTCTCAATGGCATGTATATATTTGGTGATTTGAGTCCACTTGTTTAAATCCAAATGTACTTTTTCATTGAAATGTCGCTTTTTGTTTCAGGCTCGACTTCTGTCCCGGTTTCTGTGGAGGTGCCTGGTGAAGATGCCACACTGACGTGCGCCAACATTTCCAAATTTGAAGCCAATACATACTGGTTCAGACTGGTGAACAGAACCGAGGTCAGCTGTGTCGCCGTGTTGATTACAGCGAGGTTTCCTACTGTGATGGAGTTCAAAAATCTAAATATGAGATGACATCCAACAAATCCAACCTCTTTCTCGAAATCAAACAAGTGGATGTATCTGACTCTGGACTGTACTTCTGTGGATTAAACATAGCTGGGATTCCATATTTGAGCACGGCACGTTTGAGCATTACAGGTAGGATTATTTAAAAACTATTCTCTGTTGTTATCCTGCTTAAAACCACCTGCAAGTGGCTTTTATCATTTTGATGTAGACTAAATGTATCTTTATTTTTTCAAAAGGTAGCGATGAGCTACATGTTGACATGGATATTAAGTTTAAAAGTAAGATTCTTGTAAAGTTTTCTATTAATGCGCAGATTATCTAATGTTTCAAGGTAAAAAAGTTTAGCTGAATTTATTTTTGTCCGTTTAAATGTATTTCTTGATCTTTCTTGTAGAGTCGGATGAAGTAGCAGCTCTGACGAGTGTGATGCTGGGCGTTTTGACTGTTCTCCTTATCATAGTCATTATTGGTCTGGTGGTTCAAAACAGGAAGCTTCAAAGAGGTACAGAGCTAATGTGTCTATTTTAAATTTAAATGTGTTGCTATTGGAAATTATTTTGTCTTTAATATAGACAAATCGATTGAATCAGTTCGAATCAGCTCTGAGCACGGAACACATGCAGTGGTTACACCCTTTATCGGAAGTAGAAAGGTTAACAATTCTTTGGACGTTAAGCCCCAAAAGGCTTTGATTCAAACTTCATCAAGAGCGTTTTTTGTTGATTTTGGTTAGCATCTCTGCACACAGTGGCTTATCTAATATTTGTATTAGAGCATAAGCATTTAGAGAGGCCTCATGATATGATTTCCTCATTTAATTCCAACTTCCGTCTTTTAATATTTCAACTTTTTCCTCTCAAAATGTACTACTTTTGACTTTAGGAATTACTGAGAACAGTTAGAAGATGCAGAATGTCTTTAACATGAGTGATAAGTCCATTGATATATGAATGCATTTAAATGCTTTTGTGAGGGTTGACTTTTAGAGCCTATACCATTACATGGCTTCACTTTGAATTGTTACCCAGCGCCTGAGTTGTGTTTTTCTTGCTTGAAATAAGACATTTCCATCAAGATAAGGTACATAGGAACCATCAATATGCGTGAAATTAATTGTTTTATAACTAAATTGATCCAATGTTTCCTCGTTTTAGCTCATAAAGAAGTACAGAATCCAGAGCAGAGTGAGGTAAGTGTTTTTTTATATTGTATTATAGAACCCAGAGATGGAGTACTCGAGTCCTGGACTCGGACTCGAGTGCCGATTTTCGGGACTCGTGACTCGACTCGGACTCGCGCACTGATTGACGCGACTCGGACTTGGACTCGTGAATTCTCGCGCACGATGACTTGGACTCGGACTCGGGCTCGTGAATTATCCCGTACGCTGACTTGGACTCGTGAATTTTTCCCCCCACGATGACTCGGACACGCTCCGACTTGGACTCGGACTCGGACTCGAGCAAGTTTTCTATGGAGTCTGATGTCCTCTATCCTGGCGTGTGCACCGGCTGCGAGGCGAGTTCACGTACTGGGCCCCGCTATTCCAGTCTAAAGATGTCTAGAGACACACCCCGCATCGTGCTGTATGCTTTCACACATTCTGCTTCCACATTGGAAAAGAGCAGCGCAAAATGCTCTATGTGGAAACAATATTGAAGAGAAGGCTCCGTAACACATTACTCTAAACATCGAGTTCAGACATATAGGCTGTCTTGAACACTATCATCAGAGTAACGTGATCTAATCAATAAATAAAGATTCAGCCGATAACACGAAAGCACATGGCTACTTAACATGCAGAATTACGTCATTTTGCATGCTAAGTAGCCATGTGCTTTCTGGGGCTAAATCTTTATCAGTAAACCGATTTAACCGGTAAAAGTTCCTTCAAAATAAGAGTCCCGATCTTATTACTACCAAAATAAAAGTGCAAAACGAAAACTTTACCATAGGAAAATATTGGCTTACAAATATAATCACTTCTCTAAAAGGTAACTCATTTTAAACATAGTTTATTTATATATAATAATAATAATATTAATATTAGTAATAAGCTTTATATTTGTATAGCATCTATTACAAGAATTGTAGCCAAACTGGCTTCACAGCAGTTCAATAGACAGATTAGTATAACATGACAGGATAAAAGCAATGTAGAGGAGCAGCTACATTTCAACACATATATCCACGAAGATTAATACATGAAGACTTGTGACTCGGACTTGACTTGGACTCTTCTGAGGTGACTCGGACTTGGACTCGGACTCGAACACAGGTAATGATGACTCGGACTCGGACTCGGACACTCCTTGGGTGACTCGGACTTGGACTCGGACTCGAACACAGGTAATGATGACTCGGACTCGACTCGGACACTCCTTGGGTGACTCGGACTTGGACTCGGACTCGACTACGACTCTCCCTTGGTGACTCGGACTTGGACTCGGACTCGAAGAGTGGTGACTCGAGAGTGACTTGGACTCGTGAATTGGTGACTTGACTACAACACTGATAGAACCTGACTGAAAAGCATCTGATCTATATTGTGGATTGCATAAACTGTTTTTATTGTAGTTTGTCTGTTAGAAAGAACCCGTTATTCTGCTCAGTTAATCATTTTCAAGAACAAATTCTAAGGGAGTCTAATAAAACAAATGTGAAAATTGTATTTGTAATGGTATTAAAAGGTATTATAGTGACAGCAGGAAACAAACAAAGTCGCTGAGAGGCTGAGGCCGGGCCTGTTTGATATTGTGTGACACACTACAAAAAAGTACTAAAGATAAAAAACTCTGTTGCAAAATAATGTGGTTTAATGAAAACTGGGATAATCAACTAACTCCTTGGACATGAACATTGTTATATTAATCAAAGCAATCATTTCAACTTGTGGTCAACCAAAAGTACAACGACCCCGTGTCACCCTCTCTTCCACACACACCTCACGCAGGTGAACTGGATTATAATGAGTGCCGCCCATATCCATGTGACCCAAGCCAACCAATCAATAGTGCTCAAACAAATATCTTATATGAAAACAAAAACGCAATACTATACATTTACAAAATATTTAATCGCGATTAAATCGCATGATTGTCCATAGTTAATCAACATGAGTGGACAAATATGTTTGTTTATTATCATTTGAACAATGACAAATATTCTCGTGTGTGTGTGTGTGTGTGTGTGTGTGTGTGTGTGTGTGTGTGTGTGTGTGTGTGAATGTGGAGACACTGTGATGGATCGTTGGAGCTATATGCAGCTCAAGGCATATATGCTCGAACGGGAGCTGCCTGGACGCTGCAATCATGTTGCGCGCACTATCCGTGCTGAGTGTGCTGACTTTTCGTACAATGTCCCACTGTCTACCTGCATAAAGTCAAGTGCTCGGCGCAGTTGTTGGCGAAATGTCGCTCCTCTGTTTTCATTGAAACAGCTCCTTATATCTGTTAGCGCAGCTAGCTAGCACCAGATGCTAACAACAACAACAACACGTAAGGTGTGCCTCGCTCGCGCCACACACCCTCCCGGTCCTCCCGATGGCCAGTCCGGGCCTGCCGGTGAGCGTGGAAGTGTGGTCTGCCACAAGTGGGCGGCAGGAGCGGGGCTGTCAGCATCAGCTTGTAGATGGTATTTTAAACTCGATGCGCTCTGAAACTACGGGGCGGCCGAGGACAAAAAAATGTTTTTTAACGCGTTAACTTGACAGCCCTAGTTAGTATACATCAGTGTTGTAGTCAAGTCACCAATTCACGAGTCCAAGTCACTCTCGAGTCACCACTCTTCGAGTCCGAGTCCAAGTCCGAGTCACCAAGGGAGAGTCGTAGTCGAGTCCAAGTCCGAGTCACCCAAGGAGTGTCCGAGTCGAGTCCGAGTCCGAGTCATCATTACCTGTGTTCGAGTCCGAGTTCAAGTCCGAGTCACCCAAGGAGTGTCCGAGTCGAGTCCGAGTCCGAGTCATCATTACCTGTGTTCGAGTCCGAGTCCAAGTCCGAGCCACCTAAGAAGAGTCCAAGTCAAGTCCGAGTCACAAGTCTTCATGTATTAATCTTCGTGGATATATGTGTTGAAATGTAGCTGCTCCTCTACATTGCTTTTATCCTGTCATGTTATACTAATCTGTCTATTGAACTGCTGTGAAGCGAGTTTGGCTACAATTCTTGTAATAGGTGCTATACAAATATATAAAGCTTATTACTAATATTAATATTATTATTATTATTGTAAATGACCCATAATATGTCTAACTATATTTAAAATTAGTTACCTTTTAGAGAAGTGATTATATTTGTAATCCAATATTTTCCTATGGTAACGTTTTCGTTTTGCACTTTTATTTTGATAGTAATAAGATCGGGACTCTTATTTTGAAGGAATTTTACCGGTTAAATCGGTTTACCGATAAAGATTGAGCCCCAGAAAGCACATGGCTACTTAGCATGCAAAATGGTCATTCTGTATGTTAAGTAGCCATGTGCTTTCGTGTTATCGGCTGAATCTGTATTTATTGATTAGATCACGTTACTCTGATGATAGTGTTCAAGACAGCCTATATGTCTGAACTCGATCCTTAGAGTAATGTGTTATGGAGCCTTCTCTTCTCTTCAATATTTTTTCCACATAACGAGCATTTTGCGCTGCTCTTTTCCAATGTGGAAGCAGAATGTGTGAAAGCATACAGCACGATGCGGGGTGTGTCTCTAGACATCTTTAGACTGGAATAGCGGGGCCCAGTACATGAACTCGCCTCGCAGGTGCACACGCAGGGATAGAGGACATCAGACTCCAGAGAAAACTTGCTCGAGTCCGAGTCCAAGTCGGAGCGTCAATGTACGAGTCCGAGTCCGAGTCATCGTTGGGGGGAACATTCACGAGTCCGAGTCCAAGTCATTGTAAGCGAGAATTTACGAGTCCGAGTCCAAGTCCAAGTCATCGTGCGCGAGAATTGACGAGTCCAAGTCCGAGTCGCGTCAATCAATGCGCTAGTCCGAGTCGAGTCACGAGTCCCGAAAATCGGCACTCGAGTCCGACTCGAGTCTGAGTCCAGGACTCGAGTACAATTATAGCTTAGTAATCAAGTCCATACAGTTACAGTTAATGCGTGTAGTTTCCCTTCTTCTTTTCTTTATACGAGTCACAAGTCAGTTAGGCTAAAAGGTACCACCACCTAGGCTCAGTCAAAGATAATCCTTAGTGTCATTTAACCTGTTACGCACCGCCCCCCCGGTACCGGGCGGATAAACGCGTCATTTGCAGGAAACAACGTCTAAGGAATCTTAATATTTAATAAACTATGAATGTTTTATATCCATGTAACGGGAAGAAACTCAGCTAACTGTTCTTTTTATTTTTTTTTTCCCAAAAAAAAACCCACAATGCTAACACTCAGCCTCTGAATTACCCACGAGCGAAAAAATGTAACCTAAAACTGCACCTAAACTCACTCATAACTCCCTTATTACTTATCCTAGATGCACAGCCAACCACTCGTTTTGCATCTCCTGGAGACACAGAATCTGTGTAAAAAACCTCAACACTCAGTGATAAATATTTGTGACGCTATAAACGAAAGTGTACATCATAACATGTGGAGCTAGGTAGCTAGAAACGCTAACATGGCTTACCTTGGTCAAAACTGGTCTTCAATGGCATTAAAACGATAAAAAAACGATGGTGCAGTTAATCCATAGGTTAATCCAATGTGTCTGTGTCCTCTTTGAAATGATTTCTGATAATCCATAAGCAATAAAACTGCTTTTTCGTTTCCAAATGTCAGAGCGAGAGATCGGTCCACTCTGCTGCAAAATTACATGCGCGCAGCCCCCACCTTTTCTCTTCACAACGTGTGTGTGTGGGGGACTCCCCCTTCGATTTTATTGGCTCTAACGGTCAGAAAGAGGTGTCAACCATCCAAATCGACCAAGGGGGGCCAGAGATATGGAAAAAAAAACATTTTCACCCAAATCACCTCAGAGGTGGGGTGGTTTTGGCTAAACCTCTCTAAAAAGGTCAAATGTCACTTGTTTTGCATCAATCTTGATACAGGGTACTTATTATATGTTGTACTTTGGATTCCTAAAGCTTTTAGTCTACTAACCCATCATCCAAGGGTAGTTTTCACTATAAATAAAAAAGAATATTTGGACGGACACTATAATTTACAGTTTTTTACAATGTAAAATCTGAATTTTCTTTAAAATAAAAAACATCTATATTGATTCTGACACTTCTACATCCAACTCACAGATGTAACCTTGCTTTGATAAAATAAATTATTCATATAACCCTTTTAGAAGTTAAGTTGTAGTCATTTGTTTTGGGCATGTCATTTTCAAGCCTGAAACATGAAAAACAGGCTTGGTGCTTAACAGGTTAAGTCTGTCAGTCGAAAAGAGTCAATATTGTGGAAAAGATGTCACTGATGTCGGATGTTCTTCCGTCTCTTCCTGCTGTTTCTGCATCTTCTCCACGATATTCTCGCTTTGATCGCCCCACTCCTCCTTTAACGAGGAGCGCAGCCTGTCCTCGTCGTCTTTGATTTTTTTTGCTGAAAAAAACACTTTCTTCGCAGACTTCTTAAACTTGAGATCCTCTCTAGACATTCCAGCTTGTTCCTCCAATCTGCATTCAGGGAAGTCTGTGCTGAACTGCTGTTGCCAAGGTTCATCTAAATTCATAACTGAGATTCTGTTCACAGATACTTCTGGTTTGTCCAAATCCATTGCATTCCCACTCACCACTTTAAGTGGTCCATTCACTGTCCAGCCTAGGATTGTCCTGCTTGCATAGGGTCCGTCATCCACACTGCGTATGACTTCCAATGGTTCCAAGGCCTTAGGAACATTGGTTCCTATCAACAGTCCAATCCCTGCATTTATTTCAGGCAAATTAATTTTTTTTAGATGAGGCCATCTCTGTAGGTCCGCTTGTCTAGGAATGTTCCCACTGCTGGCTGGCATGCACTCTTGGGTGTAGCTTTGTGGCAGTTCAAAGAAATTGTCATTTTTTAAGCCAGCCACTTCTAGTCCGAACACGATATGGCTATTTACGACCCTCTCTTGGCCCATGGTTCGTAAAATAATCTGCGCTTTCTTTCCAGTTAGGCCAAGCTCGTGCATCAGATCCTCTGTACAAAACACTGCTGTACTTCCTGGGTCCAAGAAAGCATAGGTGGTGACAATCTTGCTGCCCTTCGTTGACTTGACTTGCACTGGAACTATGGGAAGTTTACAATTGTCATCACCAGCCCCGGTAAGGCCACTTGAAACCAGTGTGCTGTCCACTGATAGCTCTGATTTATTCTTGGCTTGAGCAGGATTGTGTCTTGCTTCATTGGAAGGGATGTGAAGTATGGTTGGATGTTTGAAGCCACATTTTGAACAGGAAATTCGTTTATTGCAATTTCTGCTAATGTGCACAAACAGCCGAAACAGACACCTTTTTCCATCAAGAAGCCTATCTTCTCTTTGTGTGTTCCTTTTTCAAGCTGATGGCACGAGTCCAAGGTGTGACCTCCTCCGCAGCATAGATATGTCCTCCATCTTGTCAGAATGTGTTCCTTCCATTCAGTATCTGTCTGGGTTTCATTTTCTACACGAGCTACAGTGGTGGCAAAGCTAGTTCCTACGAAATGTGAGCGAGGCTGTGATCTGTTTAAACCAGTATTTTGTGTTATGAAGGGAGCATCTTGAATGTTTCCAAATACTGGGTCGGTTAAGATTTTAACTTGTCTCTCAATGAAATGTGTGATGTCAAAGAATGTTGCTCTGCGGCTGTTCCTCTCCTGCAGCTCACAGGCTAAAGTTCTCCACTTGTCTCTGAATTGGTAAGGTAACTTTCTTATTATGATCATCATATTTGCAGCCATGTCAAGCTCATGCAAATACTGCACCTCTTCCATTGCGTTTGCACATGCTCTAAGGAAGAAACTGTAGTCTTGCAGAGCCTTAACATCTTCTGTTCTTATAGGAGGCCATGAAAGCCTTTTGCAAATAAGCAGATGCCACTTTCTGCTCATTTCCAAACTGCTCCCTGATTAGAGCTTTAGCCTTGACATATCCCCTCTCTGGATCCATATGCTGGCAACTTCGAACAAGTCCTTTGGGATGACCCTGAGTCAGTGTACTGCTCCAAAAAATAGAGTCGGTCACTGTAGCTGTTCTCAACACCATTCTCAAAAGCCTTCATAAATGTATGATATTTTAAATGGTCACCATCAAAAACTGGAATCTCTCTCTTTGGCAAGGATGAAAGACATTGCTGTTGTATTAACAGTGTGCTTATTTCATTTTGTTTTCTCATAATGCCCAGTATGTTGTTTTGATCTTCACTTGCGTTCAAGCTATCTCCATAATTAATTTGTGTTTTCAAATTGGATTTTTTAACCTGTTCCACCCTGAGCCTGTTTTTCAGGTCTCAGGCTCGACAATGACAATATCTTCCCTTCTAAAAGGGTTAAATTAATAATCTTTGTTCTCAAAGTAATGATAAACCTGTGAGTTGGATGTAGAAAAGTCAGAATCAATATAGATGTTTTTTATTTGAAAGGAAATTCAGATTGAACATAGTAAAAAACTGTAAATTATAGAGTCCGTCCAAAGATTCTTTTTTACTTATAGTGAAAACTACCCTTGGATGATGGGTTAGTAGACTAAAAGCTTTAGGAATCCAAAGTACAACATATAATAAGTACCCTGTATCAAGATTGATGCAAAACAAGTGAAATTTGAAAATCTCTCTTTTTAGAGAGATTTAGCAAAAGAAAACCACTTCTGGGGTCATTTGGGTGGATTTTCCATATCTGGCCCCCCTTGGTCGATTTTGATGAATGAAATCTCTTTAGAACCGCTAGAGCCAATGGAATCGAGGGAAAGTTCTACACACACCAACACTATAGAGGTTTCTCAATACTCTAATTTCCCCTCCTCGACTCCTATTCTCGACTCCTATCCTCGAGACTTAGTGCCGCCCACAGGAGATGCGAGCGGAGGACTGAGGAGGGGAACCGAGGAGAGAGGAGGGGAAGCAGCAGGCGGTTAGAGAAATGAGAACTCCTCTCCTCTGAGCGGTCATTTTAAAGAGACGTCCATTAATGATGACAGGAGGCACAGCTGGACAGATGTGTTCATGACGACTTATATATTTACTTTTAATTCATTGACAGTGCGGTATAATGAGACAATAACAGGCTACAGATGCGGACATATACACACACATATATTCATATAAATATATACAATTTCAGAATCAAACAAGTATGAGAGCACTCTCATAATAACGTAACACAATCAGAGACTGGATATATCCTCCCCCCCCCCTCTCTCTGGTCGCTAAAATGTGGAATTTAAATGACGGGCCAAAAGTTGTATTTACAAGTATTAAAAGTAAGCATAGGACACCAAACAACTGAGACCCGTCTGTCCGCCGCATCTACGCACTGTACAACACACACCTACAGCTCCTAAAGCATAATCAGCCTACAGCCAATGTGTATTTTATTATGTGAAGCACTAAATGGTCTTAAAAAATATCGACTCTTTGTTTGTAGATATCTACTAAACTACAGCATACAAATACAGAGAGTAATGTAGGCCTGTAATACTGAGTGATATATATTTTACACACTGCTCTGCTTTCTGCACGGACCTCACAGCTGTTCTCACTGGAAACATCGCGTCGCGATGAAAGCAGTTACTAAAATAATATCCAGGGGATGCATGCAGAGCTGTCATTGGCTGAGATAAGTCCGGCCGTGCGTAACGCCTCCACCGTTCCCGGAAATGCATTCGCGGAGGAGCCGTGGAGGACCCATCAGTGTCTCCTCGGTTAGAGCTCCTCCAGAGAGCCTCCTCGATGCTCGGTGCTCCATGTGCATTTAGAGAAATTAGATGTCCTTCAACATGGCGCGCTGAAATCCATTTCCGGGTCACTACCGGAGGACCGAGGAGTCGAGGAGTCGAGGAGGGGAAATTAGAGTATTGAGAAACCTCTATTAACAAATAAGGAGTGAGAGTGGCGCGTGGCCAAAACCGGAAGCTGCATACACTCTGTTGGCTACCATTAGCAGCTAACTTTTTCTCTCCGATTTGTACATACAAATTGAATTATGGATTATAAATATTTTTTTCAAAGCTACAGATACATTATTAACCTATGGATCAACCGATTAAGCCGCGTTTTTTCTCGTTTTAATGCCATTGAACCCGTCTCTTGATCAGATTGACAGCCACGGTGAGATGATCTCCCGTAAAAGCTCCGTAAAGGTACGTGTTGTGATGTCTGTGTTTGCTTCCCTCAGTGATGATACTATACCTATATAATCTGTGGAGTCTCAGCTTTAATCGGATATATTGTATGTGCAGCTACGATAAGTAATAAGGGTATCTTTATCTTGAGTCCTGTGCTAAAGTGCGTTAGCATTTTTTCGCTTAGTGCTAATTCAGAGGCTTGGTATTACCCTTGTGTTTTGTTTTGGTAAAAATGGTTCATATCTTCAGTTAGCTGAGATGCTTCCCGTTAATCTGGTGCTACACATTAATAGTTTCATAAATGTTAAGAAGCCCTGAGACAGTCTCGAAAAAAAATGGTGGAGGGGGGTCCACTGGGGGGACCGTCGTCCTTAAGAGGTTAACCTGTTAAGCCCTGAGCCTGTTTTTCAGGTCTCAGGCTCGAAAATGACATTCCCAGAACAAATGACCATATCTTCCCTTCTAAAAGGGTTAAATTAATAATCTTTTTTCTCAAAGTAATGATAAACCTGTGAGTTGGATGTAGAAAAGTCAGAATCAATATAGATGTTTTTTATTTTAAAGAAAATTCAGATTGAACATAGTAAAAAAACTGTAAATTATAATGTCCGTCCAAGAATTCTTTTTTACTTATAGTGAAAACTACTCTTGGATGATGGTAAGGTAGACTAAAAGCTTTGGGAATCCAAAGTACAACATGTAATAAGTAACCTGTTTCAAGATTGATGCAAAACAAGTGACATTTGACCTTTTTAGAGAGGTTTAGCTTTAAACTCCACCTCTGAGGTGATTTGGGTGGAAATGGGGGTTTTACCGTTTCTATGGAACCCATTGGTCGATTTTGGTGATTGACATCTCTTTCTGACCGTTAGAGCCAATAGAATCGAAGGGGAATTTCCCCACACACACACACACATGGTAAAAAAAAAGGTGGGGGCTTTGCGCATGCAGGTTTGCATCAGAGTGAACCTATCTCTCGCTCTGACATCTGGAAACGGAAAAGCAGGTTTATTGCTTATGGATTATCAGAAATTATTTCAAAGGGTCACAGACATATTGGATTAACCTATGGATTAACTTCAGCAGCGTTTTTATCGTTTTAATGCCATTGAAGACCACTTTTGACCAGACAACGACACAGGTAAGCCATGTTAGCGTTTTTAGCTACCTAGCGCCACATGTTTTGATGTCTGTTTTTGTTTATAAAGTCGCGAGTTCTTATCATAGAGTGATAATGTATGTACCCATCGATTCTGTGTCATCTCACGATCAGATCGATGGGTTGGATGTGCAGAAAGGATAAATAATATGGTTTTATGAGTGAGTTTCGGTGCAGTAATCTGTTAGCATTTTTAGCTCGTTGCCAATTCAGAGGCTCAGAGTTAGCATTGTGGGGGTTTTTTTGAAAAAAAAAAAAAAAATGATCAGTTAGATGAGTTTCTTCCCGTTACATGGATATAAAACATTCATAGTTTATTAAATATTAAGATGCCCTCAGACACTGTTTCCTGCAAGATGTTGCGGGAGGGCCCCGGTACCGGGGTCTCTCGGGCTTAACAGGTTAAAAAGCTGAATATTTCAAAAAGTATACAATATTTTTAAAAAGTTGAAGGTTTCCCATTGATTCCTGAAAAGGCTGAATAGTTTAATATTTGAATGGTTTCTGTAGCTGAAAGTAAGCTGAAGTTATGGAGAGCCAAATTATTGGCTGAAATATTAATAAGGGGAAGAATAAAGATTTGAAGAACTATAGTGGAATGCTGTGGCACAGCATTCACACTAATAAAGATTTGAATAACTATAGTGGAATGCTGTAAACAGCATTCGCACTAAATATATGAATAGTCAACTGTGCTCCAATTATGAAGCTTTTTGTAAATCTTTTGAAACACTGACCCTAAAATATGACAGCTAAGTATGAGCTCAGAACAGTCTCATAATACACACATGCACACAGAAGGATTCACACTTGTATTTCATGATCCGCAAAAGGATTCACACTTGTATTTCCGGATCAACACTTGTGTTTTTCAATGCACACACAAATGTGTTCCGTTTCATATACATGTAAATAAAATCCAAATACAGAAAAAAGTTTTACATATGTATTTTTGATCCTCACATATTTGTTTTCCGTTTAAAACCTCTGAACCTGCAAACACAAACCGCTTTCTGTGCATGGATCGCTCTGCATTCGTGTGTGGGTTTTTTGAGACTCCCCTGACGGTGACCCGATTCGTACTTGTAATTTGTTCTATCTATAGCCAATCAGATGTCTCCTCAATTCTAAGCCAATCACATGAGCGCGCCCCCACGAGGGTAGATTTCTTGCGTTCATGACGTAGCGCTTCATGTACGCATTTTGCGCTGTCCGGAGCTGACAGGTCCATGGAGCCTGCCTGCAGGCGCTAATCTCAGGACACCTCCACTCTCAGTACATTGCCACTTTCCGAACAGGAAATGCACGCAAATACAAGCCTTTATATTATTAAGGTACAGTGCCACTTTCCGAACCATTAATGAATGCCTGTGTACACAAAAACGGCAGGCAAAACCGTTTTAAATGTGTTTCCTGTATGGCGAATACAGCTGCTTTATTTATGTCTGTATGAAGTTGTTGTGAGTGTGGAGGGAGCAGCTACAGGTTAGCTTAGCCTAATCGATCAGTGCACTACGAAGCCAGTGCTAGACAGTGAACTGTCAACGGGGGGAGCCCCGCCGGTCATTATCGGCCGATATTCACTCTTAATAGTTTGATCGGTGCTCTCTATAAAGGCCGAACAGGAGAGCTGGATCTGATCGATATGGACATAAACGCGAGTGAAGTTTTAGCGAGCTGCATGAGAAACTGACGGGCTGTCAGGAGAGAGGGAGGGAGAGAGGAAAAGAGGGGATCCGTTACTCCCGTGTTATTAGCCATATCCGGTCATAGTCCGGTAATTACCTGCTAACGGAAACTCTGCAACACAATTCTTCTTATTATTATTATTATTATTATTGAAACATGACCGGTAAGTTTCAAATTTGTCCGGTAAAATAAATTCTGTCCGTGGAAACCCTGCTCCGGACAGCGCAAAATGCGTATATGAAGTGTCATGAACCATACCCTCGTGGGGACGCGCTCATGTGATTGGCTTAGAATTGAGGAGACATCTGATTGGCTATAGATAGAAAAAATTACAAGTACGAATCGGGTCACCGTCAGGGGAGTCTCAAAAAACACACACACGAATGCACAGCGATCCATGCACAGAAAGCGGTTTGTGTTTGCAGGTTCAGGGGATTTAAACGGAAAACAAATATGTGAGGATCAAAAATACATATGTAAAACTTTTTTCTGTATTTGGATTTTATTTACATGTATATGAAACGGAACACATTTGTGTGTGCATTGAAAAACACAAGTGTGGATCCGGAAATACAAGTGTGAATCCTTTTGCGGATCATGAAATACTTCTGTGTGCATGTGTGTATTATGAGACTGTTCTGAGCCCATAGCTAAGAGGACATTTAATGTTGTTGACCCTGAAACTGAATGTATACATGTTTATTATTTATACATACATGAGTGTCTTTTTCTACTCTTAACATGTCAATATTTCATCCATAAAAAGGTTTAATAGTTTAAGTGCTGTGACTCTCCCTAAAAAACTCACAAAGCACTGCAGCAGGTTAACATGACACAGCATAATTACACTTTGAGCAGCAGTTCCTCTTAAACCTGACAGGTGGCAGCATAACCAGCATTTCACTCTGATGCAGACCACCTGATGCTGTTTGTTGTTCACACTCATCTTTACAACAGTAATTATTCTTATATAGCAATGTGCTTGTAGCCTACCTGACTAGAAGTGATTATATCAGAAATATTGCAAGAAAAGCAGAAACTTTATACATCTTTATTTACCTCACTCCCTTTTCAGGACTCAATGACAAACAAGAAATTTGGTCAATACATATTGCTTTTAATGAATTTGGTAAAAAATATTTTCTGGATTTAACTAAATATGTATTAGTGAAAATACAACAATACATGTTTCTGTCTCGGTAGTATTTTAACCACATGTGACATTATGTGGACCAATTGACGTATATTTAAAATCAATTGCCACTATTGAGAGTTGAATTGATTGAGTTGCAATAATTGGTTTACTTCATCCTGGCTTTTATAAGACTCCTGATCTGGATATTTAATAGAGATGGAATGCTTTGAAAATAAATATACCCTTATAATTTGGAAAGATAACTTGTCTGCATTTATTAATGCTTCTGAATTTATCTGGTGGCTGAATAAATAGCATTTGACTCCACTTGTCAAGCTGCAGGCCGCTGGTTTCATTCAGCCAGACGAAACGTCACCGCTGCATAGTTCAGATCATCTGACCTTTGACCCTGTGAAAACAAATGTATTCAGTCACTCTTCTCACATGGCCGACAATTGGTTTGAAAATGGTTGAATGTCAACTTGAAATGATTGTAGCAGGTCAGACATTTTAAAATTAATGTAATAAACTTCACCTCTGTCTGTTGTGGATTCTGGTATTCAACATGAGCTAAAACACAGAAATATTGCTGTTAATACATTAGGTTAAATTGGAGGCTGTGAAAAAAGGGATGTGTTAGTAGAATAAAATGACCTTTTTGAAGCATTTTAACTTTAACAACCAGGAAAATGATGATCACCAGGAGGAAGATAACCACATTCTTTTGCGGTCTAGATTTCTTTAATTTTTTTCTTTTTTGCGTGTGTTTATAAATTACCTCGAGGGCCGTACCAAATGGTCTCGCGGGCTGTATACGGCCCGGGGGCCGGAGGTTCCCCACCCCTGGAGTAAAGAGTAACAAAAACGATAAAACACTTCAAACTGGCTTCCAATATCTCAACTGGCCTATGCAAAGCGACCAGTCCCCTTGTGGAACCGGGCAGAGAGTGGCGGCATCTCTCTGGGATAAACACACAACGTGTAAATGCAGCAGACCCAGCCCGTTGGCTATACTGCTGCGGCCCTAGGGCTGAGTGTGAGTCACTCGGTTTTTTAGTCAGTCGCAACCGCGGATCCTAACCCAAACGATCATTATGCTAGTAACGTAACATTCTGTACTCGGCAAAATTCAAACATAAACTATAGTGTAGGCTAATGTAAAATAAAAATAAAAATAAAAATAATGAGCCCTTCTAGAAAACGTATTCACAAATGTTCATCTCTGACTGAATGATCAAGCTTACTTCATCGTGCCTGTCAGCCGTTTCCAGGGAAGAAAACCCTACAGTCCTCCTCCGACAGCAGATTCACATTTTTCCCTCTGCGGTTGTCCTGTCTCTCCCATCGGCGCCTGGTCAGCTCACTCTGAAGTTTGTCCCGCTCATCAACTCGGATCTGAATGTTCATTTCCTGAAGCGCCGGAGCGGCTTCCATCAGTGTCTGAAATGTTTTTTCCACCGAGCCAACCATCATCCTCAGCCGAGCTGGGTATAGGCACTTCGCTTTGACATTCTTCTGCTTGAGTTCTTTGATGACATATCTAACCTGGGCACGTTTTCCCTGGAGTTCAGGTGAGTAATCATTATCAAAGTAAATTAGTAAATCACCCATCTTCACTTGGCCATGTGTCCAGGCCTGCCGTAGAATCTGTTCCTTTACTGTGTAGTCAGCGAATCCTACCAAAATGGAGCGAGGGGGGTCATTCTCTTTCAGCCTCGGGGTAAGTGTCCTATGGGCACGGTCGATTCTGATGTCATCTTCCTTCAGCGGTAGTGAGGGCAACACGGTTGGAAGTAGCTTCTTAATAAAGGCCACCATATCCCTTCCCTCCGTGCCTTCGGGGATTCTTCTCGCCCGGTTCTGGAGGTCCTCACATCTTTCCATGAGCTCAGCTTCTTGTTGCAGTAGAAAGCTAATGGCTCTGCCATGGGTCGCGGCCTTCTCCTCCGTGGCACCGATACGCCCTTCCGCGTCAACGACCCTCTTCTCCAGTTTTGTTAGCTGTGTACTTAGACCGCCGACGGATGTTTCCAATCTATTAAATGACTCACTAATTTGACCTTTGAATTCTTTTACATCTTCTCTCATCAGTTGAATTTCCCCTCGTTTTTCTTGGTTCGATTTCTCTATTGATCGTAGAATGTCCTCCATGCTTGTCTCAGCAGCACCCCCTGCTTTGCTTGCTACGTCAGACTTAGCCATGCTAGGCGCGCTAATGCTAGCGGTAGTTGTTTTCATTGATTTCTTCTCGTTTTTAGATGATTTCTGATTTCTCGTTGTTCTTTCACTAGGGCTCATACTCAGAGTGTAGTTGGGCGTTCATTTGCCGAGTTTTGATACATATATCGTTTGGTAGGGCACTAAATCCGCGGAGCACAAAACCTTGCGTCTTACGTGGGCATGGTGCCACCGGAAGTCAATACTGCATGTTAAGAAGAGAAACAGGAAGATATTAAAAGACGTCATGACAGAGCATTATGCTCAAACATGGAGTTTGTTGTTTTTGGTTCTGAAGCAGAGAGCTTCAAACCCCTCTCATGATACTGGTGTAGACCGGCACTGGTATTTTTCACTACACCAACAAACAAATATGTGATTTATAGGGCAAAAGTATTGTTGTGTGTGTGGCGCACCGACCCTCACTTGTGGAAGTTACACTGTAACAAAAAACCTGCAGCTGTCTTCCTGTGGTTCAGACTCTTTTTATACACACAGACAGAACTAACAACTAGTTTAAAAGGTATGGTGTCCCTTACGCAAAGAAAATATATTTCCCCATATATTAACTGTCAATATATTGCATTATTTTGTTTTCTGATTTACTGGTTAATTGAAAAGATTTAATAAAGGAAATCTTGCTGTTGGCTACACCAACTGATACTGATTAATAATCAACATGAAAAACATATTTATTCATATCTACAAAATGTATTGAAGATATATAGAATAATATATTGTGTTAATATATATTGATATATAGAATAATATATTGTGTTAATATATTGCGTGAATCGTGAATTACTCTCACACCCTACACACTACTGAAACCACAATCAGGTCATCTACGATCTACGGAGGCCTTCTCCCACCTGTAGAGTGGCTCCACGCTTCGGGCTGGGGCCTGCTTTCACCGGGCGTGTGCTGCTGTGCGGAGGAGGATTTGCTGCGGCTGGGGCCTGCTCTCCACCTGTCCTGGTTCTGCTGTTGCGGAGGCCTGCTCCCACCTGTCGTGTGTTCCAGTGTCGTGTGCTGCTTGCTGAGGAGACCTTTTACCCCGGGGATTCCACTGAGAGACCGGTGCGCTTCCTCGCTGCTGCTTTCGCCTGTCCTTTGCTGCTGTGAGGAGGAGGATTTTTGCCCCGGGAACATCGCGGATATTGTGTGCTGGTCTGGGAGGATGGCCCATATCGTGATTCTGCTGTGCCTGTTAACTGTTCTGGACTATGAGAAGATCTCTAGTCATCCTGAGAAGCCTACTGGATTCAGGTCTGTTCTGCCACCCGCAGTAGGCATCCCCTGCAAAGGGTCGGATGTGTTACACAAACAGTTACCGGTCACCTTGTCGCAGACAATCTGCTCAACAAAATATGTTTGTCTTTTTTGTTTGCCTGCGATGATGGTACTTCAGGACTGCTTCTTAAGCTCAAATCACACTCTCGCAGACTTTTCCGGTGATTCTAAAGTAGATGACAATGTGTGTGTGTCGATTAAGAGGAAAAGATGCCTGGTTTTTTTGTAGTTATTACTGTCAGGAAATGTTCAACCTAACCCTGGTCCGCCCAGTAGTAGTAGTCAGATCGCTACTCCTGCTGATTTTAAAGCTAGGTCTGGGTTGGGTTTCATCCACTTGAATGTGCGCAGTCTACTAGGTAAACTAGATTTTGTCCGCATTTGGGCAAGCTCGACTGACGCTGACGTCATTGTGTTATCAGAAACATGGCTAAATAAAACTATTTTGGCCTCTGACATATCCTTAAATGGTTATAATGTGTATCGTACCAACCGGCCTAATAAAGGTGGTGGAGTTGCCATTTATGTTAAGAATAAGTTCAGTGTAACCACATTGATTTCCAAATCAGTCAGTAAGCAATTCGAATTTTTAGCCTTAAATATAGAAGTGGCAAAGGGGCAACAAGTCATGGTGGTAGGGTGTTACAGACCCCCCTCAGCTGTCAAGGACTCCTTGTCTTCACTAGCAAAACTTTTATCGCAACTAGACTACAAGGAAATAGTGCTACTTGGAGATTTTAACTGGGACTGGTTAACTGCAGTATCAGAGGATTTTAAAAACCTTTGTATCTCTCTGAATGTTACTCAGATTGTAGATAGTCCTACTCGCCCTAACGTTAAGTCCCCTAATAAATCCTCCCTAATTGATCTCATTCTAACTAATGTTCCCTATAAATACCCATCTGTGGGAGTATTTGCAAATGATGTGAGTGACCACTGTGTTGTAGCCACAATTAGGGACACTAAGGTCCTAAAGGTTAAACCCCGTATTATTATTAAGAGACACATAAAACATTTTGTGGAGCAGGGTTTTGTTCATGATCTGTTTGGGTTTGATTGGGGAAAAATCGATCTGTGTGCTGATGTTGAAACTGCATGGTCTTATTTTTATCTTGGTTTTATGGAAATTATAGATAGACATGCACCCCTACGTACTTTCAGAGTAAAGGGACGAGACAATCCTTGGTTTTCTGCTGAACTGTCCAGTCTTCTACATGAGAGAAACAAGGCCTGGGCAAAGGCTAGGAAATCAGGCTCAGAGGTAGAATGGCTGCGTTTTAGGCAACTAAGAAATAGCTTCACTTCACAGGTCAAAAGTGCTAAGTCGAAGTACTATTTGTCAGTTACTACAGAAAACCTAAATAATCCTAGGAAATGTTGGAAAGCCATAAAATCGCTATCCACCGGTGAGATCCGAAATGAGCTACCTCCGTGCATTACCACAACATCTGGCTCTATATCGGACAGGGCTACTATGCTAAATTGTTTTAATGAGCATTTTGTGTCCTGCGGTTCTATGTTTGATTCTGTGACTAACTCTGCTACTGTGAACACCACAGTCGGTGACTCTGAACAATGTGGTCTGGAAAACCCTTTCAGTTTTACTCCTTTTACTGTTGATGTTGTTCGTGAAGCTTTAACCAAGTTAGATCCTAAGAAACCGGCCGGCCCGGACAACGTGGAACCTTTCTTTTTAAAGATAGCTGCAGAGTTTATTGCTCCACCTCTCACTACTCTTTTTAACCTCTCCCTCAGCACAAACACAATTCCAAAACTGTGGAAGTCAGCGTATGTCCTGCCTTTGCTGAAAGGAGGGGAGGCAACTGTTTTAAATAATTATAGGCCAATCTCTAAATTATCAGTTCTGGCTAAGGTTCTTGAACGCCTAGTGAGTGAGCAGGTAAAGGTGTTTTTATGTACAAATGACATCCTGTCTAAACATCAGTCAGGCTTCAGAAAGCAACATAGCACCATCACTGCCACAATGAAAGTGGTGAATGATGTGGCGAGTATTTTAGATAATAAGCAGAGCTGTGCAGCTCTATTTATTGACCTTTCCAAAGCGTTTGATACCGTCGATCATCGCATCTTAAAGCAGAGGCTACTCAGTATTGGCATATCCAGTCATGCAGTGGGGTGGTTTGTGAACTACCTCTCTGAAAGGTCCCAATGTGTTCATTTTGATGGGCTGTCTTCAGAGTGGTTAAACATGACTAATGGTGTTCCTCAAGGTTCTGTTTTAGGTCCACTTTTATTCTCCATCTACATTAATAGTTTAGGTGAAAATGTCAATGGAGCAACCTTACATTTTTATGCGGACGATACCGTTATGTACTGTGCATGTCCCTCCATTAAGGAGGCTGTTGTTGAATTGCAAGCTGCTTTTAACATTATTCAGACTCAGCTCTCTGAACTAAAGCTTCTTTTAAATGTTGATAAAACCAAGGTAATGCTCTTTTCAAAAGCCAAAAAGACACCAGAGCCTGTTTTAGATATTTTAACTACGCAAGGAATAAAACTTGAAGTGGTTGCCTGTTACAAATACCTTGGTATCTGGCTTGATGATTGTCTCACTTTTAAACGTCATGTCAATAACCTGCTTAAAAAACTGAGGGTTAGGCTAGGTTTCTTCTGCAGGAACAAGTCCTGTTTCTCGCTCGAGGCCAGAAAAAGGCTAGTCACTGTGACCTTTTGACCTGTGCTGGACTATGGTGATCTGATTTATATGAATGCACCTGCCAATTGCCTGGTCAAGTTAGATGCTGCGTATCACAGTGCACTGAGATTTGTGACAAACTGTAAAGCATTAACTCATCACTGTACCCTGTATGCAAGGGCTGGTCTGCCTTCACTAACTGTACGGAGGCTCAGTCACTGGTACATTTTTATATATAAAGCCATGTTAGGGAAACTTCCATCCTACATCTGCTCCCTGATCTGAAGTAAAAAGATATGATTCTACACTGTATTGAAGTAAACATGTATTATTTTGAATTGTATTTTAGTGAACATGTATTGTTTTAACTGTTTTATGTAATCACAACGGTTTATGGGTAATCATATATATAGAACTGATATTCTTACTTTCAAACTCACTGATCCAGAGATTCTGTTTTCACAACACACACCAACTTGGCCTTTTCACCCCTAAAAGCCAGATGTTGTTTTTAAGTCGTTAAAGACATCGTTAACCTGTTCCACTCTGAGCCTGTTTTTCAGGTCTCAGGCTCGAAAATGACATTCCCAGAACAAATGACCATATCTTCCCTTCTAAAAGGGTTAAATTAATAATCTTTGTTCTCAAAGTAATGATAAACCTGTGAGTTGGATGTAGAAGTGTCAGAATCAATATAAATGTTTTTTATTTTAAAGAAAATTCAGATTTTACATAGTAAAAAACTGTAAATTATAGTGTCCGTCCAAAAATTATTTTTTACAGATAGTGAAAACTACCCTTGGATGATGGGTTAGTAGACTAAAAGCTTTAGGAATCCAAAGTACAACATATAATAAGTACCCTGTATCAAGATTGATGCAAAACAAGTGAAATTTGACCTTTTTAGAGAGATTTAGCCAAAAACCCCCACTTCTGGGGTCATTTGGGTGGATTTGACCTATCTCTGGCCCCCCTTGGTCGATTTGGTTGGTTGACATACCCTTGTGACCGTTAGAGCCAATAGAATCGAAGGGGGAGGCACACACCCACACACGTTGTAAAGAAAAAATGTGGACGCTTCGCGTGTGGAAAACGAAAGCAAAGTGGAGGAATGTCTCCTTCTGGAGTTTGGAAACTAAAACGCAGTTGTATTGCTTATGGATTATCAGAAATAATTTCAAAGAAGGCACAGACACATAGGATGAACCTATGGATTAACTGCAGCATCGTTTTTTTATCGTTTTAATGCCATTGAAGACCACTTTTGACCAAGGTAAGCCATATTTACGTTTTTTAGCTACTTAGCTCCACATGTGATGATGTACGCTTTCGTTTATAGCATCGCGAATGTTTATCACTGAGTGTTGAGGTTTTTTACACAGATTCAGTGTCTCCAGGACACCAAAAACGAGTGGTTGGCTGTGCATCTAGGATAAGTAATAAGGGAGTTATGAGTGAGTTTAAGTGCCTTTGTAGGTTCCGTTTTTTCGATCGAGGCTAATTCAGAGGCTGAGTGCTAGCATTGTGGGTTTTTTTTGAAAAAAAAAATTAAAAAGATCAGTTAGCTGAGTTTCTTCCCGTTACATGGATATAACACATTCATAGTTTTATTCAATATTAAGATTCCTTAGACGTTGTTTCCTGCAAATGACGCGTTTATCCGCCCGGTACCGGGGGGATGGTGTGAAACAGGTTAAATAGGTGAAGAAAAGTTTAAATGTCTGAAAAGGGATGGTTTATGTGAAGAACCCAGGGGAAGGGAATGTAGAGTAGATAGGGTGGAGATAAACGTTGACTTTTGACCTGGTGTAACTTAGGATCTCACGTGCTGGTCAGACCTCTGATTGAACCCGGCCAGAAGCGAATCCAGCCAGTCAGGACACTTGGGGGAGGTGATCAGCTTACACAGCTCCTCCTCACGGACTCTCTGATTCGCTTGGGAGGAAAATGGGAAGGAAGAGTCGACTGATCTCCGCCCCAAAAATAGATATGAATACTGATGTTTTTGAGTGTAAAAATGCTTTTTGGTTTGGTGAGTTGGTTGGTCCTGATATCTGTGTCCGCATCGCATCACAAACCTGAAGTCACTTTCATCTCGTTTGATGAGTTGGTTTGGTCCTGACACCTTTATCCGCATCGCATCACGAACCTGAAGTCCGGAGTACTCGAGTACTCTGTATAACTTGTATATGTGTTTGGTTTCCTACTAGAAGTAAACTCAGATAATTTGTTATAACTTTGATTCCGGTGTTTTCAATTCCTTTCTTAATTTAATAGAGATCCAGCCTCATCCAACGAACGGCGCGTAGCAGAGGTGTTCTGCTCTAACAAGTGGTGACTTTCCCGACGTGATGGGAGCTGATCTCTAGAAAGGAACACCGATAGCCAGGGGACAGAATCCAGTCCAGGGGGAGGACACAGAGATACTGGTGACAACTAAGACCATGGCAATATACAAAAGGTGAGCAGACACCTGTTTTGACTATCAAAAATCTGTGATTGATTATACTAAAAAATTTAGAGTTGTCAGCAGCGTTCTCAGTGTTCTTAGTCACGGTGGGAAATACAATACATATTACAAGTTGGGGATATTGGGGAAGTGCTTAGAGAAGGGTATTCAGTCCTGGACCTAGAGCAAAAATAGTGTTTGAGAGAGGCGGGTAGATCAGTACCGGCCCTTCACTCACTAAATACGAAGACTGTAACCCCTAGATTCCACCGGGTCCGTCTGCGGCGCGTTACGGACGCGTTACGGCTGCGCCGCGGTGCTCAAGGTGATCGCGGCCACTCTAGTCAATGGGTGCTATTCCACCACACGCGGCGCGTTACGGCTCAGACGCGTCCCAGAAGCGTCCCAGAAGCGGCTCGGCGCAGGGCTTTTCTAAAATTAGGATCGAATCCTATTTTTGTCGCGGCGCAGCCGTAACGTAAGGTCGGGCAGGCAGGAAGTGGAACGTTCAGAGCTATATAGACCTATATATATACACACACACAAACTAATTTTGCAGACCCTATCCCTCCGTAGTCTTTCAAGTAGGAGGAGAAATGCCAGCGTTCTCCTCCGGTTTACAGGCACTGTGTAAATTATATATATAGAATAATTATGATGATGAATGCATTTTTTTACCACTAAAATACAGCAACACATCTTTGATTCATGTCGTTTATAACTGGAATATTACAGTTATTATTAACTTTGTCTGTACAAAGTAGCCTGTCCAGGAAATATGCCCAAATCAAGAAAAACTGCGAGCCGGCAGGCAAGACTCTCCGCTTCTGAAATGCTTCTGAAACGCGCCTGGTAGGGTATGACGCCGGAGGAGGCCGGACCAAAACCGCGGCGCAGCCGTAACGCGGCGCAGATGGACCCGGTGGAATCTAGGGGTTAGGCTGTAAAAGAAGTATAGGTTAAATTCCCCGTAAGTCAAAATAACATTGATTAATACGGTTGCTTTACAGTGCTTTAATTAAAGACTACGAAGGTGTAAAAAACAGAAGGGTTAAATTCCCCGCAGATCATGATAAGATTGATTAATGCGGTTACCTTTCGTGGTGCTTTAAATGTATACAATTTCTGTAATTGTTATATGGTGGGTGATAGAGGAGGAGAGAGACGCGACCTCCAACTAATTATTTGGAACGACCGAATCTCATCACAAAATTGCTGTGGGGTTGATCAGGCTCATTAAACGTGACGATAAAGAGATTTTGTTGACTGAGTTTTAACTCCTGGCCTGAAGCCGCAATCGCCGTGAGGGGATTGTAGAAGCTTGCTTCTGGAAGTCACGCTATCTGTTGAAATAAACATCGCACAATAAAAATTTGCCTGACTGTAATATGATAAGGTATGAAAAGCTCTGTGTGATTTTTTTTTTAAGTCAAATCTGTGTAATACTTGAGAGACAAATCCAGTAAAAAGAACTGTGGGTAAAGAATTGCAGAAGACATAGAGACAGAGAGCAACAAGCAGGTGGTATAATGTCTGAGACCCTACCTCCACCCTACGGAGATGATAGCTCACAAATGCCACTTATGAGTATCCCATCTAATACTCCTAAGAGAAAACACATTGTTAGACCTGATATTCAGGGAAAAGGAATGTTGGAAATAGTAATGGCAGATATTGAAAATCTTAAACTGGATCAACCAACCATGTTAGTGAACCCTGCTAATATGGAGCTAAAACATGTAGGAAGAATAGCAGCAGCTCTGGCAAAGACAATAGGTCCTAGCATGCAAGCACAGAGCGATAATATGATAAGGACTATTAAACTGACCCCTTTTGGAAATGGGATTTTCCGTTACACAACAGAAGACTCAATTCAGGCCTTAAAGAACGCTTTACAAACAAGTCAGGGAGAGTTAAATGTGGTGCTATGTTGCTCATAAGGGAGCTTACACTTTTGGGAAGAGGTCTCCCCCTTTCTCTGCTCCTGAGGTGCTGCAGACTCACAGCAGCACACAGGGTCAAAGACCGGCATGACCTCTGGAGAGGAAGAAAATCTAAATCTGAACAGACCACAGAGCCCATTAAAAGGTTTTATGGCCTCAACACAGAGAGGAAGATCTGGAGATTGTAAGGAACTCTCCCAAACTACCTACCCCCACCCAATCACAAGGGGAAGAGTGTTCCTCTCACCAATAAACAAATCATCTCTTAACCAAGTCAGATTTCAAATAACCATAGCTCCAGTTGTTAAGAAAAGAGGGAGATTCAAAAAAGTTATCAATAATTGCCCAGTATATTAAATAAATACAAACGAACACGTATCAATATAAGTCAGATAATATAGACGAGGTCAATCATGGAAGAAGGCTGACATTTAATGCCTGATATATAAGTAATAGTAATAATAAATATATAGCTGATATTAAATAACTGATGTATAAGGCTCGATATTTCTGAAAATAAGAACACCGTTAACGGCGTTCTATTTCAGAAAAAGGGGGAAAAGGATAGGATATACATCAGACAATATGTATGTGAGATTATTACGTTTTTAGGAGAAATTTATCAATTTAAAATACTAGTTTTGGTATTTTTTGTTTTGTTTTGTTTGTTGCTTTTAAGAGAAATTGATACATTTAAAATAATCTAGCTTTGGTTATTTTTTGTTTTGTTAGTTTGTTCCTTTTTTGTTTTATTTTTATTTTTGTTCTATTTTTAAATTTAATTTTTAATTTTTAATTTTTAATTTTAATTTTTTGTTTATTATTTTCTGCATAGTCTCTTGTCCACACTCCAGTCTAGTTGGTGCCGCCAATAAACACTAAAGAAGTAGAAGAGATGATTTCAAAACCATATTTCCAGCAACTTAAGGGCTTGGTATGAGACTTCTCCACACAGGCTGCTGACGCCAAAAGGGGGACCCGAGAAACACAAGGCCAACACAGCAGATTACGTCTGGTTGGAGGGGACCTCCCATGCCGTCCGCCCAGATGGAAAGGGAGACAACTGGTACCACTGGAGCCAGTGTGCGGTCGGGAAAAACAGCCGCGAGGACCCTAGACGACATCAGGACAGAGTTGGCCCTCGTCACGAGGACCCTAGACGACATCAGAACAGATCTGGCTCTCGTCAAGGCAGTCGACCCAGGAGGCGCCATCAGCAGACCGGAGGAGGAGGATCAGGACATCTCTCCAGCAGTCGATCCGGAAGCCGCCATCAGCGGGCCGGAGGAGGAGGATCGGGACATCTCTCCAGCATCGACCCGGAGGCCGCCATCAGCGGGCCGGGGGAGGACAATCAGGCCACATCTCTCTAGCAGGCACCCCAGAAGCCGCCGTCAGCGGGCTGGGGGGACGAAGACATGGCAAACCAAGACGGCACAGGGAACTCCATTTCCCGCTGAAACAGGTTGATATAGCCGGTGTGGAACTTTGTCTGAACAATCCATTTTTTGGAGGAACTTTCAACTTTATTTTTATATCCCATAAAAAGGGATTTGTATTTTTTTATTCTACAGAACTATGTGTTACCAAAAGAGGGAAAAGTATGATAATGTCTTTTCTAATTTCTGTGGCTACTTTTATTGCCATTTTAGTGACATGTGGTTGTTGTTGGGTGCCTTGTATCTGCTCATTGTGTGTTAGACTCATCAGTTCCACCATTGAGGGAAGAGTAAAGATGACTCAGCTGACAAGGACTTTGCTTTTTAGACATATTTTATTCTCCCTCCACTGTCATAATAAGTTGTTGTTGTGGACTGTTCCTAAAGGTTTAAAGTGCTCTATATCCCAGCTTCTGATGGGTTTATATAAATGTTGGGACAGACACAGTAGGAAAAAAGAATGACAGTGGTAATGTTTCAAATGCTATATGTTGATCTCGTGAGGTGAGATCAAAAGAGGGATTGAAGTAAAAAGATATGATTCTACACTGTATTGAAGTAAACATGTATTATTTTGAATTGTATTTTAGTGAACATGTATTGTTTGAACTGTTTTATGTAATCACAACGGTTTATGGGTAATCATATATATAGAACTGATATTCTTACTTTCAAACTCACTGATCCAGAGATTCTGTTTTCACAACACACACCAACTTGGCCTTTTCACCCCTAAAAGCCAGATGTTGTTTTTAAGTCGTTAAAGACATCGTTAAATAGGTGAAGAAAAGTTTAAATGTCTGAAAAGGGATGGTTTATGTGAAGAACCCAGGGGAAGGGAATGTAGAGTAGATAGGGTGGAGATAAACGTTGACTTTTGACCAGAGGCCTGTACTACGAAGCTGGATTTTCGCTTAGCCGGCTAAATTCAGGGAAATCTCGGGCTTTCCGGTCCTACGACGCTGGTTCTCTTTTTAGCAGGCTAGATTTCCATGGTAACTTATGCTGAGCGGCAAACCTGCTCCGGAGCAGGTTAGGTGGCAGGCTAAGAGATCAACTCAGTGAAAGCACTGCCTGCTGACCAATCAGAGCTCCGTGTGCGGAGTTTAAAGCGATCAATTCATATGACAGGAGGAGAAAGGAAATACAGTTTAAACTGCCGTTGCAGGAAAGACGACCGGCCAAAATCAACTGACTGTGTGAACGTGAAAATTAATAGAATATCCCCTCCCATCTTCAGAGCAATCTGACTATTATAACATTAGCGTTAAGAAAGCTTACTTAAATATCTGCCACGACATAAGTAACCGGATCAGAGTAACATTAAGTACAGTCCGCGGCACTGTGAGTGCAGACGTAGATGTGTCCCATTATCATTCATATCATATCACATCATAATGTATCATATATTTCCTTATTTGAGTCAGCTTCTTGAGCCGTATCTGGCCGTGCAACACTCACAGTGTCACATACTGTATGCAGAAGTATTATTTTAAGCAACACATTAAATTGACGAAACACTCGAGTCAAATTCTCCTAATTAAAGTCAGATCCACTCGTGTCTTGGACGGGGCAGTGATTTCATAAACCTGTTAATGTACGCATTCAAACACTTTTTCTTTTACCAGCTGTATTCACCTTGCAGGTGCAGCTATGTGGCTTTTATCCTGGGTAAAGTGTTTAAGTCATGGATGTTTAAAGTTTAACTTCCTCATATTTGACTAATATTAAAGTTCACTTTTCATTCAGGAAGTATGACGCTGCGCTGTCAGTACGCTTCTCCGTGTTTGAGATTGGTCGAATGCTCCAAATACCACCCCTTTCATGTGAACGCGCACCTAACTAGATAGGACACGGCGGCTTGAGCGATCCACTTGATATCCAGCGTCGTAGTACAGTTTAGCGCCAGCGCGTATGTTTTGGATTACGCCAACCGGCTAACTCCAACATATCCAGGTTAAGTTGAACCAGCTTCGTAGTACAGGCCTCTGGTGTAACTTAGGATCTCACGTGCTGGTCAGACCTCTGATTGAACCCGGCCAGAAGCGAATCCAGCCAGTCAGGACACTTGGGGGAGGTGATCAGCTTACACAGCTCCTCCTCACGGACTCTCTGATTCGCTTGGGAGGAAAATGGGAAGGAAGAGTCGACTGATCTCCACCCCAAAAATAGATATGAATACTGATGTTTTTGAGTGTAAAAATGCTTTTTGGTTTGGTGAGTTGGTTGGTCCCTATATCTGTGTCCGCATCGCATCACAAACCTGAAGTCACTTTCATCTCGTTTGATGAGTTGGTTTGGTCCTGACACCTTTATCCGCATCGCATCACGAACCTGAAGTCCGGAGTACTCGAGTACTCTGTATAACTTGTATATGTGTTTGGTTTCCTACTAGAAGTAAACTCAGATAATTTGTTATAACTTTGATTCCGGTGTTTTCAATTCCTTTCTTAATTTAATAGAGATCCAGCCTCATCCAACGAACGGCGCGTAGCAGAGGTGTTCTGCTCCAACAGATCTCACGGCGAATTGTAAGTGGCTACTGCCTGAGATCGCATGCTGTGGTTTTATTAAATGTGCCAACTGCTAGGACTGTCTTAGGGAAAATAGCATTTAGATGCGCAGCTCCACTGTCCTGGAATAGTCTGCAATTAAAATGGAAACTGAGCAATCTGGTGCCACTAAATGTTTTTAAAGCTCGGTTGGATGCTACTGAATCGGAAGCTGTTGGTACCTGTGCATGTGGATAGTATGTAAATTGTAATCCCTGTAATGCTACTGTATGATGTCCTTTTGTTGTTCTGTTTATGTTTTTAATGTTTCATGTGGAACCTACTTGAGCAGGTCTCCCTTGAAAAAGAGATCAATGATCTCAATGGGATACAACCTGGATAAATAAAGGTGTGAAATGAAATTGCAATATATGGCATAATACATCAGTAATTGCCGCTTTCCATATATTGAGTAATATATGTAAATATATATAATATATTGGTTGTGTATATATGTGAACATACATTTACTATATACTAACATTTATATGGGGACATGTACTATATATATTCACAAATATATGGGGACATGCATGTACTATATATTCAGATTTATATGGGGACATGTATGTAGAATATATTCACAATTATATGGGGACATGTACTATATATATTCACAATTATATGGGGACATGTGTGCGCTATATATTCACAATTATATGGGGACATGTATGCACTATATATTCAGATTTATAAAAGACCATGTACGTACCATATATTCTGAACATGAGTGCAATATATGTTCACAATGAGGAGAAATGCATGTTCTGATCAAAAAAATCTTTCATTTCATTTCAAACCTTTATTTATGCAGGTGAATCCCATTGAGATCATTGATCTCTTTTTCAAGGGTGACCTGCTGCAAGTAGGTTCCACATGAATACATATAAACATAACAGAAAAACAAAAAAGGACATCATACAGCATATTTACAGTGACTACAGTTTACATAGCTAATAACATTTACAGGTTCCAACAGTTTCCGATTGGATAATATCTATCCTTGCTTTAAAAACATTTAGTGGAACCAAATTGCTCAGACTGTTCCAAGTTAGCGGAGCTGCGCATCTAAAAGCTATCTTCCCTAAGACAGTCCTAGCAGTTGGCACATTTAATAAAATCACAGCATTCGATCTCAGGCAGTAGCCACTTACAATTCGCCGTGAGATCAGGGAGCAGATGTAGGAAGGAAGTTTCCCTAACATGGTTTGTATATAAAAATGTACCAGTGACTGAGCCTCCGTACAGTTAGTGATTAAGGCAAACCTGCCCTTGCATACAGGGTACAGTGATGGGTTAATACTTTACAGTTTGTCACAAATCTCAGTGCACTGTGATAGGCGGCATCTAACTTGACCAGGCAATTGGCAGGTGCATTCATATAGATCAGATCACCATAGTCCAGTACAGGTAAAAAGGTCACAGTGACTAGCCTTTTTCTGGCCTCAAGTGAGAAACAGGACTTGTTCCTGGAAAAGAAACCTAGCCTAACCCTCAGTTTTTTAAGCAGGTTATTGACATGAAGTTTAAAAGTGAGACAATCATCAAGCCAGATACCAAGGTATTTGTAACAGGTAACCACTTCAAGTTTTATTCCTTGCGTAATTACAATATCTAAAACAGGCTCTGATGTCTTTTTAGCTTTTGAAAAGAGCATTACCTTGGTTTTATCAACATTTAAAAGAAGCTTAAGCGCTGAGAGCTGAGTCTGAATAATGAGAAGCTTAATTTGTTTTTTTCTATCAATGTGTAACAGTTATCAAAATACTCATTAAAAGAAGGACAAGGAAAGAATAAAAGAAAAGGCCTATAAACAACACATTATGTAATGACTCAAGAACATTTTCATGTAATTATGTAATAAAACCCACATTTTGTAATAATCTGCTGCAGTCTGTAACAGCCTGAACGCAATATAAAATACATTTCCCTGCATTTTGTAATAAATTATTACATTTTGCAATGGTTATTACAAAATGCGTGAGTTGCCCTTTTAAAAAACTGTAATATTCATTATGTAACCATAACCAAACTGTAAATATATCCCAAAATTGATGTTGATATACATGTTGGCTAATGAATATGGTAACACTTGATCTAGTTTTGGCCAATGAAAGATATTCTACTGAAATATTTTTAAATTATGAGTAAGGATGATTCATGGTTGAATAAATAAATAAACAGTTGTAATGTTATTGTTTGCAACTCATTTTGTAATAACCACAGCAATATGTAATAATATATTTCAAAATGTGGCGACATGTATTACATATTTGCATTGAACTTGTTTACTACATAATGGGCAAATTATTACAAAAGGAGGTGTTATTACATAATGAAGGGAAAATGTATTACATTTTGTATAGGTATAGTTAATAAATGATGCATTGTTATTTCATACAGGGCCAAAAAGAGCAGTCTGTTATCCTATTTAACAATCTTGTTTTTTGTTTCACCTGGTGACAACTTTAAACATCACTCATTAAAACAAGGTCCGGAACAAGGCCAAAAAAACAGTCTTGTACCCTATTTGATCGTCAATCTTGTTTTTTTCGTGCCTTAACTCACAAATTCTTGTGTTAATGGATGTTCTTATATCTGATGTCTTGGTCCCTGGATGGTGGTTTACTACAGCATCTGTGGAACAGAACAATTACAAATAATTAGAAGTTCACAAAAGACAGCAGGAATTATAACAATATCCATAATATCTATATTAAAGCATGGGCTGGCTTGGTGAATAATGTGGGAATACAAATAGTGGAAGAATAGGCTTTGTACATTTTCGTCTGAGTGTGGCGCTACTGGTTGGTATATTTTTGTCACAAACGAGCTGAGGACCAAAATGCAAAACACGGGGAAACCAGGGATAGTCTGTAACCAGCTTTATTGAAGGCAATAACTGGTAGGAGACGAAAAGGCAGGTAGTAGGCAAAGGGCTGGTCGGGGACAGGCGAGGGTTCCAGGAGAAGGCAAGACGGGAGTCGCAGGTACAGACCGGGTCAGGGAGCAGGCGTGGCAGAATAGTCCGGGTACAGGCAGGGTCAGGAATCAGGCGAGGCAGGCAGGTCAGGGACAGGCAGGGTCGGAACCGGGAGAGCAATCTGGGAAGTAATGCTGGAAAGACTGGCATGCTGCAAAGTACGATCTGGCACTGAGGTGAGAGTGAAGTGGGCCTATATACTACTGGAGCTGATGGGTGTAACAGAGTGAAAGAGAGACAGGGTGTGGCTACCAGGTGACTAAGGAATGTTAATGCAGAAAATAGGTGAGTGAGAAAGCAGACTGTGACAGAACCCCCCCCCTTAATGGACGGCTCCCGACGTCCAAGACAAACCTACGGGGAAAAAAACAAATAAATAAAAAATCAACAAAAAACCTATAGACACCGGGTGGAAGGTGGGGGTATGGGAAAGGTTAATACTCATCTGAGAATGCTCTCTCGGCCTCCCCCTCCTGGAAATCCTCGTCCTCCTCGACTGAAGACGCCTCCCCCTCCTCCTCGATGAAGCCCCCGGTCCGTAACCGACGAGTACCCCCCGGCTTAACGCCTGGCTGAGCGTGGGTCCTAGAAGGCTGCTCCGGGTAGCGCAGGTGGAAGTCCCGGATGAGTTGAGGGTTGAGGATGTGACGAGCAGGAATCCACTGCCTCTCCTCAGGACCATAGCCCTCCCAGTCCACCAAATACTGAACCCCTCTTCCTCTGCGTCGGGAACGAAGTATACGACGAAGGGTATAGGTCGGACCCCCATCGATCATCCTAGGGGGTGGTGGTGGGGGAGCGGCGGGAATCATAGGACTCTCCCGGACAGGTTTAATCCTAGACACGTGGAAGGTGGGATGGATCTTCATGTTCCGGGGCAAACTCAGTCAAACTGCTGCAGGGTTAATGACCTTGACGATCTCAAAGGGTCCAATAAATCTGGGCGCTAACTTTTTAGACTCCACCCGAAGGGGAATGTTTTGAGTGGAAAGCCACACCCTCTGGCCTAGCTGGTACACAGGTGCCTTGGTGCGTCGGCGGTTCGCTGATGTGGCGTACCGGTTAGCAGACTGAAGCAGAGTAGTTCGAGCCCGCCTCCAAGTCCTCCGACAACGTCTGATGAAGGCCTGGACAGACGGACAGGTAACCTCTTTCTCCAATGCAGAGAACAAAGGGGGTTGAAACCCGTATGCACACTGAAAAGGGGAAAGACCAGTAGCGGAACTGATGAGTGTGTTGTGGGCATACTCCACCCACAGGAGTTGTTTAGACCAGGTCGTAGGATGATCGGAAGCCATGCAGCGGAGAGTGGTCTCCATCTCCTGATTCTTCCTTTCAGTCTGACCATTGGCCTGTGGATGGAAACCGGAGGTGAGACTGACCGTCGCCCCGATCAGTTCACAAAACTCCCTCCAAAACACAGAGGTGAACTGGGGCCCCCGGTCGGAAACCACATCAGTCGCCAGTCCGTGAAGGCGAAAAACGTGGAGAAGCATAAGTTCAGCCGTCTCCTTAGCTGACGGGATCTTAGGCAGGGGTACGAAGTGAGCCATCTTACTGAACCGATCCACCACCGTCAAGATGGCAGTATGTCCGTGGGACGGTGGAAGACCAGTCACAAAGTCCAACGAAATATGTGACCATGGGCGACGTGGAACCGGTAATGGATGAAGGAGGCCAGCTGGCGCTTGGTGAGAGGGTTTGTGCCGATTGCACACAGGACAGGCGTTCACAAACTCCCGGGTGTCAGCCTCCAGCGTAGCCCACCAGAACCGCTGCAAGACCATCCCTCTGGTACGTTGAATCCCAGGGTGGCAGGAAAGTCTGGAGCTGTGAGCCCACTGAAGCACCTCAGCCCTCAAAACCTGAGGCACAAACAAACGGTTAAGAGGACAAGAACTAGGACCGGGTTGGTCCACCAACGCAGTCTTAACCCTCTCCTCAATCTCCCAAGCGAGAACACCGATCACTCGAGGAGCAGGAAGAATAGTGTCCGGGATACCGCAGGTGTCTCCCTCCCTCCCGAACTGCCGGGACAAAGCGTCGGCCTTCACGTTGCGGGAGCCCGGGCGGTAGGAGAGGAAAAAATTAAACCGGGTGAAAAATAACGACCACCTGGCTTGCCGGGAATTCAGTCTTTGTGCCGACCTGATGTATTCCAGGTTCTTATGGTCGGTCCAAACCTGAAATGGCAGTTCTGTCCCCTCAAGCCAGTGTCGCCACTCCTCCAACGCCAACTTGACTGCTAGAAGCTCCCGGTTCCCCACGTCGTAGTTTCTCTCCGCCGGACTCAATCTCCTCGAAAAGAAAGCACAGGGGTGGAGCTTCTGATTCTCACCAGAGCGTTGTGACAGGATGGCCCCCACCCCTACGTCAGAAGCATCCACCTCCACCACCAACTGACCAGCAGGGTCTGGTACCTGTAGGATAGGAGCCGACGTAAACCGGCGCTTGAGGTCCTGAAAAGCCTCCTCTGCTGCATGGGACCATCTAAACGTTACCTTAGACGAGGTCAGGGCGGTGAGCGGGGCGGCCACGGTACTGTAGCCACGGATGAACCGTCTGTAAAAGTTAGCGAATCCTAGGAAACGCTGCAGCTCCTTCCGGGAATCAGGAACCCGCCACGAGGTAACCGCTGAAACTTTGGAGGGATCCATCTCCACACTTCCTTGACCCACGATGTAGCCAAGAAAGGCGACCGAAGAAGTGTGAAACTCGCACTTCTCCGTCTTGACAAACAGCGAGTTCTCCAGAAGTCTCTGGAGGACTGTCTGGACGTGATGGATGTGTTCCTTGAGGGTCTTTGAAAAAATCAAAATGTCGTCCAAATAAACAAAAACATAACGATCCAACATGTCCCGGAGTACGTCGTTCACCAACGCTTGGAAAACTGCAGGGGCGTTGGTAAGTCCAAATGGCATCACCAGGTACTCGTAGTGTCCTGAAGAGGTGTTGAAGGCGGTCTTCCATTCATCCCCCTCACGGATTCGTACCAGGTGATACGCGTTTCGTAAATCCAGCTTGGTAAAGATTGTTGCTCCCTGTAGTAACTCGAATGCTGACGAGATGAGTGGCAGGGGATAACGATTCTTTACCGTGACGTCATTCAGACCCCGATAGTCAATGCAGGGTCTCAGGGTCTTATCCTTCTTCGCCACAAAAAAAAAACCCTGCTCCTGCGGGTGACGTGGAAGGACGAATAATTCCCGCAGCCAGAGAGTCATTGACGTACGTCTCCATGGACTTCCTCTCCGGTGCCGAAAGTGAGTACAACCGCCCCTTGGGTGGGACTGCGCCCGGATGTAGCTCAATAGCACAGTCATAAGGCCGATGAGGTGGGAGAGATGTTGCCTTAGTCTTGCTAAAAACCTCCTTAAAGTCCAAATACTCCGCCGGAACCCCTGTGACATCCGGAACCAGGTTAATATCCACAGATAGTTGAGGTGCAGCGGCCTGCTTGAGGCAAACCTGATGACAGGAAGAACTCCACCCTAGGATGGACCCAGTTGACCAGTCAATGTTCGGGTTGTGGCGGAGGAGCCATGGATAACCCAAAATCAGAGGAATCTTGGGGGACCGTAGCACATGAAACTGGATTGTCTCATGGTGGTTCCCCGACATGAGCATATGGACCGGTGTCGTCTGGTGAGTCACCGTTCCCAGCAGGTGACCGTCCAAAGCATTAGCCGGTACCGGCTGGGGCAACTGAATCTGTTGAATGCCCAGCTGTAATGCGAGCTCCTCATCAATGATGCTGACATCTGATCCGGAGTCGATAAACACAGCCAGAGCCTGAGATGTGCCTCTCAGGAGAAGTCGAGCATGGCACAAAGGTCTTCCATTGGGGATCAGCTCAGAGGTTCGGCCCACCAGTATACTCCCCATTACTGATGGGCTCTGCCTTTTCCCGGACAACGGGAAACAAAATGTCCAGCCTGACCACAGTAAAGGCATAAATTCCCTCTTCGACGTAACTCCCTCTCCTCAGAGCTAAGACTGGTACGACCCACTTGCATGGGCTCGACCTCCCCGTACCGTGAGTCAGAGTAGGGATGGGAATTCTCCGCCGAAACCGGAAGTTGAAATCTCCCGGAAACCGAAAGTTGTTGTCGCGAGCGGCGGCCCGCCGCTCGTGTCTGTTGCTCTTCTCTTCGTGTCTGAATTCGTCTGTCGATCCGAGAGGTGAGCTCGATCAACCCATCCAAGGAAGCAGGGAGATCATAGGAAACCAGCTCATCTCTCATATAATCCGCTAAGCCTCTCAGATATGCGTCACATTGCGCCGGCTCGTTCCAGCTACTACGGCGGCTGCTGGTGCGGAAGTCAATAGCGTAATTCACCACCGTGCCGGAACCCTGGCTCAAGCTCAGCAGACCTCCGGCAGCATCGGGACCCAGACGAACGGAACCGAACACCTTCCGCATCTCCGCGGAAAAAGCAGCAAAAGAGGCGCAGGCTGGAGTCTGCTGCTCCCACTCTGCAGTACCCCATAAGCGGGCTTTCCCCGTCAAATGATTAACGGTGAAAGCTACGCGAGCCGCCTCGGAGGCAAAGGTGTGTGGCTGCAGTGAAAACAATATGGAACAGTTTGTGAGAAAAGGACTGCATCCCTCAGGCTCACCAGCGTAGCGTTCCGGAGTTCCCACACGAGGCTCCGGAGCGTATCCAGTCGATCCAGAGGCTGGAGTGAACATCGGAGCTGCAGGCGGAGGGACGGTAGCAGCCATGCTAGCGGCTAGCTGTTGTACGGTGGCGGCCATCTGTTGCATCTGGGAGGCCAGGTAAGCCAGCGCTTGTTCCTGGGTTGAGGTTGCCTGGTGGGTCTCGGTAGCTAAGGTAGCTATCGTGACCTCCTGTCTTTGGATGGCTTCCTCAACCCTCTCAAAGCGGTCTCTAGGAGACCCGGTGTTTGCTTGGTCCATTTCTGGCCAGATCGTTCTGTCACAAACGAGCTGAGGACCAAAATGCAAAACACGGGGAAACCAGGGATAGTCTGTAACCAGCTTTATTGAAGGCAATAACTGGTAGGAGACGAAAAGGCAGGTAGTAGGCAAAGGGCTGGTCGGGGACAGGCGAGGGTTCCAGGAGAAGGCAAGACGGGAGTCGCAGGTACAGACCGGGTCAGGGAGCAGGCGTGGCAGAATAGTCCGGGTACAGGCAGGGTCAGGAATCAGGCGAGGCAGGCAGGTCAGGGACAGGCAGGGTCGGAACCGGGGAGAGCAATCTGGGAAGTAATGCTGGAAAGACTGGCATGCTGCAAAGTACGATCTGGCACTGAGGTGAGAGTGAAGTGGGCCTATATACTACTGGAGCTGATGGGTGTAACAGAGTGAAAGAGAGACAGGGTGTGGCTACCAGGTGACTAAGGAATGTTAATGCAGAAAATAGGTGAGTGAGAAAGCAGACTGTGACAATTTTATGGAATTTGGACCAAGCATCTGCATCTGTAACAGTTCTGTTTAAAACTTTTTTAAATGTAATTGCATTCATCTTTAAAGGTGGGGTAGGTACGTTTGAGAAACCGGCTTGAGATACACTTTTTGTTATATTCCAAGGAATGCTCTTAACATCCCGATAGCAATGAATATCTTAAGTGCTTTGACAAAAAATCCATAAATAAATGTCATCTGTGGAAGCCGTGGTACTGTAAAAAGCACAACCAATCATTTTAGCCGGCCCGGCTAAAATAACTGGATGGCCTACCTGCCTGTCAGCCTTCCATCTGTGCACAAACTTATCTCGTGCCCTCATTGGTCATGTGCGCGTTTGTGTGTGTTGGAGGAGGGGCTCTGTAAGGAAGTGGCAGATTTTTTCCGGCTGTGTATTTTCAAATTCTAGCACACCCAAGCTGGTTTCTCCAAAATTACCTACCCCACCTTTAAAAGACTACTTTTATTGAATGAGAGTTTTACCTAGCACAATGAGCCTGGGGTGGTGGGAAGGGAGAACTGGGCCTCGGCATCGGCAGGAGTTGTAGTCGCCTATGAGTATTAGAATTTAGATTAACAAAGGCATAGAAAAACCCTGAAATATGTACTGACACAAAGCTACAACCCTCGATTTTGTAAGTAGTAGTAGTAAATACATACGTATATACAATATACAACAATACGCATAGTGCAATTAGCAGTACCAGTAATAAAATAACTAAATAAATAGTAGTAGAACCTTTATTTAGCCAGGAAAATCAATTAAGAACAAATTCTTATTACAATGATGACCTGACAGGAGGCAAAAGGCGTCCTGAGGGGATGGGGTTTGGGAGGAAACAAATAAAAAGACAGACTCCGGGCACTACAGAACCCAGGAGACAACACAATGACACAGAGCAGAGATGACAGACATAGCAGTTAAACATATAAAATCTCTAAAACAATATTGCTGTGGTTCAATCTGTCATTAAAATAATATAGAACATTCATCCATTCAATCATTCATTCATTCCTTCATGGCAAGGATAACTAAGCTGAATAGTGAATAAAGTGATATGTGAAAAGTAAAATTACAGTGAAATTAAATGACAGTGCGTTCCTCACCACTGCGATCTGGCTCCTCTGTCCTCGTGTCTTTTGGGTCTGATTCCTCACTACTGATGTCTGCCTCTCTGCATGGGCCCTCTCTCCTTATTTATTCTGTCTCAGTCACCACTGCTATCTGGCTCCTCTGTCCTCTTGACTTGTGGTTCTGCAGGCTTAGTTCGACCTATGAATTTCAACAATGCTCCTGTAAAATATATAGATATATAGTATTATGGGTCAACATTAAAATAACATACACTGGAGAGCAAAATGTGAAATGCCATTGACTGTAGGCTACATATTATCCACACAATTGTCAGCAGGGGCAATAACAACTAAAATGTGAACTAACTTGAATGCATTAGTCCACAACACATAGCCTAACTAATGTTAGCCTACATAGTTACTAACATCAGAACACATAGTATTGGGGAATCTTATGTGTTTTGTGATGTTTGTGCTGGAGCCGCTTTATCCAAAACAGCACTCCGGTTAGAGAGTTGACACGGAGACAGGAAGTACAGTCTTTGGACTTTATATTAGCTTGGTTCTGATCATCAACACAGAATACATCATGCTTGATGTGGAATCACATACAGGATGTTGAATGGGTTGATGAGTATGATGATAATGATAACGTAGAGTAGAGAATGAATGAATGGTTTCTGCAAAATACACAGAAATAGAAATAAGGTTCAAATTACAATAACTAACCAGACTATGGTTATTAATAATAAGCAACAGCAATACTAATTGTTGCTAAAACACATTAGACACGTTGCAAACACACACATGGCTAATAAAAGCTAAGTTAGCATCTCATCCGCACACTATCACTGAATAGCTTAACTTAGCTAACTAGCTAGCATTAGCTCAATTCCTGAACAACATAGCAACTAAAAACGGGACATCAAGACTCATTAACACACTGACTCAGCAGGACACTATGCATACAATCTTATAACATTACCAACACTAAAGATCTGCATATATGCTCACATTCTTCACGAACGCATTCTCTCTGTGACGATGGTAATTATGCATGTGACGATGCGACTGCAATAATGTCCTGTCATGAACGCACATGGGTAACCAGCTCGAGGACCCGTAGCTGCACTACTTTAGCTGTCCCTAAATGTGCCTGACTAAAACACGAACGATATAATGCAGATCAAGGAAAACAAGGGGAATTTACAACACATAGACTAACTGTGGTTACATTACTTAACTAGCTCATCATCGTCACCAGTCAGAAAATGTCCGTTAGCCGCGGGGCTAGTTTTCGCTATGTTAAACTCCATTGACTTATGCTAAAATGTTAGCGATCTAAAGGTCCGCTATTTTTGGCTGTTTTGGGTCGACTTCAGTTGACTGTAACATCGAAAATCTTCGAAATTGAATGTTCACAAAGCTGCGGACCGGTTATACACTCATACACGAGGGAACTTACATAGCTAATTTAACTAACGTTAGCTAATGTAGCTGTTGTAGTGACCTCGAGACGGGACATACGGATTACACCTTTGTAACCTCGAGACTGGACTATTTTAACGCTCTGTATGTGGGTATGGACCAGGCCTCAATCAAATGCTTACAGCTAGTCCAAAACGCTGCTGCACATTTGCTGACTGGTCACAAAAAGCGCGACCACATCACCCCTATTCTGGCCTCACTACACTGGCTTCCAGTTCGGTTCAGAATTGATTTTAAAATCCTTTTATTTGTTTTTTAAAGCCCTAAATGGGCTGGCTCCGGCCTATATAACTGAACTGCTCCAGCGCTACACCCCAGCCAGAGCTTTAAGGTCTGCTGACCAGCTGCTGCTGGTAGTGCCCAAGACCAGGCTAAAAACCAGAGGGCACCGAGCCTTCGCAGCAGCTGGCCCTAGGCTCTGGAACACTCTGCCCCTCCATGTGAGGTCGGCCCAGACCCTAGGGGTTTTTAAATCAAAACTAAAAACACACTTCTTCTCTCTGGCTTTCTAGTTAGAGCGGAGCACGACTCCTGACTATTCCGTGTGTTTTATTCTTATTTTGTTTTTTAAGTTATATCTGTTGTAATTTATTGTCGTTTATTGTGTTTTGTAGTAATGTGTTTTTATTACATGTACAGCACTTTGGCTCGACCAAAAATCGCTTTTAAATGTGCTTTATAAATAAAACCTGATTTGATTTGATTTGATTAAGCAACTAGACTACTTGTAGTGTACATGCAGAATTATTTCAATTTAAAATAGTTTTAAATGCTCACACACATACCTGACTCTCGTGCTGTATTTTCCTCTCGTTTCTTTTTAATTTTCCGTTTCGAAGCACCTGATGAATGCTTTCTCTTTGACACTCAGCGACAGAATCAACAGACAGAGGCAGCAACTCAGATTTGAATCTGCCAATCAGATCAATCTATTTCTGGAGAGGGGGGGGGCCTCCCCGAAATCTGTGAGATTGATTGGTGATGATCACTGGCACGCCAATGAGAACGTTAACACGTTTTAGAGAGTTATGTTTAGCGAAGACGGAGGTCAGCCACTGTCAGCCGGAAGTGGCGCATTCGAATACTGTTTGGGCTGTCTGCCGTGGGTGGGCTGCATTCCACTCCAAATAGCCGGTCGGCCGTAATATATGCATATATATATATGCGTGCATATATGCATATATATATGCGTGCATATATGCATATATATATATATATATATATATGTGTATATATATATATGCATATTTATATATATATGCATATATATATATATGCGTGCATATATGCATACAGATGGAGCCTCTTATTTTGGACCCCAGCATACAGCTTCCTGCCGACTGCCAGCCAGTTGCCAGCCAGTTGCCTGCCAAAGACCAGTATTCAGGAATGTTAGGCCCTCCCACTATTCTCCAATTTCAGGGTTTAACCAGGAGATGGCGCTATATATTAAATAACTAAGACTTAGTTTTTCACAATAGAAAATGCAGATATTATATAAAAAACTAAAGTTAAAATCTTGTTTTTAATGCCCCAAGAGCAATAACATCTTGTCACAAGCTTTTTGGAAGAAAAAGACTGACTCAAGAGACCTGTAGTTGACTAATTACAGGCCTCAATAAAGTTCTGCCATTGGTTGTGAAAAACAACGGTGGACATAGTGGAAAGTGAAATTGACATTGTCGAATTTAATAAAAATACAAAATAATGTATCTGTGTACGTGTTTTACTATGTGATCTGCACTTATCAAACATCTAATTAAGGCGAGACACCCCAGGTGAATAGGGTATTTTTAACTTAAAGATATCAGCTAAATATTTCTCCAGTTAATTACTTACAATAAGGCAATTGTTTTTTGTATTACAAGTTTTCTGAAATAGCATGTTTAAATATCCAAATGAACCATTACCTCATGAAATATGCGCATATTTTAACACATTTCAGGAACCGAAATCTGAACTTTGGATAAAGCCAGGATCAAAATTATTGTTTCATTTTGTAGTCATATTAGTATCTAAGGCTTTTACAGAAGGGATTTTGGATATCTCTTTGTATCACTCCATAAATCAGAAAATACTGTCAACAGCCCTAAAATATCAATTTTCACCATGTTTTTAGGTATAAAATGTTATATAATTCAGGCTATGAATTATATATGACCAAACCCTTCTGTAAAAGCCTTCATAATATTGATAGGAATATAACTGGAAGGTTTGGTGTATGTAACTGCTGAGTGATTCTACAATTTAGGGTACATTCCATGTCCATTGATGTCCATTGATGATAATTATAATTATTCTAACTATTTTCTTCAAAAATATCATATTTTGCCTATTATTGGAAAGCATGTTATAATATCACACAAACATTATGTGCATCCTATGCTTTATTTAGCTTGAAATGTGTCATGATGTTCTTAAATTGTCAGTTTTTGCTATGTCCGTTTTTCAGTTGAGGGTGTCTTGGATTCAAAATAATGAATAAAAACCATTAAAGTAAATTTAAAAAATGATTCATTTATTTCAAGTCTAAATACTAAAGAATAATAACATATTTTTAATTGATTTCCCCCTTTAAATAATTTAAATATCTTAATATATGAATGTCCGCAAAAGTTCTGTCAACTATGTTACTAACAGAACTTCCCCCTTTAACTCAAAAATTGTTTGTCCCAATACCATGTCACCAGCATCACATGATGCCATGTTCCTCTTTGGCAGACATTTTGAACACACTGTGGTGATTGTCCTCTACATTTTTACAATATTTTATGTATAATAGCACATGGTCAATTAATATACTCATTGACAATCAACAATGTTACGTACATTGTTATGGTTTACAATTGTTTAATGATTTTAATTCAATTATATGTGCAAATGTGATGTTAACCTGTTCAAGAAAATGACATGTGGTCATCCAGGCAAGGCCTACCATTGAAATGATGGGTCAAAATAGGGAAATTGTCAACTAGGTTACCTGTCAACTGAGTTACCCAGTACTGTAATAACTGTAGTAACTTAGTTGACAGGTAACCTAGTTGACAATTTGTACGACATGTAGACGTCATTACACATCATTATCAATGGAATTTTGCACTTCTGCCTTGAAATTAACATAGTGCTGATGGTTAATAATGTGTCCAGTCAACTATGTTATTTGCGTCAAATGTTTGACTTTCATTGTCAACTATGTTGCACCTCATTTTTTCAAATTTAAAATATCTAAAATAGTGCTTCTGATATCCTTTATAGTATAATGTATATCTACACAGGTTGGAGTTTTACATGACATCTCTTAAAACTATCAAAATGACCTGTATGGTAGTTTTATAATACAAAATATCCCTAAACTTAATGACAGTGCTGAACATATCACATGAAAAAACAAAACTTTAATACAATTATTTTTTAAACTTTAAAAAATCTTTGGATATATGGTAGAATAGACTCAAGAGCCTTTCAAATTTGATTTTACTTGAAGTGCAGGACTTAATCAAATGATTGTAATGACATCAAGTTTGTCCGTAACATAGTTGACAAACTGAGTAGTGAAAACATCCTTTCCCTTAAAATAAAAAAATATATAAAAATGTTTAAGCTTTGCAACTAGTGGATATGTTACACTGAGGAATATACTAACTTGAACCACTGATTGTTCTATCTATACATTTTATTTGGCATTAGTAAATAATTATGCACATTTACAGATATTTTACATGATATGAGTGATAACACGTGTTATAAGGGCTATTTCGCACAATAGGTGTGCCTTGAGATTTTTACTTGTCCTTTGGTGTGCCTTGGGCACAAAAAGTTTGGGAACCACTGCTGTAGAGAAATGTAAACGTTCACCATCCCCCACCCGCCTACTGTATGTTGCTTTTTGACATGTAAATGGGTAACTACCCCCCTCTGAGTGAATACCTGTTGTACCTGTCCGGGGCTAAGCCCATAGGACGATGCTCTGATGTCATCACCCTCGCACATTGGTCATATGTTTACAAAAAACGATGTTAACACTTTCTCGTTCTTAATATATGCTATATTTAGGGTCGATATGTGTTGAATTTACTTTAAAATAGCAGATCACTGTGATTCACTTCTCCGCGGCTCCTCCGTGCAGAGAGGCCCCCCCCCCCCCCCGTTGACAATTCACGAGCGTCTAATACTCTCTCCCCCCTGTGAAGAGATATCACAGGGGGGGGTTGGGACACACACATTCCGATGGCCAATTCGTTTTAAACAAAGAGTGGGGTGGGGACTGGTGAACGGTATGGTCAATGTTTGTAAACACTGTGACATTTTGACTTTATTTGATCATTTCAGTTAAAAACTAACGTTCATATTTCATATTACTGTTTTGCCTGGCTGGACCTGTAATTTACAGGAAAGGAGTGCACGCTACTAAAGAGACACGCTACCATGGAAACCAAACAATGGTGTTGCTGTATTGAAGTCCGAGTGGAAACAGTCATATTTGGAGCGTTATGTTAGAATGAAACAGCGAGGTCGTGACTCACAAAAAAAAAGTGTTACTTCACTAACTGTAAGCTTGTCACTCAGAGTAACCTACAGTTAACTTAACTGTTGGAAAAGAAAGATCAGAGTTAGGAGTGTGAACACACAGCTGAGAGCTGCCGTTTCATTCTGACTGTTTAAAAAACGGTAACAACGGACTATTTTTCTTAGCGGATGCATGTAAATTTAAATCAATACATAGAACTATGTTTTAAATCAATAAAAATATTTTCTAAATCCATAAAAGCATTTTAATTAATATTGGGAGTCATGTCGTTACTTTGTTGAGAATGTGGCCATGTAATAAGCGGGATAATTTGCAGCGACTTGGTCATTATGGGGGAAAATAACACCCAGGGATCAAGGGACCCAGGGATCCCTCCGCATCGCGGAGGGATCAGTAATTTTTAGTGAATTACTGAGTTTAGGCACGTTAATAACATTTTAATGAAGTTGAATACAGTATATTCATATTTGTCAGTGATTTCATGTCAATTCGGCGAACATAAACGATTAAATTAGGATTAAAAATCGAGAGCCGGCTGCTGTTCGTTACGGTAACCCAACTAGGACACTTGACACAGTGGCTTTTGGCAAAGCACACAAAGAAAACAAAAAAAACCGAGAGAGATGAATTATTGTTATTACAACGTGACTTCACTATTATTTAACAAATATTTTTATTGGGTTCTTTTATTTGGGGTTAAGTACATTGTCAGAATAAGTGAGAAATGGATTTAACTTCTGTTAGACAGCTATCATACTGAATAAATATTTATGCAAAAATGTATGGCATTAATAATGTATATCTAATTACATTTAAAAAATGTATGGCATTAATAATGTATATCTAATTACATTAACTGTGAATGTCTTTCATTTTATTTAAAATGAAATAAAATTACATAAAACATTTTCCATAAAAAAGTTGATTCAAGAACAAATCAGTACTTTTCTTATATGACTATTATTGCTAAATTTGAAAGGTCTTTACCAGCTTTGGAATTATATATATATATATATATATATATATAGCACCTTCTGCCATCCCATCTCTACTGACATATGGATCTTAACAAAGATCCGCTATACATTAGTACCAGATATACTGTACACGGACATTTTAGTGAACCAGACCAGCTGTTTCCGCCGGGTCTTCGCTTCCCGGGCATCACGTTGTTTACAAGTGTGTTCAGATGCTAAATGACAAGTGCAAGTGACAATTGTTGTCGTCTTCTCTGTGAACGTTTTTTTCTCCGTTATTTTGCCATTTTCAGATTTAAATTTCGAGCGGAAAGCTAACCAGGAAGTAATAATTACTTAAGCGGAGAACGGAGAAAGTAAACGTTACAGCAGGCATAACAACAGCCGGTGTTTATTTTATTATAATATTCAAGAACAAATCAGTACTTTTCTTATATGACTATTATTGCTAAATTTGAAAGGTCTTTACCAGCTTTGGAATTATATATATATATATAGCACCTTCTGCCATCCCATCTCTATATATAATATCTATCCGTGACATATGGATCTTAACAAAGATCCGCTATACATTAGTACCAGATATACTGTACACGGACATTTTAGTGAACCAGACCAGCTGTTTCCGCCGGGTCTTCGCTTCCCGGGCATCACGTTGTTTACAAGTGTGTTCAGATCGTTCAGATGCTAAATAAAAGTTTAGCTTGTACTTTTGATACCCCGCCTCTCGGCACCACAACATCCAGTTTACTGTATTTCACATGAGCGATGTCGAACATTGAAAAGTCCTTATAAAATCTCTGTTATTAGATCAGTACTTTTCTTATATGACTATTATTGACTTGAACACTGAGAATGTATTTATTAACTTCAGACATTTGAAATATTTGAAATCAGATGAAAACAAACTGTAACGGACCCTGCCGTGTTATCTATGATTACTATGCCTTACTGTACATTCATAATTTCAGCCGGAGGTAGGTGGTAGGCGTTGCGGAGGAGCAGATTGCGAGTGAGGTGCCTGTTCTAAACGAACTATTCCAGCTGTTATAAAGCATTAAATAAAAAGTAAGCAAGGAATACAGAATGTTTCGTTACGTAACTTTGTTGAGAATGTGGCCATGTACATGTAATACATGGGATCATTTGCAGCGACTTGGTCATTGTGGGGAAAAATAAGACCCATCCTGATCGTTTCAATGAAGTTGAATACAGAATATTCATATTTGTCAGTGATTTCATGTCAATTCGGTGAACATAAACATCAATGATGATGATTAAATTAGGATTAAAAATCGGGAGAGCCGGCTCGTTCGTTTTTTCCGACTAAACAACATCTATTATTTAGAAGTTGATTTCACATGACTCCAGTGTGGAACCCCACTGCACCCCCTGGTGGATCAATGATCCATTGCAGCTGGCTTCACAATAATTAAATGTATTTATCATGGGGGCGGTATCAAGTCTGACTGGGGGCCGGCCGGCCATCACGGAACGTGCATGAACCGATCACGACCCTCGCACTTTAAACTGTCCAAAATAAGACGCTTCATCTGTATATATATATATATATGTGAATATATATATATGCATATTTATATATATGCATATATATATATATATGCGTGCAGTCAATGACTGACTACAAAGGAGCAGCGGGGGGTGCTGCGGGAGTGTCTGCGTGCGCATCTCTCCCAGATGAGCTGAACAGTTTTTTTTGCACGCTTTGAGAGCAGCCAGGCTGTGGAGGTACAGATGGACCAGACTGCCCTTTTGTTTTAAATAGGGCAGATGTGTGTAAATCCTTTAAAAGGGTTAACCCACACAAGGCTCCTGGACCTGATGGCATCCCTGGCCGTGTTCTCAGGGTGTGTGCAGTTCAGCTGGCAGAGGTGTTCAGAGACATCTTCAACAGGTCCCTGCTGCAGTCTGTAGTCCCCACATGCTTCAAACACTCCACCATCGTTCCTGTCCCCAAAAAGACAATAATCACCTGCCCCAACGACTACCGCCCAGTAGCACTCACCTCCACCGTAATGAAGTGCTTTGAGCGGTTAGTCAAATCATTCATCACCTCCTCCCTCCCTGAATCTCTGGACCCCCTGCAGTTTGCCTACAGAGCAAACAGGTCCACAGACGACGCCATAGCCCTCACCCTCCACACTGCCCTCTCACACCTGGACCCGAAGAACAGGAACACATATGTGAGAATGCTGTTCATTGACTACAGTTCAGCATTCAATACCATTGTGCCCTCCAAGCTGGCCATCAAGCTCAGAGACCTCGGGCTCAACAGCGCCCTCTGTGACTGGATCCTGAACTTCTTGACGGGCAGACCCCAGGCAGTGCGGGTGGGAAACATCACATCCTCCACCCTGATCCTCAACACCGGTGCCCCTCAAGGCTGCGTGCTCAGCCCTCTCCTCTACTCCCTGTTCACCCACGACTGCGTGGCCACACACAGCTCCAACACCATCGTGAAGTTTGCTGATGACACGACCGTCATCGGCCAGATCACAGACGATGACGAGACGGCGTACAGAGAGGAGGTCGAAAACCTGACATCTTGGTGCCAGGATAACAACCTCCATCTCAACATCAGCAAAACAAAGGAGCTGATTGTGGATTACAGGAAGCAGCAGGGAGAGGGACACGCCCCCATCGCCATCAATGGGACTATGGTGGAGAGAGTCAAAAGCTTCAGGTTCCTTGGGGTCCACATCACTGAGGACCTGACATGGTCTCTTCACACCACCACCATCACCAAGAAAGCTCGACAGCGGCTCTTCTTCCTCCGCAGGTTGAGGAGGTTCAAAATGGATTCCAGGATACTCTGCAACTTCTACAGGTGCACGATAGAGAGTATCCTGACTGGCAGCATGACGGCCTGGTACGGCAGCTGCACCGACCTCGATCGTAAGGCTTTACAGAGGGTGGTGAAAACTGCACAGCACATCACCAGGACGGAGCTGCCATCCATGGAGGACCTTTACTCCCAGCGGCTCAGGAAGAAATCACTACGGATTATCAAAGACCCCCATCACCCCAGCCACAAACTGTTCTTTCTGTTGCCGTCTGGCAGACGTTACCGCAGCATCCTGGCAAGGACAAGAAGATTCGGAGACTGTTTCTTCCCGCGGGCAGTGAGACTGTTAAAAAATTGAACTGTTGAAACAACTACAAACATTCATCTGCTACTCAGTAGTATGTATCTAATACCTAATATATATATATATCATTCCAATAACTTGTATATGGACTCTATTGCACTATTCCACATCATAACTTTATTTTATTTTATAACTATTATTCTTTTTGTATTGCTCTTGCTCTTATTGTTATTATGTTATTATGTTGTATTGTTGGAGAAGCCTGTGACATAAGATTTTCAACTACATAATTACTCTGTAACTATGTCAGATTGACAATAAAGAACCTTGAACCTTGATATGCATATATATATGCGTGCATATATGTGTGTGTCTATATATATTTATAAACTGTATATTATTTTCCATCATTCAATGGACAATTTGTACTTTTTTAATATATAGGCTACCATCAAACATATGTTCATATATAAAGTGGGTAACTATACAAAACGAAGTGAGATAACTGTTTATGAATATCTGTTCAATTTTATGTAAACTTGTGTAACTCATGAAAGATAAATGAGTGTTTCAATAAAACTATTACATATAAATGTATAGTGCAGTTTTTGTTTTCATTGCAATATATATTTGTTATATGTATCAATATATAGCCATACATGGTCCATGCATATATTGCAATATATTTAAAAATATAAGGACTACTTTCCCATATATGGAAATGTATGATCCAGTATATTGTATTATATTTACCTATATATTACAATATATTTTTGTTTCATAAGGGGTATTTCTCAAAACTGCACACATGTACCCAATTAGGTTATAAAACAGCTTCAAACATGAAGCATGAAGTAAGTACATTTACTCAGGTATTGTACATTTTCGAGCTACTTGAACTTTACTTGAGTATTTCAATTTTTCTACTACGTTGTACTTCTACTCCACTACAATTCAGAGGTAAATTGTGTACTTTTACTCCACTGCATTTATTTAATACCTTTAGTTGCTTTACAGATTTGGATGAATGATGTGAAATATAATCAACTCTTAAATCAGACTTCAGTTCCACCTGGAGTAAATTCACAAGCTACCCTGCAGTATACAAAGTCATGAAAGATCTCCAATCATGCTATTTTTAGGCATATATTATGGGTCTCAGATATATACAAATATTTGAAAAACATGTCTATGATGTGTTTTGTTCCAAATACCTAACAGATCATGCATTTTAGACATCCCTCATATCCCTCTAGTTCAGCCCTGTTACGGCCCGTCCACACAGCGACGTGCGTTGAAGCTTGCCGGCGGGGGGGGCTGAAACTCGACCAACAACCAATCACATGAATCTCCCGCACCGGACACACAAGCACGCGGTTTGATTGGCTAGAGCTTGTACTGGCATATGATTCGATTGGCTGACTCTTCCGCCGAAGCTTCAAAAGTTGAACATTGCTCAACTTTTGCAGCGAGCAACGCTTTTGAAACTACGCTTCGCTCCCACAATGCAGTTCGGCGAAACGTGACATCACCCCATTCAAAGTGAATGGGCAGAAGCGTTGAAGCTTCAACGCACGCCGCTGTGTGGACGGGCCGTTAGAGAAGGGCTGATTCTGTGAGTGTAGCTGCTGGCCCCGCCCCCTTTGGAGCACGCAGGCAAGCTGGGAGCTGCAGAGGGAAGAGAGAGAATTCTACCGGCAGATACAGCTATAGGCTGTTCCAAACCACTTCAAGGATTATTTCTGAAACAGTATGGAGCTCAAATGCTTTTTTTCTTGCAGGTTTATTACAAGGTGAGTTCCTTTTTTTGCTTTTTTACACATACTCTCTCCAGTACAGGTTAGTTCTGAGTGTTAGTGATGCTTGCTAATGTAAACAAAGACCATATTACGTTCAAAACATGTCGCGCATTGCTATTTCTGATAGGGCCGTGGGTGTAAAGGCAGCCCACATTTCAGATATTATGTCATATTGGACGCAAATCTGGATCAACTCCGTTGTTGCCCCGTTTTTAGAGATTTGGATACGGAGGAAAGAGAGGGTTTTATTTTCTGACACTAAGGTAAGTGTGTATGAGCTCTAAAATTATGAATATCATAAATAATCAACAATAAGGACACAATGTACAGGGTTCGTACGGGTGCTGGAAATCCTTGAAAATACTTGAAATTGTACGAGGTGTTTTCAAGGTTTGAAAAGTGCTTGAATTTTGGGAATGGTGCTTGAATTTGGGATAAAGTGCTTGAAATTGTAAATGCTTTACGTCGCTTTTTAGATTAAAAGAAAATAAAGAAGTCGGAGCGCGCTTAATTGCTTCGCTTTTACATAAAACAGCTCCGCTCCGGCCTTCCCGCACTATGCGCGTGACCGGCAAGTGTTTTTGTTACGTGTGTGACCTGGGCATTCTGATGAGAGTGATAGATGACAGTATGCCAGGAGGTTGCCGTTTCAACGAGCGTTGGCTAGCAGAAGACAAATACAAGACATGGCTAAGACGAGGGTCAAGCCCAAGAGTAGCCTCCTGCAAAGTGTGCAAAAATAACGATGCGAGAGTCTGCGCTGACGAGCCACACACCACACGAAAGGTACGCCGTAGTAGAGCATTTTAGATTAGACTAACGTTGCATGTAAAATACATGACACTTTTCTCTGTGCGCGGCAAAACAAGCTCGCCAAAATGGCTTCACTAGTCTGGCAGTATTTTAAGTGTCCGAAAATGACAATAAAATAGCGGTATGCAACGTGTGTGAAGCAGAAATCCTGCAGCTCCACCCGCTGTGACGGACCGGTGAGCGGAGCAGAACACACATAGAGTTAGACCTAACACACTTAGCTATTTTATCTACCTCTGGATCAAGCTAAACTAGTCATAAATATATGTATTCTTCACTGTCGGGTCACTCATTACTGGATCAGTGAGCTGCAGGAGATACTGACGGGCTGTCGAGAGAGGGGGAGAGAGGAAAAGAGAGCGCTTCCGCTAATTTCTCCCGTGTTATTATGCCAAGTGAATGTAAACTTGAATAATGTACTTCATTTGAATGTAATAATTATGTTGGTTGTTGTTTGTGGAAGCGCCAGTGAATGAGCCCCATTAACTGAGTTTTAAACATCACTTTAAATGGAAGATCCCCATAGGCCCCGCCCACTCGATCGGATCGGCGATCGGTATCGGCCGATACTGATTCCGGCGATCGGCCCCAAAATTGGCGATCAGAGCATCCCTAATAATCATATATGATATGTTTTATAATGATTGATTATTAAAGTGTTATCAAAGCTGGTAAAGGTGCAGCTAGTTTGAATGACTTTGTATACTGCAGGGTAGCTTGTGAATTTACTCCAGGTGGAACTAAAGTCTGATTTAACACTTGATTATATTTCACATCATTCATCCACATCTGTAAAGTAACTAAAGGTATTAAATACATGTAGTGGAGTAAAAGTACACCATTTACCTCTGACTTATGTTTACTGCCAACCTAAAAGTACCTCAAAAATAGTAATCAATAATGTATTGAAAAGTTATTTGGCTGATTGTTTTGTATTGGCTCAGCCAGGTTATATGGGATGCCCAGGCTACGACAGATGGGTCACTCATTTTGAAATATTAAACTTAGTTTTATTTTCTTTAATTTTTCATCCTCATATAGAATGCTATTATGAAACACACATTTGGTTGTTTATAGCATAAAGAACATCTGATTTAATGTGAGGTAGGGAAATAATCATTTGAGTATAAGTATGTGTATATAAATATCACAGCTGTAAGATGCTTGAAAAGCTTGAAAATGCACCTTGAAAATGCTTGAAAAGTGCTTGAATTTGACTTTGGAAAAGGTGTAAGAACCCTGAATGTAATGTAAATCAACAACATTGCATGGTACTCATATTTTAAAGTTGCATGTTTGTCTCAGAGAACAGAAACTAACATCATGGACTCATCAGGTAAAGGTAGAAGAGAGGTTTTCAATTCGTATAGATCTGATCATTTCTACTCCAATGGAGGATCACAGTACATCAGAACACAGAGACAAAACATTGGTTAATTTACATAATCTGTTCAATTTCTACTTTGGATGTGTTGTATTGCAGAAACAGGTTGGGTTTTCAGAATACAATAAAACAACCTCGTACAAAACTGAGATTATTTGAGATTTTGTTTGTTTGCACATTTCCAAAAAAGGAGCAAGTTAACCTAATGAGAAAAAAAATAAAAAGGGGGATATTTTTCTTCTGTTCTAGAATATAGGGAAATGAACCGCTGCACATTCCGACCTGAAAGAATAAATCCTAATAGCCTTTAAACTGAAAATATATTTAACGAATATGAGAATTTGGTAAAGGACTCTTTTGTTCACATACGTGCGTAAATGTCATGGAAACAGAACGTTGGCCCTGTATGGATTCTGACCAGAGCCTTTTGTAAAACACACCTGTGGAGCGCGAACTCTTTGAGATTCAATCCGCTGGAAAACACTTCTTCTGGAAAACACAACTACTGCATCCCGGTGTACCCCTGAGGGGCTCAACATGACCGTCGGACCCCCAGAGGGAGCAGCACCTGCAACTGCCATCGGCCTTGTGTGGGGCAACAACACACCAGGTAAAAACAAACATTTTCAAATGTAAATTTCAGCATTTCTATTGTTCATTTATCCCCTTAAAATAATATACAAAGCTGTATCAGTGTAGAAATAAGTGAAACCTTTTTAGTTTAAAGGTATAGAAAGTTTATTGGATGTTGGCAGGCCTTATGGTCCAAATCAGATCTGGTGAAAGCAGACACTTACATGGCGTTTTTCCCGTGTAAAATGAATATTTGTTGAAAATAATGACTTTAATTAGAGGGACAGGTGTGGAATGCATTAACAATGAGTGTAGGGATTTGAAAACACTCTTATTTATATTTGAGGGCAAGAAATCGTCGACTTTGACCTTAAAATGACTAAAACTAAATGGCGACCGGGCCAAATGTAATAAAATGCCTGAAATATGGCCAAGTTACGCACCATGGCAACGACGCAAAGCGCACAAGTGCCTTTTTTCTGTGTGTTTGCAAAAGTGAGCTGACTGTTTTTATTGTTGTAGCTTTATTTATGTAGAAGGGGCTTGTCATTTTAATGTATCTTAAATACATTTTCTTTTGACATTAAAAATTGAAATGCGCTTTGCTCCTTTGTGAGCCTCCTGCGTCCAGGATGACACACTCCTACTTATTAAGTTAAACCAGGAGAATAATGAGATTGGTCTGCAAATTACAGTGGTAGTTCTAGAATAAAATACCGTGGTCATTGTTTACTGTTAAATGACGCTGTTTATTGTAACCAATTATAGTTTTGTCCATTTCTTTGGGGTATGGGTCATGCATTCTCCGCAGTAAGCTTTTATGTAACTTTTTATACATTTTGTAATATTGCATTTTCGTCCAGAGAATGTCTTCTGGCTGTGGAAAAAGCTGTGCATAAAAGGCGCACAGCAAGCTTTTCCCTTTTCTTCTCCGATAATTATAAAGCGTGGTTAATTAGCTCCTGCGTGATTAATTCTGTTTTATTATGAACCCTGCACAGGAACCCTCAGGGGATGTAATAATAGAGGAGATAATATTGCTAATAACCAAAAATCCTTTTTAGTTTTTGACACATTAATTAATCATTGCTAGGATATGGATAAGTATTTTTCTGAATTTAAACCTTGATTATTGATAAATAATCCCACATATTTCATGTCACAAGAAATGCTTACACCTTAATTTTTCCTTCCTCAGGTTCTGAGAACTTCATCATGGAGAGTCCTGCAGGAGACAATGATGAAGGTAACCCCCCTGTCTCCAAAGCTCCTGATGAGAAGGTGAGGTCAGAAATGCTGTCGGGGGTGAAGGTGAGGTTGCTGTTGGTGTTGCAGGTGATAGCCAGGGTTTAATGGAAGAGGAGGGGGAGGTGGAAGACTGGGAATCCGACGATTCTGGATACGACTCCTTGTTCTCCAAGGAAGAAGATTAAAGCGAGGAGGATGCTGATGATGATGCCGACATTGGACGTTCCTCCCCTCTCATCTGGCTGCCCCCACCCCCAAGCTTTTGGCGGGATTGGCGCCAGAATTCACCTCCAAGCTTTTCCCCTGTATACCCTTGCTCCTTCCCTTTCAGTGTTGCCCCTCCTGAAGAAGGTCCACCCTCAGCCCCTCTGAGGGACACTCCATGAACATCAGGCCTCGGCTTCTCCACCCAGAGGACCAGGGACGAAGAGAGCCGCCCAGAGCAGGTAAGTACGAAGAGGAGCAGGGAAGAGGACTAGGGACTCAGCACCCTCAACCTCTTTAACATTCCTTTGAATATTATTTGATGATGGTCAATGCTAACACCAGAGGTAAGTTAACATTTATTGGTTGTTCTCTTATGTATTTTTATTTTCCAAGTATAGATAGCTATACAAGACAAAGGTAAGTTAATGGTTAAGGTAGTGGTCGAAATGAATTAAGCTTATTGCCTCAAGTACAGTACTTAAGAACATTTTTATCATGTGACTGCAACATACAGTGTTAAAGCAAAGTCTCCAAGTCTCTTTTACTCATGGTATTGTAACAGGTCCTCAGCATAGCATCAACCTCCACCCGAGAAGCAACATCCAGGAAGTTCATGACTTAGAGGATGAGTTAACTGCAGAAAAATCATGTTTTTTAATTGATAAAAAAAGTATCTGGTTCTTACACTGGAGGGGTAACTATGACAACAAAATACATAGTTCATAAAGAATCGTGAAAATATTATACCGAGTCTTTGAAAGTTCTCAGCGAGTATCTTGTGCTTCCTTTCAGATCTAACAGGCCTCATGGTTTTCAAACCACACTGTGTTGTCTCTTCCTGTCAAACAAGATACCTCACCCCCCCCCCCCCCACACACACGCATCACCACCACCGCAAACATCAACTTAACTCTCATAGCATATTTGTTTCTGCGTAATAGACTTTGACGAGGACAAAGAAAAACCTCTGCATTGGAAAAGCACTTTAAAAAGCACATTGGACCTTTTATTGAAAAATGTAATATTTGGCATGATTGGTTATTCCACCCTTTTTAAAATGCATACAAAAGCTCCAAAGCAGCATCAGTTCCAGCTGCTTCCTATCTGGTGGCAGCATAAATAACCTTATGCTCCGGCTCTCTTCTCCTTGCTTTTCGCTGAATTTTCTCTGTTGCATAGTTCAGGTCTTCACCAGTGTCCATATTCTGTGAACAAAACTCATTATTAGTCTTAACGTGGTGACTGTGCATGATTTAACCTTCCCTAATAAAGCCCCACTGAGGAAGATACCTGTAGGAGTATTATTATTATTATTTTTAAATCTACACTAAAAACACACTTCTTCTCTCTGGCCTTCTAGTTAGAGCGGAGCATGACTCCTGACTTTTCCCTGTGTTTTTTACATATCTGTTGTAATTTATTGTCTTTTATTGTGATTGTAGTAATGTGTTTTTATTACATGTACAGCACTTTGGCTCGACCAAAAATCGCTTTTAAATGTGCTTTATAAATAAAACTTGATTTGATTTGATGTATAGCATTTTTTTGTAGCGTTTCACACAATATCAAACAGGCCCGGCCTCAGCCTCTCAGCGACTTTGTTTGTTTCCTGCTGTCGCTATACTTTGTCAACAAAAAAACAACAAGCACACAAGACGTAAGAAGAACCATCATCAAACAGCGCATGGATTAAGGATCTTTCAAGGAGAATGGAGATAAGCAATTGTTTGCCAAGTCATTGCAATGCATTTGAGCTGTAACAATTAACACACACACACACACACACACACACACACACACACACACACACACACACACACACACACACACACACACACACACACACACACACACACACACACACACACACACACACCGATGATGATGAATGATCAAGAGAAGAGAGAGAGGGCGATCAAGAGAAGAGAGAGAGGGCGATTGTTACGTGCCGTAGTGTTTGTGTGTGTGTCTTTCTCTCTCTCCCTCTCTCCCCAGGTGCAGCCTGATTGTCCCCAGGTGCTCCCAATCCCCAATCAGGGCCTCCATTTTGGACCTGAGGAAGGCTGCAGTCACGCCTCTTCTCCTCTGGCTGCATGTGTGCAGTATGGTGTCTATGTCTCTGTCTGGGACCTGTGTTTCGATAATTATTAGGAGATGTGCTCCAGTATATATTTGTACCTTAGTTTACTTTGCAAGTTGGCTGGTGAGCCCTTTTTCTTTTTGTCCATTAAAAGACCTGCTGGTGGCTTCAGAGATTGGCTTCCTCTCCTTTTTCTCTCGCCTGGGGCCTCATTTATAAAGGGATATACGCTCAAAAAATGGTGTACGCCAGTTTCTACGCAATGTTTGCAATTTATAAAATTCTAACTTGACGGGAAAATGTGCGGACCTCCACACGAACTCTAACCCATGCGTACGCACTAAGCACACAAACGGGAGAGACGAGAAACTGCGACACCGTTGGCAGAAGGAAGAATGGAGAGAAATATGTGGAAATAATACCATAAATAAAATGTTACCTCCATTTATCAAATATGAAGAATTCATTTTCAAACATTGATTAAAGCCAATCTTAAAATGATTAAACAAACGCCTGTTTGCGACTCCTCAGTGCACACAAAAACATAACTTGGAGAAATAAATAAATACGGATATGTTATTTAAAACCACCTCGAATATGTTGTGTTAATCTTATGAAATGTTTTCTCATAAATGATGCGGTAAGCAGAGGACAGAATTACGTCTAAACTGACGCCGTTAATCGTGTTTTATGCCGTTTGCCAAGACTTGATGAATTGCTCGTAAAACACAGGAGGTATGGAAACTAAGAACAGCATATATTTGGATAATTGGACAGCTGATTTAACACAACACATTAGTTTTATTTCATTTAAGTGGTGGGTAGAGTTGTTGCGGTGGCGTTGAGACGCTGCGCACAGCTGATCGGCAGCTGGATCACAAACCACGTTTGTAAACAAAGCCCCAACTGTTTGTACATACATGTGCAAACCCAGCTTAATTGCACTCGGTTTACTATAATTTCTAAAAAGGGAAGAACATTACGTTACATCTGAGGTAGGCTATCCTGTGCGTCTGGTGACGGGCACACCTCGCTGTGCAACTATATACGTTTCAGTGATTAAAAAAGCTTGCATGGTCTAAAATCAATTATCGATAATAACTTTTAACAGTAGTAGGCTACAGCAAGGGTTAACACAGATTCAGCTTTAGGTGCCTTACATACCATATAGAGCAGGGGTGGGCAATTATTTTTTACAAGGGGCCACTTCAGAAACTCGAGCTGTGTTGGGGGGCCGAATCAAAAATAAGTTGAACTTAATTCTGCTTAATATACCAATACTGAAAGGGTGTTTTACAGTATGTTAAAGATAAGAAATGAATCAGCTTTATACAAAAAGAAATGAGTGCTTTTGATTTTTGTTTTTCAGTTAATTTTACTTGTTCAGTGAGAAAAATCCAGTCTGTCTTGGGCTTGAACAAGTGCACGGAAATCTGGTTCAATGTCTGAGGTGGATATGCGAAGGACAACTGAGAGGTGATCATCAGTGATAGAGGATCTGTATCTGGATTTGTTGAACTTCATCACTGAGAATGTCTGTTCACATATGTAGGCAGATCCAAAGAGGACCATCATCTTCTGAGCACGTCTCCTGATGTGTGGAAAGTTCTCCTCTTTCAGGGAAGAGTAAAACTCAGGCAGTGAGACTGACCTAAAGTGCTCTGACAGAAGTGTGTCAGACTGCAGGTCAATGAGTTCAAGCTGAACATCACTGGGTGCATCATCCACATGGCATGTAAATGGGGAAAAGATCATGTTCATTTCATTCTCAACTGTTTTGAAGTCTTTAAATCGCCTTGAAAACTCACCATGCAGTGCTTCTAACATGGATGAGTACCTCTGGAGGTGATCAGCTGATGGTGTGGCTTCCTTCAGTGTTGGCAAGTGCGTGAGAATGTTGTCCTCCATTTGGCTTGAGAGAAGCTGCAGCTTTCTCATGAAAGCCTTCACTGCACTGTACATGTCATGCACAAAAAGGCCCTTGCCTTGCAGTTTGACATTTAGTTCACTCATTAGTGCAGTCACATCTACAGCAAAACCAAGGTCTGCCATCCAGTCTGCATCTGAAAGCTGTGGGATGTCGTTTCCTTTCTTTACACAGAAGTCTTGAATTTCTTCTCTCAGGTCCCATACTCTTTTCAGCACTTTGCCCAGGCTGAGCCACCTGACAGCTGCATGGTAGGGTATGTCACGATGTTCAGTCTCACTTTCCTCCAAAAGTGCAACAAACTGTCTGTGATTCAATGCTCTTGCCCTGATGAAGTTAACTATTTTAGTTACAACATCAACAACATGGTTAATTTTTAACACTTCCTGATGTATAATACAATGCAAAAATACCAATTTCTGCTCAGGGTTAATTTCTGTCACTTTATCCTGCATTCTCTTCAATAGTCCAACATTTTTCCCTGTTTTTGGACAACCATCCGTTGTCACGCCTGCCAGCTTGTCCCATTTCAGTCCCAACTTTTCCACACATGCATTTACCTCCGTGAACAAATCACTCCCTATTGTTGTCCCTTTCATTGACTGCATGGCTGCCAGCTCCTCCGTGATTTTGAAGTCTGTAGTTATCCCACGTAGGAAGATGAGTAGCTGGGCAGTGTCACGTACATCGCAGCTCTCATCCAAAGCCAAGGAAAAAAAGTCAAAGTTGACCGCTCTGTTCTGCAGCTGATTTCCCGCGATGTCCTCAATCCTCCTCGTAACAGTGCGTCGGGAGCAGAGATAGGGTCGTTACTAAAAAAAAGTAATATATTACATATTACTTTTAAAAAAAGTAATATATTACACTACTTCGTTACTCTCTACATAAAGTAACTCGTTACTTTACTCGTTACTTTACTCGTTACTTTACTCGCAGGGCCGGCCCGCCCCTCCCTATAGGCAGATCACGCAGACTGCTAAAGTTTCAAATGTTCTCTTTAGTTCAGTTTCCATTGTCGCATAAGACTGATCCAGATAGCTCTGACTATGGCTGTCCTCTGTCTCCTGCTATCTGTATTTTGCGCAGTATATCTCTGAACGATGCGATGGTGATTCCACTGTGCAAATGGGCAACATTACCTCTACTATGAAGGATGCTACAAGCCTGTCCATCTCTGCTTTGGTTACCGGTCCTCCAAATTCTAATTTGTGCTGCTTCAGGGGTCGGCGGCGGCGCACAACATCCTCACTCTGGGTTCGGGGGTCCTTAGCTATTAGCTTCACCTTAGCATGTGTTCTTTGCAGGTGTTTGTTGAGGTTTGACGTGGTGTTTGCAGCAGTGGATAACAGCTTCTGGCCTGGACACAGTTTGCACCTCACCGTCACATTCCTGTCTATTCTTCGGACGAACTCAAAATAATGGGCATACCTCCACCCCTCGGAAGTTATCGCTGACTCTGCCATGTTTATGCAGCACTGCACGTGGATATGTGGACGCGCAGATTACGTACATATAAACCTGCGGCGGAAACCCCTCTTGTCTGTCAGTGTGATTATGACTGATTTTATAAAAGTAACGAAGTAACGCGTGTCGGGGCAATGTTAGTAACTGTAGTGTGATTACTGAATTATAAAAGTAACGCGTTACACTACTCCGTTACCGACAAAAGTAATATTATTACAGTAACGCGTTACTTTGTAACGCGTTACACCCAACTCTGGTCGGGAGAGCGGCACTTTCTCAAATGCCTCCTTTTTCTCCTGTACTCCTTGAACACAGCGACCTGCGCACCACAAACTAAACACACAGCTTTACCTTTCACTTCTGTAAATAAATACTTCGCGGTCCATGTCTTGTTGAAAATGCGGCATTCAGTATCGATCTTTCTTTTTTTGCCCTTAGCGGACATTTCAAGGACTAGCCGGCCAGCATCACTCGTAGCTGTTCACGGCATGCGCGTTTACGTAAATAAATTAAAAAAACAGCAGCGCCCTTTTCAAAATAAAAGCAACACAGTTAGAAAAGTATTTACGGCATGCAAGCAATACAGCTGTGTTGCTTTTATTTTGAAAAGGTTGCTGGTTTTTTTCATTATGTTATAATTTATGATCAACCTCACACGGGCCGGCCAAGGCCGGCCAACGGGCCGGATGTGGCCCGCCGGCCGTAAAATGCCCACCCCTGATATAGAGTAAAAAGGAAGCCATATAACTAGTATTGATATTCATTATGATGACAAATCTTCGTCTTATTATGGCTAGCCAGTGGCGAGCCGTCAGGGCCCTCTAGGCCCTCTGTGAGGGCCTAAGATATTCCAAAAAATAATATTTAAAAACATTAAAAAAAAATATATTTTTTTAAAATATATATATTTTTAATATTATTTTTGTTATATTTTTCATTAGTTTTACCGAAAAAAAACTTGATTTAATAAAATAACATTTCCAAAGAAATAAATCCTTCGAATCTGCCTGTTCAGTCTCTGTTTGAATGTCAGTTACAGTTACAGTTAATGTTAGCGGGCCTCTCTGTGATTCACAGAGGGCCCGCTATAGTAACTGAACGAGAGAGTAATGTCAAATGACAGTACAATTGACCAATCATATCTTCCCTCTAAATGGGTGGGTTTTATTATCGCGGACTTTATGACGAGTTCCGCCCGCTGTGAAACTTTTCTTGTTTCCATAGCAACAACAACTTCCTGTCAACAGCGTGAACTCGCCTTCAAAATAAAAGCATGCCAAATTACACTTAAGACATACGAAAGTAACAAACACAATGCAATATCATTTTCAATGTCAAATAACACAAATTGGGTTCACAGGTGTTGTTTTGTGTGGTAGAGGGTCGCTGTCATTGATGCGTTTTGCACCCTGGGCCGTTGTTTTGATATTCCGCTGAAGTATACGCTGTGACGTAATAACTCTTTTTTTTTCTTTTTTTCGAGGGAAGGGGTGGGGGTCAGAGGGCCTAGGTATAAAGCTCACGGCTCGCCACTGTGGCTAGCAAATGGACCAGTCAATAAAAGCAGGGTAATTTCACCACCAGTACCTTATCAGATACAATCAGGTGGCCGGGTGTGTATAAAAATGCGTGCCATCACAATGCGTAATGACGCACAATGGCTGATTTGGCACTGCTAGAGGACTTGGCGAATGGAAGAGTGCGGAGGGAGCAACATTTCAGAGACCAGCAAGATTTGCTGGCGAATGATGATGAGTGGCTCATGAGTCGGTTCCGACTTCCAAGAGCCGTTTTGTTGGAGCTTTGTGCTGTGTTGGGCCCGGCTTTGCAGAGAAGCACATTAAGAAACCGAGCCGTGCCGGTTCCAATCCAAGTGCTTACAACACTTGGATTTCTGGCAACCGGCACGTTTCAGAGGGAAATGGCTGACAGGTCGGGGATATCCCAGCCAACCCTCAGCCGTGTTATGCCAGATGTGTTGGGAGGTATAATTGCATTGTCGCATTTGTACATTAAGTTTCCTTACACGGTGGGTGAGCAGGCAAATAATAAAATGCAATTTGCAGCAATGTCCGGTTTCCCAAATGTAATCGGTGCCATTGACTGCACTCACATTGCTTTAAGGGCACCTAGTGTGAATGAAAGTGCATTCGTTAATCGAAAGCACTTTCATTCCATTAATGTCCAAATCATATGTGATGCGAACATGCTGCTAACAAATGTAGTTGCTCGGTGGCCTGGGTCAACCCATGACGCCTTCATTTGGCGTAACAGCAGTGTTGGCCGCAGACTTGAGGCCGGAGCTGTGCGTGATGGCTGGCTTTTAGGTAAGAATGATTAATGTAAAACTCCTAAATAAATAATAATGTATATATGCTGCGTTATATGAGCTATTTATCAACCCTACAGGTGACAGTGGATATCCCCTCAAGCGGTGGCTGCTCACCCCATTCCACAACTCGCAGAGCGCAGAGGAGAGACAATATAATACTCTCCACAGCCAGGCACGAGCTGTGGTAGAGCGCACCATAGGGCTGCTAAAGGGCAGATGGCGCTGCCTCGATGCCACAGGAGGCAAATTGTGTTACAAGACTGACAAGGTGTGCCAAATTGTGAGGGCGTGTGCTGTGCTTCACAATTTGGCACTGCTGAACAATGTCCCATTACCCCCTGAGGCTGCTTGTGCCCAAGACGAGCCCGACCCCCTTCCCCAGGCATGGGCGAGAAACCCTGGTGGACTGCAACAGCGTCTGGATGTGATGCGTCACTTGTAAAACAGACAAAACAAGGTATGGAAACAACTTATTTATTGGCCAAATATTTTAAAGAAGTGCTTATTTCAGCCAGCACATGACAAATTTGTCCCAGCTCTCTTGCAACCTCGTGTATTGCAGCAATTGTGTCCCTCTGCATCTGCAGGACTGCATCCGTGAGGACACGGCCGCTGCTGGAGGGCTGCGCAGGAGGTGCCGTGGAGACGCCGGGGCTCGGCGCCGGAGGTGCCGTGGAGACGCCGGGGCTCAGCGCAGGAGGTTCCTCGGTACAGTGTCCCCCTACCCCGCTGGAACCAGCATCTATAACAAATGATTTTGTTAATAAAGTTATGATTTGTTTTTCTAAATAAAGTTATGATTTGTTTTTCTACATGGACTTATTGTTTTGTTTACATCGGCTACCAGCAGATATCACACAACTTGAATGCATTTGGTTTACTCTAATTTCAAAGATGGGTATATAAATGTGGTTACCTGGTTCATCCGGTGCACACTTAACATCGGTGTCCCCATCTGCCTCCGTCACCACTCCACTCAGCAGGGATTCGCCGATTATACCGGCCAGCCTTTCATCCATAGGGGTGAGCTCCGGTGCCCCCGTTCCCCCTCCCGTGGCACACACACTCTGCCTGTGTGAGGCCAGGCGTTTTTTGGCATCCACCTTAATGTCGGACCACTTCTTTTTTATTTCAGCGACAGTGCGACCCTGTGCTGATGCAGAGTTCACAGCATCTGCCACATGCTGCCACTCTCTTGCCTTTTTGGCATTCGTTACGCCAATACCATGGCCACCAAACAAAATGTTTTGCCTCGTCTCTACTTCTCCGACAAGGATTTCAACTTCACAGTTGTTGAAGTTTCTTTTCTTGCCTCTTTTTTCTGTCTTTGCCATGTTCGTTTTTGCCGGAAATCGGTTTGATGAATATTCATTATGGGCGTATCAATGACTATTTATGGGCAAATATGGGTGTGACGGGAAGCCCGCAAAAGCTGCACCGCATTTCTAGTTGATTGGGATTTATAAAGGGAAACCGGCGTAGGAAGTGCCGTACGCACTTCCCTCGCCGGTACGCAATGTTTTGTGAATCGGAAAATGGCGGAAAATGTATGTACCTATTTTTGTGCTTTGTACTACGTGAGCAACCTTCCTACGTCAATCCTACGCATGGCGTTATAAATGAGGCCCCTGGTCCTTTTATATTTGTGTTACTTCCCTTTGGTTCCCCTAGCCCAGTAGGGAACTTAACAGCGATCAAGAGAAGAGAGAGAGGGCGATCAAGAGAAGAGAGAGAGGGCGATCAAGAGGCGAGAGAGAAGGCGATGAAGAGAGAGAGAGGGTGATCAAGAGAAGAGAGAGAGGGCGATCAAGAGAAGACAGAGAGGGCGATCAAGAGGCAAGAGAGAGGGCGATCAAGAGAAGAGAGAGAGAGGGCGATCAAGAGAAGAGAGAGAGGGTGATGGAAGAGTGAGAGGGTGATCAAGAGAAGAGAGAGAGGGCGATCAAGAGAAGAGGGTGAGCAAGAGAAGAGAGAGAGGGCGATCAAGAGAAGAGAGAGAGAGAGAGGGCGATCAAGAGAAGAGAGAGAGGGCGATAGAAGATTGAGAGGGTGATCAAGAGAAGAGAGAGAGGGCGAGCAAGAGAAGAGAGAGGGCGATCAAGAGAAGAGAGAGAGGGCGATCAAGAGAAGAGAGAGAGTAATGTAAGCTCCCAATGTAATGTATAACTCCTATGAAAATGTTCAAAAAGTGCTCAAACTTCACATGTGTGCTAACAGTCCAGCCGTGAAGACATCTACGGGACAGTTTTGAGATTTCTTCAAATGTCGTTGCCATGGCAACACAATGCTCACCATGAAACACGGTTTTCTCATAACTTCAGTGAAAATGCACAAAATGGCCCAAAACTTCACAGGTTTGGTAACGATGCAGCCATCAACACATCTAAGCGTATTATGGGGTGTCATCAAATGCCGTTGCCATGGCGACAGATAATTCACCATCAAGATAGTTCAAAAGTTTGCAGTTCAAATATTCTGCTGCTTTCCCAAGCCTTTTTACTTTCTTTTCTCATCTTAATACAAATTCATTCACAACTACTTACATCTGATATTTAACTCCTTCAGCCTATTTTCAGCTGCAGAAACCATTCAACTATTACATTATTCAGCTATTTCAGGACATCAAGGCTATACATGTTGTTGTTTATACCTTTTTTTAAACCTTTTCTTTTAAATATTAAGCTTTTTACAAATTCTACCCACTGAAGTGCTAGTGAGATAGCCATCATCTCTACTGAGTATACTGCGATGTGATCACTCGTACGCTTTCCCACTTTGACCTTTAATTCAGGAACATAAAATGCACAACTAGTTTGACAATTTTCTGGATTTTTGGATCCATCAGTAAATATTTGTATAAACTGCCCATATTGTTCATGTAGAACAGTGTTCACATAAGCCTGCACATTGATTTTTTTTTTCATTGAATGTAACCTTTTCAATAAGGATACATCTACTATAGGTTGAGGTAGCAACCATGGTGGAACAGCTGATAACAACACCGTCTGACTAATATTCCATTCTTTAACTTTGAATTCCTTACATAATTCTGAAACACAAACACAAAAACTTTCTTTTTTAATGTTGTTACTTTCCCAACTTGTTTTTACAGTTTGTTTAGTAGGGTGAGTATCTTTATGGCCCTGTAGATGTGCCCAGTAATTAACAATTCATTGTTTTCTCCTCAAAAGAATTGGTATTTCTCCTACCTCTACCTGAAGTGCCGACACTGGTGTAGATCTGACTGCCCCACAGCATGTCCTTAGTGTTTGTGCCTGGACTCTATCTAATTTTTGAAGAGAAGAGTATGCAGCTGAACCATACACTATTAGTCCGTATTCTATGACTGATCTAATTAAGGCTGTGTATACGTTCCTCAAAGCAGCTTTATCAGCCCCCCACTTAGTGCCTGCCAAGCACCTCATAACATTTAAAACCTTTTTACATTTATCTACTACTTTATCAATGTGAGTACTCCATGTGACTCTCTCATCCAACCATATTCCCAGAAACTTAAATGTCTTCACTTTCTTTAGTTCTTAACCTAACCTTCTCACCGATCCTTTTCCTCGTAAAAAATAAAGTTTCCGTTTTTTCCACCGACAATCTAAACCCCCATGTCAGAGACCAGCTTTCAATTTCCGTAATGGCTTCCTGAATCTTACCTACAATATCATTTATATTTCTGCCCCTTTTCCAAATAGCTCCATCATCTGCAAAAAGTGACTTACCAATATCAGATCCTACTTGTGTATATATATCATTTATCATGATAGAAAACAAAAGAGGACTAATTACACTCCCCTGCGGGGTTCCATTTTCAACTTCATGCCTTCGAGAATATGAATTGCCAACTCGGACTCTGATGGCACGGCCAAACAAAAAATCCATAATCCAATTATATACGTTACCTCCCAGACCCATAATGTCCAGTTGTATTAATAATCCTTCCTTCCACATCATATCGTAAGCTTTTTCCACATCAAAGAATACAGCTACAACACACTCCTTATTCGCTTGGGCTTTCCTGACTTCAGATTCCAGGCACAACAGTGGATCTAAAGTACTCCGCCCTCTTCTAAACCCACTCTGATAAGGAGTCATTCATTCATTTTTTTCAACATAGTATGTCAGCCCTTCTATTATCATTCTTTCCATAACTTTACACAAGTGCGATGTCAGAGCTATAGGTCTATAACTGCCTGGACTGGTTGGATCTTTCCCAGGTTTTCTAATAGGAATAATGACAGACTCTTTCCATATTATTGGCAGCTTCCCTTTCTCCCAAATCTTATTGTACATCTCCAGCAGCTTTCCTAATGCAAAATCACTTAATTTGGTCAACATTATGTAACATATATTATCTTTCCCAGGAGCAGTCATTTTACACTTACTTAATGCTCTTCTCAACTCTTGAATAGAAAAAGGTACATTTACAACACTCTGCGACAAATTTCTTTCCTCATATACATTAGGATGTTCATCTAACACTTCCTGTCTCCTGATCTTACCTTCTTCTGTCAAATTTTCCGAAGAATGAACTTTGGCAAAATTCTTAGCTAGAATTTCTGCCTTCTCCATAGCTCCAGTGGCAATTTCCCCTCCATTCTCTAACACTGGCAGGTTACTCTGCTGTTTAATTCTTCTCCTCATCTTCTTAATCATTCCCCATACTTTATCTAATGGCGTAGTTCTCCCAATACTTGAACAGAATCCTGTCCAACACTCCCTTTTTGCTCTTTTAACAATTTTCCTTACCTGAGCCTGTGCCTTTTTATATTCTAATAAATTGTGTAATGAATGTGTCTTTCTTAACTTTCCAAACAGCCTGATTTAGTTTCGGATTGCTCATTACATTCTTTGTTCCACCACGGTACCATCTTAACACATTTACTAATGGCGCATTTCCACCATGGAGCGCGGTTTAAGCGTGCCGTGTCGTGCCGGGCCCGTTTTTGGTTGCGTTTCCACTATGCCTAGTTCCGGCCTGGGGGTACTTTTTCACCTCTTTTCTGGCCCGACAAAATTGTGGTTCTATCGGGGCCAACAAACAGGGCTGAGTCGGGCTGAGTTTGCTAAACTAGAGAGAGAATCGCTGGCAAGGGGGCTACAACTACAACAAGATGAACATATTTGACCGTGATTTAATTGTAATACACGTTTCAAAATGATGCCGAAGTAACAACATACTGATACCGGTTAGTAAAAACCATGAATTAATGCTTTGACAAGTCTGCAGACAGACGGCAGGTGAAAAACCTTTTAAAATGCGTGTTTTCTAGATGGAGATTGGCTAAGCTAATGCAATATATGCTCCGACCGTCCACACTCACAACAACGGCCTATACAGACATAAATAAACCAGCGACTGTATTCGCCATGACACAGACAGTCTGTGGTTTGTACTTGTTTAACTTTTGTCTAGTTTCTGAACAGATATGAGGAGCTGTGAGCTGTGAGTGCTAACAGCTAACGGCTGTGTTGTTTTTCTGGGGTTCTCATTGAAGATGACGTCACGGCTCCGCCTACACTGCGTTACTATAGATCAGGGGTAGCCAACACGGTGCCCGTGGGCACTTGGTCGCCCGCAGGGGCAACGTGAGTCGCCCGCGGGGCATGTTCTAAAAATAGCTCGCCAAGCAAATCCAAAATGTATAAAATACACAAAACTAAAAAGGAAATGTAATTAAAAGAATCTACCCTATGCATAAACGAAACCTAAATCATAGCGAACTCTATCTACTTACTACAACTCTATATCTATCTAACACCCCTCCTCCCCCCACCCCCACAATGAATATCGACCAATCACGTTCTTGCTTGATTTGCGGGACCAGCGTTGCAGTCTGGAAGAAAAGCAATGTGGGCCACATATGTTGTAGGCTGGCATGATAGGCTGTTCAATGGGGCTGATGTGTTGTGTAGATTCTGCCAGAAGGAAAATCAGCGGGGAGGTGCCACATTGGGCAGAGTTTTACTGTGTGTGTTTCAACTTGCATATATATTTATTGCACTTGACGCACACACACGCATGGCGTAATTTCCACCTGGGACAGGGGGGAAATGTCCCCCGCTCTTTTCGAAATCCCGTTTGTGTCCCCCCACTTTACAAATATGTTTATTATTATTCTTTAACGCAAGCCGCCATCGCCACGGAGGAGCACACTGCCTCTGTGAGCGAGCGAGACAGAGGGAGAGAGAGAGCGAGCGAGAGAGCTAGGGAGGGAGGGAGGGAGGGAGAGAGGGAGGGAGGGAGAGAGAGAGAGCGAGCGAGCTAGGGAGGGAGAGAGGGAGAGCATACCTTTATCTATTTAATATAGATAAAGTAAGAAATCATTCCAATGTGTATAGGACAGTAAAAAAAACAAAAAAGTTTGAAAGGAGAGTGATTAGTAAAATAAGCATAAATAAAAAGAAAGAAACTAACATAAGATAAGAATAAACCAGTTTAAATGATTTGTTATTGGTTGTGATCATATTCTAAAGATGTTTGGATTATTGAAAAGTATACAGTGTCAAGGAGTGAACTCTGAGGCATGAACTCAAATGCACGACTCAAACTCAGACTCAGGAGAGGTTCAAAATAAAGACTTTACTGGAATTGACACAGTAACAAAAACAGGGAAAACAATAACTCTCTTTCGAGGAAAAAACAATGACAATGATCTGAAGCTTTAGAGGTACGTATCACGTCTGTGGAGTAAGCTTGCTCAAAGTCCTGAATGAGGAAACGAACCGACAATGGACAGGAGGGAACTAGCACAATATATACACAGGGTAAGGGGAACAGGTGGAAACAATCAGGGCGGGGAAAACAATCACGGACGCAGGAGACAGATAGGGGCGGGGAGCGTGGAGGCCTGAAATGAGAGGGAGAATTACTATTCAAAATAAAACATAAAGCACAGGACAGAAGGACATGACAAAACTAACATAAAGAATAAACTTTCACAATAAGTTTCTTAGACATGACAGTACCCCCTCCTTCTAGGGACGGCTCCTGACGGCCCAGGCTCCTCCGAGTTGAGGCGGTCAAAATCCTCAATGAGGCTCTTATCAATAAGGAAACGGGAAGGAATCCATGACCGCTCCTCAGGGCCGCCAGTCAACAAGGAGCTGTCGCCCTCTACCCCGTTTCCTTGCAGCCAAGAGTGTTTTGACTGTATAGACCGGACCTCCATCGATCATCCTGGGAGGCGGGGGGGGTTTGGCGGTGGGAACCATGGCGCTCTCCTTCAGTGGTTTCAATTTCCCCACATGGACCTGGGAAGCCGTAGTCTCACTGAAACCGGGTTGATGACCTTGGTGATGGGAAAAGGACCCACAAACCGGGGAGCCAACTTGCGGGAGAGTAAGTGGAGGGGAAGGTCCCGCGTAGAAAGCCAGACTTTTTGGCCTGGCTGGTATACAGGAGCTGGTCGGCGTCTTCGGTCTGCTGCTCGTTTTACCAGCTGTGAATTTCTGCAGAGGATTTTTCTAGCCGCAGCCCACACGCGATGACAACGCCTGACCAGAGCGTGGGCAGACGGAACCGTGACCTCTTTCTCCGTGGCTGAGAACAGTGGCGGCTGGTACCCATAAACACAATGAAACGGGGACAATGTGGCAGACGTGGGAAGGATGTTGTGCGCATACTCCACCCAGGTGAGGTGCTCGCTCCAGGAGGATGGATTCTGGGACACCAGGCAGCGCAAGCAAGTCTCCAGTTCCTGATTCAGGCGCTCTGTCTGGCCGTTTGACTCCGGGTGGTATCCAGACGAGAGACTGACCGTGGCACCGATGAGTCTGCAGAACTCCTGCCAGAAACGAGACACAAACTGGGGCCCCCGATCGGAGACAATATCCTTTGGGAAACCATGCAGACGAAAAACATTATGCATCATGACCTCAGCCATTTCCTTAGCTGAGGGCAATTTGGGCAGAGCAATGAAATGTGTCATCTTGGAAAAACGGTCCACTACCGTGAGAACTGTGGTGTTACCTCTAGAGAGGGGCAGGCCTGTGACGAAGTCCATGGAAATCTCTGACCAGGGTCTGTTGGGAATAGGAAGTGGTTGTAACAACCCCATCCGCGCCCTGGAAGAGGTCTTATTGCGAGCGCAGACAGGGCACGCCTCTACATACTCCTTCACCTCCTTCTCCATGGATGTCCACCAGAAACGTTGTTTAACAATGAACATGGTTCTCTTGACTCCGGGGTGACAGGTGAGTAGCGACGTGTGAGCCCAGTGGATCACCTGTGGTCGCTCGGCTTCCTGAACGAATAGCCGGTTAGGCGGGCAACCCCTGGGTGCAGGAGCTTCCCCGTTGGCTCGTATCACCTCCTTCTCTACTTGCCAAGTCAGCGCTCCTACCACACGGTTTAATGGAATGATGGGTTCCGGCTCCTTGACTGAAGGCACAGGGTCAAACAGACGGGACAGAGCGTCAGGCTTGACATTCTGAGACCCCGGCCTGTAAGAGAGAACAAAGTCAAACCGGTTAAAAAACAAAGTCCACCTGGCCTGGCGGGAGTTCAGTCTTTTGGCTTTCTTTATATACTCCAGGTTTTTGTGATCAGTCCAGACCACAAAAGGATGCTCGGCTCCCTCCAACCAATGCCTCCACTCTTCCAACGCTAGCTTCACAGCCAGCAACTCACGGTTTCCCACATCGTAATTCCTTTCCGCCGGGGAGAGCTTCCTGGACAGGAAAGCGCAGGGGTGAAGCTTATTGTCCTTCTGTTGGCGCTGGGAGAGTACCGCTCCCACCCCCTCGTTGGAGGCATCCACTTCCACCACAAACTGGCGAGTGGGATCCGGCAGAGTAAGTATGGGAGCAGAGGTGAACATCTTCTTAAGTCGAGAAAAATCCTCCTCAGCCTGAGGAGACCACACAAAAGGCACCTGGGGGGATGTGAGGACATGAAGAGGGGCTGCAATAGCACTGAAGCTCCACACAAAACGCCTGTAAAAATTAGCAAAGCCTAAAAACTGTTGCACTTTCTTACGAGAGTCAGGGGTAGGCCAACAGGCTACTGCGCTAACCTTCGCTGGGTCCATCCTAACCTGACCTGGGGAAATGATGAAGCCCAAAAAAGTGACTGTCTTGACATGAAATTCGCACTTTTCGGCTTTAACAAACAACATATTTTGGAGCAGTTTCTGTAGAACCTGGCGGACATGTTGTTTGTGGGTGTCAAGGTCAGGGGAGTAGATCAGAATGTCATCAAGATAGACAAAAACGAACCGGTTCAGAAACTCCCTCAACACATCGTTGATCATAGCCTGGAAAACTGCAGGAGCGTTTGACAGTCCAAACGGCATGACGAGGTATTCATAGTGGCCTGAAGGAGTGTTAAACCCCGTCTTCCATTCATCGCCCTCCCTGATCCTGACCAAATGATAAGCGTTACGCAGGTCTAACTTGGTGAAAACCTTGGCATCCTGAAGCTGCTCGAAAGCGGACGAGATGAGAGGAAGGGGGTACCGGTTTTTAACCGTAATGTCATTGAGAGGTGAGTAGTCAATACAAGGCCTAAGAGACCCATCCTTTTTGCCAACAAAAAAAAAACCTGCACCTGCTGGGGATGAGGAAGGACGAATAAGCCCTGTTTTGAGAGAGGCATCAATGTAATCCTTCATGGCCTCTTTCTCAGGTCCTGAAATTGCATAAAGTCGACCCTTAGGAATGGGAGACCCAGCAATCAAGTCAATATCACAGTCATAGAGGCGGTGAGGAGGAAGAGCCAGAGCCTTGGATTTACTTAAAACTTCACTCAGATTGTGGTAGCAGGAAGGGACTGAAGGTACATCAGGAAGATATATTTTAGGGATAGTATCCTGTCTAACACTCCCAGTGTTACATCTCCTGTCAATCTCTGCTACCGGTTTTAAACAGTGATCAACGCAAGTCTGTCCCCACCCCTCCACCCTCCCAGAGTTCCAATCTATGTGAGGGTTATGAAGTTTCAACCAGGGAAACCCCAATATGAGAGGATGTTGGGCTGAGTTGAATAAGTTGAATGACATTGTCTCGTGATGGTTATCATTACATCTTATTTCTAAAGGCTCTGTTTGGTGAGTCACTTTGAACAACAGCCGTCCATCAAGAGCACTTGCTTCAAGAGGCTGGGGTAGAGGTTTAGTCTTTATGTTCATTTTATTTACTAAACCCCAATCCATTAGACTTTCGTCTGCCCCTGAGTCAATAAGAGCACCATAAGTAAAAACATTGTCTCTGATTTTTACCTGGATGCGGGTCAGGGTGCGAGGAGGAAAATCAGAGGAAGAGATTCGGCTCACCAACGTCCTCCTCTTTATTGATGAGCCTCCTCTTTTACCGGACAAGCAGCTTGTGGATGTCCGCGCTGACCGCAGTAGAAGCACAGACCCTCCTTTAATCGACGCTGACGTTCTGCCATAGACAGCTTAGCACGGCCCAACTGCATTGGCTCCTCCACGGAGCCAGGGGGCGCTGATGTCCGGAACGCAGGTGGTGAGGGGTGACGGGGCCTCCAAGAAGAAGTGGAATCCGGCGGAGAGCGTCTCCTCTGGAGAGACGGACCAACCGCATCCTTGAATTTATTCCTTCTCCTCTCCGCCAAATGATTGTCTATTCTTATTGCCATGGATATGACGGAGTCCAAGTCAGCGGGCAGATCGAGAGGCGCCAGCTGGTCTTGTAGAGGATCCGAGAGACCGCTGACAAATGCGTCAAACAATGCAGCGGAATTCCAGCCGCTGTCGGCTGCAATAGTCCGGAACTCGATAGCGTAGTCAGCCACACTACGCTGATTTTGCCGCAGCTTAATCAGAGCCCGAGCTGCTTCTCTGCCCGGAGTGGTTTGATCGAAGGTTTTTCTCATAGTGTCTATGAAGTCGTCCAGAGACCCGCAGATGGGAGAGCCTCGGGACCACTCTGCCGTAGCCCACGCTGCTGCTCGACCGGAGAGATGGGAGATCATGAAAGCCACTTTGGAGTCATCCGTGGGAAAAACAGCCGGTTGGTGTCGATATGGTAACTCACACTGTACGATGAACGGCCGGCAGCCTTCTGAACTCCCGGAACACTTCTCGGGTGGAGCCAGACGCATTGAAGGAATATGCGACTCAGTAGCCGGGTTGGGGTCGGATCTGGTCGCCGCTGGAACCGGAGGAGAAGCAGCCTGCAGGTGAGTGAGCACACGCTGAACCTCAGCTGCCAGCAGATTCACCTGAGTTGTCACCGATGATTGTAATTCCGCCTGACTGTTGGTTAGGTGCTGCACTCCGTGCTGTATGGCGGCCATCTGGTCCTCTTGTTGCCCAAGACGTTGGCCCTGAGAGCGGATGGCGTTCTTTAGTTGGTCTGAGTCGGCTGAGTTCATTTTAATGGTCGGTTCGTACTGTTAAGGAGTGAACTCTGAGGCATGAACTCAAATGCACGACTCAAACTCAGACTCAGGAGAGGTTCAAAATAAAGACTTTACTGGAATTGACACAGTAACAAAAACAGGGAAAACGGGGGGTTATGTATTGTAACCCTAGTTATATAAACACAGGCGGAGCCCTCTACGGGTACTACCTTATCCCGCGTGCATTCTCCCACTGAGACTTCTATAGACGTAGCCGGCCCAGGGCGGGCCTACCTGAATGCGCGCGCATTAAAAGGAGGCCTCGCCTCCTGACTGCCATCCTATACCTCTCTTCAGCGAGCGGAACAGGACAGACAGTGCCCTGAGTAGAGGGCTCTGCCTGTGTTTATATAACTAGGGTTACAATACGTAACCCCCCGTTATATCTCTCACAGGCTCCGCCCTCTACTGGACTCTATGGGTACAGTGGGTGGAGCCCTGATGTATACGCGCACTGTCGTCCAACACCAATCCACCCTACTGCCCCTGACTGGCTTTTCTGGTCAGCAGCTGCTGCCCCACCCTCTCCTTTAACCCGGTTGTGACCGAGGAGAAATCTGGGCTGCGGCTGACAGAGCACACCCTGCTGCGCTTACCTCGCAGAAAGTGTGCTCAAAAAACAGTGCCGGGGGACCCCCCCCGCCCCTAGACGGATGGGGAGAGCCCCCTCGGCCCCGTATGGGCTTACTACGCACCTGCCTTCCTGAATCCCGAAGGATAACAGGGAGAGCGCCAGCGCCCATGCCTCACACTCAAGCACTGACCCCATGCAGAGTGTGAGAGGACAAAAAATGTGGGGGGGCTATCCTCCCCCTGCCTCTCGGCAGGAGGGGGGCAGCCCCTCCGCCCGTAACGGGCCAGTGCGCCCCTTGCCTATCCCGGGACCCTCAGAGGGCCCAGGAAAGGCGAAGGCGCATCACGTCCGGGGAGGAGGTCAGATGCCAACTGACCCACAACCCCCCCCCTCCCCTACAAATCCTGTGTTGCCCCAGCAAGCACAGACGAGGAGAAAGAGCCAGACATGTCCAAGAGATAAAACCTTATAAAGGGGCCTGGCGTCGACCAAAACGCCGCTGTGCATATATCCTCCACACTCACACCGTTGAATAAGGCTGTTGATACAGCTACAGCCCGTGTGGAGTGTGCACAAATCCCCGTGGGGCAGGCTCTCCCTGCCTGTCCGTAGGCATGTGCAATGCACTCGCAGAGCCAGCCTGCCAGGCGTTTCTTGGACAGAGCTTTCCCGATCACCCCGCCCCCGAAGCACACGAACAGCTGTTTGGTGCGTCTAAGGGCAGCCGTGTGCTCCACATAACATGCTAGCGCACGCACCGGGCAGAGGAGGTGCAGTTTAGCCTCCCTGGCCCCCCATGGGGGGAGACTAAAACCCCCTAACTGAATAGCCCTCGACCTGAACGCACTCCATAGGTCTTTAGGCACAAAGGAGGGGTTCGGTCTAAGTGTCGCGCCGCTCCGGCCACCCCGAACTAGTAAACAACTCGGGTGCACCGACAGAGCAGTTAACTCGGACACTCTTTTGGCTGACGTTAAGGCAAGAAGCAAAGCTGTTTTCCACGACAATGCTTTCAGAGGGGAGAGCTCCAGAGGCTCAATGGTCCCGCGGCCAGAGCCTCGAGCACTAGGGGCAGGTCCCACTGAGGGGTGGAGACGTGCAGTACAGGGCGCAGTCTCCTAACCCCCTGTAAAAACCGCGACATCAGTGGTTGATTAAAGGCTGACCTGCCACCAAAAACCCTCATGACAGGACGAGATGGCTGCTGCATACACTTTCACTGTGAAATGCGCCAGCCCTCTGTCCACCAGTAAGTGTAAGAAGGATAAAATAGAGCCCAACTCACAAGATAGGGGCTCTATTCCCCGCTCCTCACACCAATGCTGGAATCTCAGCCACTTTGGCCTGTAACAGGCTGTGGTGGATTCTGCTCTAGCTGCCTGGATAGACTGAATAACGCTGTCAGACAATCCACCCTGTCTCAGCCTGTCCCTCTCAGGAGCCAAGCCTGAAGAGGACGGCCCAGAGTGGGTAACGCCCCGATTGCACCTGCCCCTTGAGACATCGCCCCCCATAACTGGGGGATCGCCCAGGGCTGGCCCACCTTCATCTGTGTCATTTCTGAGTACCACGGAGCCATGACGCTATTCGGTGCTACCAGAATGACTGCCAGACGTTCTCGCCTCACTCTTCCCAGGAGAGGGAGAATGAGACGCATCGGTAGAAAGGCGTATAGCAGCTTCCTTGGCCATGGCTCGTGTGCAAACGCGTCCACCCCCAAGGGCGGGTCGTCGCTCAGGGCCATGGAGAACCACAGGGCACAGTGGCTGTTGCGCCGGCTGGCGAACAGGTCCACTTCTGCTCTCCCGAACTGGGCCCAGATCTGCTTCACCACCTCCGGGTGAAGCACTCGCCTGGCAGGGGGCCGCCCCTCGACCTGAGGTCGGCCCCTCTTGTCTCCAGTCCCGGGACATGGAGGGCTCTCAGAGATAACACCACCTCTGAGGCCCATCACCACAACTCCTCCGCTGTGGTCAACAAGGAGGCGGAGCGGACTCCGCCCTGCATGTTGATATAAGCCACTGTGGTGCTGTTGTCGCACCTGACCATTACATGTCTCCCCTGAATTAGGGGCATGAAATGCCGGAGGACTAACACTACTGCCCGTAGCTCTAGGAGGTTGCTGTGTCGAAACTCTGTCAGAGCCCAGCGCCCACCTATAGCTCTCTTCAGGCAGGTCCCTCCCCATCCTGTTCCGGACGCGTCCGTGAACACTGTGATGTAGGAGGTCACCCGTCCCAGTGGAGACCCCCTCCGGAGGTGGTCCGGAGACCCCCAAAACCGGAGGTTGCCCCCACTGAGGGGGGGAGGAATGGTCACCAGCCGTCGTTTGTGCCTCCAAACGCAGGCTGGGGAACCACCTCTGCAGGCGGCGCATATGTAGTAACCGGCGGGACCACCATGTGAGCAGCCGCCATGAGACCCAGAGTCTGCATGACCAACACACTCTCACTCCCTAAGCGTCCAGGAGCGACGCTTGGTCAGGGTCCCGTGGCGTCCAGTTGTGACGCACCGAGGCTCCTTCAGCTTCATAAACGGACGCAAAGAGCTTTCAACTGATTGCAATGTATTCCCATCGGCGTCGGTATTTGACGCTTAGGGAAGCACGGCATTCCTTTGTGTCGGAGGCTGTTAAAGGCAATGTGAGCGTCCATTCCCATTGGATAACGGAGAATTGTACACCCGGAAGTAAGTATTCCCCTTACTGTCGATTGATTTGACAGTGATATCTCCACTACTCATCAACTCCAAAACACCAGATTATCCTTGTTAATTAAACGACATTGATAGGTTTTAGTGTGTGTACAATGCTTTTGTCACGTTTTCCCCTTCAATTCTGAGAAACAAGTCGTTTTCTATGAGTTTTGGATGGCCGAAGACATTACATTACCCACAATCCTCTGTAGCAACCATAGACTGTATAAAACAATTAAATAATACATTATTCCGAGTGTGCTTGCTTTTCTCTTTGAAAGTCATCACATAACGGCATTGTAATACACGTTTCGGCTGCATTAAATATGACATATCTGCCGTAGTTAACTCTATGTATAGAGCCCTGATGACAAGACTTCTAGACACACAGGAACTGCCGCCAAAACTGAAAACTTGACATGGATCATAAATATATCAACAATTAAACATCTTACATTTCTTTTCACACAATACGTCTCCTTGCAGTATCAACACTAATTCGGCTGACTTTTATATTTGATCCAATTGGTAGATAGGCTGTATTTAGCCATAACGGTGCACAGCTGATAGAAAGGGACACCTACTGGTTAAAGCACGTTATTGCATTTTATCATTTTATTATTAGATATTAATAGTATCCCTAAAGTATATTCTTTACTCGTCGTTATTCTATACTAATAGTTAATTAAAGACTGTATATAATGACTATTTTGCACATCCCTTTCAAGATTTCAAGATTTTCTAAGGTTTATTGACATATCATATTATACACAACTACGGTGTAGTTATGCAATGAATGAAAAACTTGGGTCGCAGGTTCCTCAACAGTGCATTTATGTGTGTACCTCCACCATTACATTGTCATATTCTGCACATTTCTTATACTATCTACATACATCTTATAAGAGTATAATACATATGTATAATATCAGTTAAAATAAGTGCTTAAACATAGTTAGCATTGCAGGAAAGCAATATATTAGACGTTAAGTACTTTGTCAGGCTTAATATTTATCTGTAGATACAAATGTCACTGTGTGTGCTGTGTGCTCTGCATGTGTGACCATCAAAGAGGGTTTCATCCCTCCATATTCATCTTCTATACCCCCAAAGCTTTTTTCTTATTCAAAAGAAGACCTTAACCTAAAGTATTCTTTAATGTTTAAATAAAGCCTTATTAGTTTGTCTGTTTTGCACATCCTCCTATTAATATCTAATAATAAAATGATAAAATGCAATAACGTGCTTTAACCAGTAGGTGTCCCTTTCTATCAGCTGTGCACCGTTATGGCGTAAATACAGCCTATCTACCAATTGGATCAAATATAAAAGTCAGCCGAATTAGTGTTGATACTGCAAGGAGACGTATTGTGTGAAAAGAAATGTAAGATGTTGTTTAATTGCTTATATATTTAAGATCCACGTCAAGTTTTCAGTTTTGGCGGCAGTTCCTGTTTGTCTAGAAGTCTTGTCATCAGTATACATAGAGTTAACTACGGCAGATATGTCATATTTAATGCAGCCGAAACGTGTATTACAATGCCGTTATGTGGTGAATTTCAGAGAGAAAAGCAAGCACACTTGGAATAATGTATTATTTAATTGTTGTATACAGTCTATGGTTGCTACAGAGGATTGTGGGTAATGTCATGTCTTCGGCCATCCAAAACTCATAGAAAACGACTTGTTTCTCAGAATTGAAGGGGAAAACGTGACAAAAGCATTGTACACACACTAAAACCTATCAATGTCGTTTAATTAACAAGGATAATCTGGTGTTTTGAGTTGATGAGTAGTGGAGATATCACTGTCAAATCAATCGACAGTAAGGGGAATACTTACTTCCGGGTGTACAATTCTCCATTATCCAATGGGAATGGACGCTCACATTGCCTTTAACAGCCTCCGACACAAACGAATGCCGTGCTTCCCTAAGCGTCAAATACCGACGCCGATGGGAATACATTGCAATCAGTTGAAAGCTCTTTGCGTCCGTTTATGAAGCTGAAGGAGCCTCGGCGTGTCACAACTGGACGCCACGGGACCCTGACCAAGCGTCGCTCCTGGACGCTTAGGGAGTGAGAGTGTGTTGGCATGACAGTTAAAGCTGTCACTGTTGCCCCCTGTCGCAGCCTGTGCGCCGCCCTGAGACGGGGCGCACGTCTGCTCTCTGACAGGGTGGCACGCAGCGCGTCTGCATCGAGCACCACACCCAAATACAACGCCTGTTGGCGAGGTATGGGGGTGCTCTTTCTTTCCCATCGATCGCAAAACCTAATTTGGTTAGGTGTGTGATCAATTGTGCTGTGCAAAACATTGCCTGTTCCCGGGACCCAGCCATGACTATGAGGTCGTCTATGTAAAAGAAAACTCTCATGCCGTGTGCGCGCAGCGGTTGAGGCGCTGTGGCCACACATTTGCTGAATGTGCGTGGGGATAGGGAATAACCGAACGGCAGCCTGTTGTATTCGTAGGCTATTCCCTGGAAGGCAAAACGCAGATACTTTCTGTGCTCTGGAACAATTTCCACATGAAAGTATGCGTCTTTCAGGTCGATGGTGGTGAACCAATCGCCGGGCTGCACAAGCCCTAGTAACTGTTTCACAGTTAACATGCGGAATGTCCTGCTGGAAATATGACGATTCAGGCCCCGGAGATCTAGAATAGGTCTGAATTCCCCTGTTTTCTTGAGAACCAGGAAATACATGGAATAAAGACCCCTCTCTCTGTGCTGAGGATGCACAACAGACACAGCCTGTTTCTGCACCAGAGCCTGAATCTCTGCTGAGAGGAAACCCATCTCCTCCTGGGAAGACAGATTTACCTCTCGCATGCCCTTAAAAGGAGGTGGGATGCTGCAAAACTGGAGTGAATAGCCCCGTTTCAGCGTCCTGTCCATCCACCTTGTCAGTACACAGCTGAGTTTCCATTCCCCATAACATTGTGTTAATGGGCAAGCCCTCAGCTGTGGGGCCGCAGCTATGAAGCTGTGGTACTCTCTGGTGGCCCACTCCGCCGTCAAACCCTCCATAAAAGCCCATGGGGGGCTGACGCAGAAAGGGCCGTTTTTCTCTAATGCAGTTTGCACTCAGAGAAAAAAACGGCAGATTTTCCACTGAGATTCCTGAACGCACCACGGCACGCTCCTGTGAGAGCGCGCGCTCCGCCATAATGCTGTTTCCTCTTAGAGAGAAAGAGGCATTAATCGGAGCTTCTTCTGTCCATGAACGCACCGCGGCCCGCTCTCGAGGGGGGGCCGCGCATCGTCATAATGCTATTTTCCTCACTATGGAAAACAGCATTAACCGGAGTTCTTACAGGCGTAGTGTGTTTTACTAAGGCCCCTGAACGCACCGCCACGCGCCTCTTTACAAGTGCGGGCGTTGCTATAATGCAGCCCCTATCACTATAGTAAACAGCATTATTTGGAGTCTTAGCTTCAGGCATAGAATGTTTTCTAACAGAAAAACGTCGGCCATAATGTCCCTGTACCCGCACCGCACTATAACAGTGCTGCCTGTGGTTTATCACTCTCATCTGCGCACTCCCACTAGCCTCCTCCCTAACGGGAGCTATAGCTGGGGCGGCGAGTGGGGAATTTGTACAGTCATCAACATGTGCAAGTGTATTGTGGAAACAAAGGACACTCAGACTTGGATACAGATCAACACCATCTTTATTTTAAAAGTTTTGACAGAGATCTGGGCATTAAATAGGCAGTTAACTCCACGAAGATGGAGCTCCCCACCCGGGTGCTCCTGTTGCGGAGCCTGCCTCGGTCGGGCAGCCCTTCCCCGTGATTGCCGGTATGCCGGTGCCACGGGGTGGGCCGTAGAGGTGGGCCGTAGAGGTGGAGGGCGCTGCAGCTACGGGACCCCCGTGCCGGCGCCTCTCCCTCCGCTTCACTGTCGCACTACGCTCCCTCCCCTGCATGGCAATGTGAGGGGGGCACGTAGCGGGGCCTGAGGAGGAGCCAGCGATAGCATGCGGCAAAGCTGGACTCTCTCCTCCTCTAGGCGGCTGAAGCGCTGGGTTACCGAGGAGACCGACCCAAAGAGCCCCTCCGTGGACACGGGGGCTCCGAGGAGATCTTCTCGGTCCTTCTTAGATAGGGCCGTGAGCCCTGGCCACACGTGACGAGACGCCACTGTGGCCAGGGAAATCACCGCCCTGCTGCGGTGGCCATGCCATAAATCAGATTACTCATCTGACTAACAGCGTGGTCCGAATAATCGCTCTCGTCCTGAGACGGGAGGGCGGGGGACGTCTGCCTGAGGGTGATCAGGAAGACGCCAACACGCCAAGATTATCGGCCGCAGCCGCCATCTGCGTACCGAGCTTGAACAACTTATCCAGATATTCCAGGTGTCTCGGTCCCGGGGCAGAGGACGTTTACCCTCCGCCCAACCAGCCGCGGAAGCAAATGGGCCAGGCTCTCATCGAGGGGGGGGGCTCACCTGGACATGTCGTGTCCGAGCGATCCACCACCTTAATGATACCCGCCATGGCGGCTACCGGGGCCTTCGTTTTTAATGGCTGGTGCAATGTCGCCTCCACACACCGCCATACCTCTGGCAGCTGGGGCGAAACGAAGGTCGGCTGCGCCGGATGCACCGGACCATAAACCCCCGATCTCAGGCGGTTTACAGGCCTCGGTGGCAGCGGTGGGGGGAGCGGTAAACCTACACGCTCCGCCGCCAGAGTCATCACCGCCGGGAAATCCATGCGCGCAGAGCTGAGAGTTGGACCTCCGGATAGCGAGGCGTCCTCGTCGTCGATCATCGGAACCGGGACCGTCTGGCCCCACGGCAGGGAGAACCGGAACGATGTCCCCTCGCTTCCCGAATCGCCCATGTCCACGACGTCGAGATCCAGCTCCTCCGACTCCTCTCGCGGGGCAATCTTCTCCAGGAAGTGCTGCCCACGATGCTCCCTCGTGCGCCGCGGGATCGCCTGGCAGGCCGAGCACGCCGGCGTCGAGCCCATACCGTTCATCGCGTGGTCGGGCCCCAAACACGTGAAGCAGAGGGGGTGCGGATCGGCTCCCGAAATCAGGTTCGGACAATTCGGGCAGGTCCTATGGTCCAGTACTGGCTCCATACTCTCTCTCTATCACTTTCACTTCAATACGTCTTACGTCTTCTGTGGAATCACTTCCGCTTAGCTGAAGAGAAAAAGGATGGCAGTCAGGAGGCGAGGCCTCCTTTTATACGGTGTGATGCGCGCGCATTCAGGTAGGCCCGCCCTGGGCCGGCTACGTCTATAGAAGTCTCAGTGGGAGAATGCACGCGGGATAAGGTAGTACCCATAGAGTCCAGTAGAGGGCGGAGCCTGTGAGAGATACAATAACTCTCTTTCGAGGAAAAAACAATGACAATGGTCTGAAGCTTTAGAGGTACGTATCACGTCTGTGGAGTAAGCTTGCTCAAAGTCCTGAATGAGGAACGAACCGACAATGGACAGGAGGGAACTAGCACAGGGTAAGGGGAACAGGTGGAAACAATCAGGGCGGGGAAAACAATCACGGACGCAGGAGACAGATAGGGGCGGGGAGCGTGGAGGCCTGAAATGAGAGGGAAAATTACTATTCAAAATAAAACATAAAGCACAGGACAGAAGGACATGACAAAACTAACATAAAGAATAAACTTTCACAATAAGTTTCTTAGACATGACATACAGCTCCCTTTCATCTGAGTGTTGAGAGCTGTTTCCATCAATTCACCAGATTGATGCATTTCACTTCAACATTAAAAATAATCTTCCCGGGGGTGCATGCCCCCCGACCCCCCTAGAGGATGTGAGGTCCCCCCTAGAGGAGGTGTGGACCCCCCTAGAGGAGGTGAGGCCCGTCCACCCCCAAATAAAGCAGGTTAAAATAATTAAATTGCATACATGTTCTTTTAGTAAACACTGAAAACGGGTCCCACAGACCCAAACAGCACACAAAGGTTAAAGGTCAGCATATCATCATGTTAAAATGTGCTAAATATATACACTGCAAAAAAGAAAGAAAAAGAGGAGTAAAAGTAGCCCCCGACTTGTTTTATTTTTTAAAAGTAGCCCTCACCCTAAAAAAGGTTGGTGACCCCTGCTATAGATACTACCCCAGTTCCTAAACTGTAATGGAAATGCGCCATTTGTGAGCCAGTCCTAATGAGGCCTAGCCATACCGAGCGAGGCCGTGTAGTGGAAATGCACCATTAGTTTACCAGTTTTATTCCCAATAGTTTGATTAGCGCTTTTAATTAAATTTGAAGTAAATTGCTGATTTATTTCATCAATACTTCCTGCCATATCAATCTTATCAAATTCATTATCACACAATTTAGCAAACATCTCCCAATTTGCTTTAGAAAAAGTCCATCTCATGATACCGTCTAGCTCAACCACATTACTTATATCAAACTTGATTATAATCGGAAGATGATCACTCCCAATACTGTTATTTGCCAATACTTCCCAACTGCTACCAGAAGCTAATTCACTTGTTACCAGAGTTAGATCGATCGCAGACTCTGTTCCATCTCTAAAATTGAGTCTTGTACCTTGCCCATTATTTAAACAAACTCATTCCTTTGCCTCCATTAAGTCCTCCACCACCTGTCCGTTGTAATCTGTTGATCTCCCTCCCCACATTGTATTATGTGCATTAAAATCACCACACCATATTATTTAATTTCCTTGACAAAGACTGTCTAATTCCTCTATTTTGAGTTTATTACATGGATTCTAAAAATCATTTCAACGGTTATATCCTTTATCCCCAAACATTCACCTGCTGCCTCCACTATTGTTTTCAGTCTTGACCTCTTTTTTGTTTGTTGCAAAGCAACATTCACCACTTTTCCAATAAAGGCCACAAATGTGTACGTATTAACAATCAATGCATCCTCTCCTATCACACACTTATGTGAACACTTTGTGGAGCTTTCCTTTGCCTGTGGGAGTTTGGGAAAATCTTTTGAAGAGAATATACTTGCTGCTACTTGGGATTTCCTAGCTATGTTTAATGATACCTTTTCTGTTGCTTCAGCATATGAGACTTTATTTTGCACTTTGTATCTCTGCACCTCCTTGGCCTTTTTCTGCACTTCGCAGCCCTGATACGCAGCACTATGTTCCCCACCACAGTTACAACATTTCACCTTAGCACCTGCAGCACAACTACCATATTCATGTTCCCCCGCACATTTTGGACCCCTGGGCTTAGTTGCTTTGCACTTGTCTGCCACATGCCCAAACCTTTGGCATTTAAAGCACCGCAGAGGTTTAGGGATGAATTCTCTTACTGGAAAGCTCATGCAACCTATCATTATCTTCTGTTGAATTGTTTCTTCAAACTGAAGAAGAACAGACAAACTATCCACTATCTTACCCTGATACCTAGTAGGAAGATGCTTAACTACAGATACTTTTCCCCCTTTAATTTCTTTCTTGAGTTCTTCCATGCTGATTTATATCGGAACCAGGAACATGGCATTTAATTCGAACTTCATTCAAGGTCTTCATTTTCAGTAACTTTTCCTGTTGTTTTGCATTTATCATTTCTACCAACATCCGTCCTTTGCTCAGAAATCTTGCTTGCTTTATCGATCCAATTTCTTTGTGAATCGCTTTAGTCAGGGCCTGCACGTTTCCTGCCCTATTGAAATACTAAATGTTTTCTCAAACAACAAAGGGTATTATGGAAGGTCTTAATGCACATCAAACATGTATCTCAAATGCAAATTATCTTTACTATGCTATAATTATCATAATAAGGCATACATAATATGGTTAATTTCTCCAGATAACGCTATGACTTTCAGAGAAAAAATACATAAAATATAGGCATTGAGGAAGCTTTAAGGTGATCAGTGGCTAAACGTTTCAGTTTTGCTCCCTTTTTATTTACTATTGAATCAAAGATTGTAAATGAACTATCAATCAGAGCATCCTAACTCAGACGTTGAGTTTATGAAAGTACTTGAAATGTATCATTCGATACCGAGCAGACGCAATGTGGAGCTGTTCACTGCCTGTGGTTCTGAAGTGCAAATCGCTAAGCTGCAGTTTACAATCTGTTGCACACGGGGGCAGTAAACGTTTACACACAGGATGCATTTGTATTGTCCTTCTACTTGACTAGAAGTTATTGTACACCATAGTGATCTAATGTAAGGAAACTTTTATTTTTACCCAATTGTATTCTCATTTATTAAATCAGTTAACTTTATGATGTTAACTCAGAAATCATAGTCCCTTTCATATCAGTGTGCAGCTTAAAAGTTGCTAGTCTACAGTATGAACTGGACATTTAGCATTTAACAGAGGGCAATGAAAAGCAAGTTACACTTTCATCTGTTTCTTACACCTTTATTATGTTTTGTATATGTCAAATTCTGTTAACATTAAAAGTAGTAAATATGGGTTATTTTCTTGTTTAAAGGTAGGGTAGGTAATTTTGGAGAAACCAGCTCGAGATCGCTAGAATTTGAAAATACACAGCCGGAAGAAATCTGCCACTTCCTTACAGAGCCCCTCCTCCAACACACACGAACGCGTACATGACCAATGAGGGCATGAGATAAGTTTGTGCACAGATGGAAGGCTGACAGGCAGGTAGGCCATCCAGTTATTTTAGCCGGGCCGGCTAAAATGATTGGCCGTGCTTTTTACAGTACTACGGCTTCCACAGATGACATTTTTTTATGGATTTTTTGTCAAAGCACTTAAGATATTCATTGCTATCGGGATGTTAAGAGCATTCCATGGAATATAACAAAAAGTGTATCTCGAGCCGGTTTCTCAAACTTACCTACCCCACCTTTAAGCTGAATTATCAACAAGAAAGAAAGTGAAAAACATAAAGACAGTTATTAACCATTGAGAATGTTTATTTTCATGGTCATAGCTGTGGCAGGAAATTGAGTTAAGCGACAATCCTCTCTCCAATAGGGATGGGGCCCAGGGTGACATCACCTTCCCATTCGAAAACTAGAAAGAAAGACAGAAGACACGTGTCACGTTTTTCACTGCTGGGGTTGTCTTACAACTCAGGCACACATTCACTAGGAATGCATACAATATATCATACTGTTATTTTCCCTTTGGGACACATCACGGATCTTCCTTCCAGGAGTCTGACCAAGGTTGGCGGCAGTCCAAGCTCCTTGATTTCCACCAGTTCCTCCAAATCCACCAGATTCACAGGAGCCACAAGCTGCATCCTGTCCGCTGGCCTCTTTCCACCTTGGAGGAAAGAAGAAGAAGAGAAGAAAAGTTAATAATGTATCAATACTCCAATGACACATTTTCAAAGAAGCCCAGACTCACCCATTGATGTAGGAACAAGCTCTATGTTCAGCATTGATGGGACGTAAAGTGGATGTAGCTTTCAGGTGGCATGTAATGTAGAGCTGTTAGAAAAAGAGAGGGGTTAAGTTATTATTATATGTATTTTTCCTGCATATGAAAAGCCACATTAGAGGACAAACTTCTGTTTGTGATAATACATTTTCACTGTACACATCAATTTAAATTAACCAGCTCACCCATTGTTTTCAATGAAGACATAGTTAGGTATTGAGTTCATGTCAGGTGCAATGGTGGCTACGCATCTCTCCACATAGACACGGAGGGGCACGTGGAAGAACTGCTTGACAACAGCCTCTACATTTATGATGTCGCCCAGGTAATACTGGTAGCTTGGTCTTTCGTTTTGCCCGAAATCTGATCAAACATAACATTTAAATGTAAGAGTGTTGCAAAATATACATTTCTAATCAAAGCTCTGTAAAAGGTTAATTCTGCAGATAAACTGTTTTTTTAACTCACTAGTCATGAGTCTCAAGGTGAAGTAAAGGAATTCCTCTGACACCTTAACTGCAGAGAATGGGATCCACAAGGGGTCAAGAGGAAGGCTGCTCACATTGTGCTTCCTAAATGATGAAATAGGTTTGCTTAAAATGCAGCTTAAAGTCATTTCTAATATGCATCCGCCACAGGTAATCAGATTTGGTGATCCATGGTTACTGGAGTTACTAAATGTGTTAGTATTTCAATGTCATATTATGTTATTTATTATATGTTTGTATGTTCATTGCCACACCTCTAATGGTCTTATTACCTTGGGTAGTGGCATTCCACAATTACTGCAGCTTTGCTGGTCCTCACCACAAGAGTATCGGCCAGAGGTTTGGGATCATAGTTCAGAGTGAAGCTGTAGATAAGGTAATCTTGTGTCACCTAGTGGAAAAATGTATATTAGTACAAACAAATGACATCATACATGAACATATTGGTTTACCATATTTTTAGATAATAATCATTGCAATCTTTCATTTATTTTTCAGTGACTACCATTTGTATTTAGCTTACGGTTAATGTGCTAAGACAACTTTGCAGTTCTGTCTCAAAAATCAACACTTGAGCAGCATTGTCCTCTGCGACAGGGGCACAGTTTCCCAGGGTAATGTCGGCAGGGTTGATAAATTGGCCAATCCCAAACAAGTCCTTCTTGGCTTCCACGTGAGCAATACTCTCTATGCACTTGACAGCAACAGTTGCAGCAGCAACAGGAAATCTCAACTCGAACGGCACCTCGACTTCAGGGTCAGGCGTGGGGTCTTCAGGGTATCCCCAGGTGAGAGGTCTTTCAAATGTCTGCTTACTCTGTTGGGGCGTCTGAGGCTGTTGTTTGACAGGCTCCTGTCTCGGTGCTGGCTTCTGGTATGGTGCTGTCGGCATGTAACCACCCACAGCCCATTGAGCATGACATAAGCTGCCTAACAAGGCCAGTGCCACAAGGCACACAACAGTGGACTTTATCACCATCGCTTCATAACAGCAAGTGATCTACACAGTTCACTAGGTGATGTGAAGAAGATGGATATGTGCACATACTTTTATAATAAGTTATCATGTTTGCTTCCACAAGCCCCCGGTTGGGTGCTTCGTTGTTGGAGTTTACCCCAGTGGACGAAAGGGTCGCCTCCCTACGCCTGCGGGTTATGGGGGGGAAAACTCTGACTGTTGTGTGTGCTTATGCACCAAACAGCAGTTTAGAGTATACGGCCTTCTTGGAGACCCTGGAAAGAGTCCTGTATGGGGCTCCTGAAGGGGACTCTTTAATCTTGCTGGGAGACTTCAACACACATGTGGGCAATGATGGAGACACTTGGAGGTGCGTGATTGGGAGGAACGGCCCCCCTGATCTGAACCGGAGTGGTGGTTTGTTACTGGACTTCTGTGTCATGGATTGCCCATAACAAACACCATGTTCGAACATAAGGATGCTCATAAGTGTACGTGGTACCAGAGCACCCTAGGCAGAAGGTCCATGATTGATTTTGTTATCGTATCATCGGACCTGAGGCCGTATGTTTTGGACACTCGGGTAAAGAGAGGGGCGGAGTTGTCAACTGATCACCATCTGGTGGTGAGTTGGGTCGAGTGGCGGGGGAAGCCTCTGGACAGACCTGGTAAGCCCAAACGTGTAGTTCGGGTGAACTGGGAATGTCTGGAGGAGGCCCAAGTTCAGGAGGCCTTCAACTCACACCTCCGGTGGAGCTTTTCGGGCATTCCTGTGGAGGTTGGGGACATTTAACCAGAGTGGGCGGTGTTCAAAGCCTCTATTGCCGAAGCCGCGGCGGGGAGCTGTGGTCTCCAGGTCTTAGGTGCCTCAAGGGGCGGTAACCCTCGAACCTCCTGGTGGACACCGGTGGTCAGGGAAGCCGTCCGACTGAAGAAGGAGGCCTTCAGGGATTTGTTATCCCGGGGGACTCCCGAGGCAGTTGCAAGGTACCGACAGTCCCGAAGGGCAGCAGCCTCGGCCGTGGCCGTGGTTGAGCAGGTCTCCCTTGAAAAAGAGATCAATGATCTCAATGGGATACACCTGGATAAATAAAGGTTTGAAATGAAATGAAATGAAATGAAAGCAGCGGGTGTGGGAGAAGTTCGGAGAAGACATGGAAAAGGACTTTCGGGCGGCACCAAAGTTGTTCTGGAAAACTGTCCGACACCTCAGGAGGGGGAAGCAGGGAACCATCCAAGCTGTGGCAGGAGTAAGGATGATATGTTGTTGACCTCAACTGATGGAGTGTTAGGGCGTTGGAAGGAACACTTTGAGGAACTCCTGAACCCGACAACTCCGCCCTCTATGTTAGAGGCGGAGCTGGAGTATGACGGGGGATCAACACCAATCTCCCGGGGGGAGGTCACTGAGGTCGTCAAACAACTCCACAGTGGCAAAGCCCCAGGGGTGGATGAGATCCGCCCAGAAATGCTGAAGGCTCTGGGTGTTGAGGGACTGTCATGGTTGACACGTCTCAGCAACGTTGCGGGATGTCGGAAACAGTACCGAAGGAGTGGCAGACCGGGGTGGTGGTTCCCCTTTTCAAAAAGGGGGATCAGAGGGTGTGTGTCAATTACAGAGGCATCACACTACTCAGCCTCCCTGGGAAAGTTTACTCTAAGGTACTCGAAAGGAGGGTCAGGCCGATTGTCGAACCTCAGATTGAGGAACTGCTACCACCGCGACCCGACCACGGATAAGCGGGAGAAGATGGATGGATGGATTATTTTAATGCATAACATTTTATACTATGCTGAAAAAATACAAGCTGCATAAATAAATAGTATTATGAACACAAAACTGTGGATGTGCTGACACAAATGTGATGGTAATGCAGCCAAATGAAACAAATATTAACATATGGAGGGTATAATTTGAAAATGAAAGGTCTTGGTCACAAAAAGTTATGTTGACCTTGGATTAGGTCAACCTTCCCTCAACATCGAATTTCAAACTCAATATTTTGCCAAAGTACATTTTGTGGAGAGCTGCAAATCAATATGGTCCTACTCCAGGTTGATGTTTCTAAATGACCTTTACATAGAGATCAAATAGATTGGTGATCTTGAGAAGTAAAAAGAGTTTATAAATGAAATATTCCTGCGAGAGAAAAATTAGATTAACCCCCAAATTGAAAAATAATACAGAGGTCAAGTGATGACATGATTTTCCTTGTTTTAACCTGCAGATACGTGATTTACAATAAACTCCAATTATTAATCTGCTTTGCTTTCCATTTTTTCGTCCTCTTTTTTGACCAAATGATTTCAAATATAACAAATCCATATTTTATAAATGGCAAAGCTATTAAACAAATTATTCAAATCAAAATTGACAACAAAATTGTATGCAACCTCTAAATCAATGGTTCTCAACTGGTGGGTCGCGACCCAAAAGTGGGTCGCGGACCCGTTTCGAGTGGGTCGCAGATGTGTCAGTGAAGAAAATAAAATTGAAAAAGAAAATTTTTTTTTTTTTTTTTGGGAAAAAAGTCAAACTTTTATTTTGAAGGCCCGATTTTCTAACGCTGTGCATGCAGTAGGCGTTGGACTGGAAGTACCGGAGACCATAAACTGTTTTGAAAACTTCTTTCACGTAGTGATCATCTTCTCAATAAAACATCTTTGCTGATGTTTTTTCGAGTCTTCTGGCCAATCAGAATCAAGATTGTTGCCGGAAGTCCCCACGGAGAATAACTTTGCGGTAGAACTAGTCTTTATACATCCATGGGTACAACTTCAGATAAAAATGAACACATAATGAAATATGACCCCCGGTTTGATGATTGACAGGTCACAGAACAATGGGAGCTATCTACCCTTATTCACAATTTAAAGTAATTCACACAAACTATCTCCTCTTTACTCTTCTCTCTGTGTGGAGCAGCAAGTTCAGCTGTCAGAACAAAGTGAAACACAAACAATGGCATCAAATATTATTAATAGATCGGGTAGTAACAGATTTATTTATTTTCATCTCAGAGTGTACCAGAATGCGTAGTTTATATGTTAGTATTTCTAAAAATCTCCTGCGGGAGAATCCCCCCAGACCCCCTTCTGGGGTTGGGTTTTCAGCATGTGTGCCTTTTTATGTTATACAGTTCAGCTTTGATTCCATCATCTCATTAAACCTTTTTTAAAAGCATACTTTAGTTCTGTGAAGGCATATATGCACTGTATTTCACTTTAATAATGTATGCTGAAAAGCGTATATATTACAGCACGATTTTCTGTTGAATAGATTTGAGTGGTTCAAAATGTCGGGTCGCGATTGATTGACAAAGGAAAAAGTGGGTCCCGAGGCCTGACCAGTACAGACTGATTGTATCAATGGCAAATAAGATAGGAAGAAGTATTTGTTTAGTTGAGTCCTGCTGCCCAAATACATGATGACCTGCACATTGCAGGTCATACAAACTCTGTGAAAGGTTTTGTTTTGAAATTGTACAAACAATCTGGAAATTCTGACATTCACGCTCAATGACAATCAGGGGATTCTTAAGCATGGGTTGGATACTAATGAATACATATTCATGTTAATGCAACAGTGAGTTTACTACCATGTATGCTGTTATTATCTTCCGATGCAATATCTCTAGAATTCATGTTATTTGTCCACTGATATTACTTGTTTGGCAATCCATGAAATCTCTTGAGTGCATCACCACACACCACAGTCACTGGAGCTTGTGATTGGAAGTTATGGGCAGCAAATAGGATGTTAGTCCTCATCGTCAACATTACCAATAGGCCAACCTTATAAAAGTCAGCATAGCACCATTTTTATTCCACAGTAGTTGGTGTTCCTTTCAAATCAGTTCACTGTGAAGCCAATGCAATGAAGTTGATTTTTTCTTTTTTGACAGTTGCCCTGCTTGGCTGTCTGGCTGATGCTCAAAATGTAAAGGAGCCCCCGCAGTGGCCAAAGTGGCATCAGGAGCCTCAGGAGCCTCAGCAGCCTCAGCAGCCTCAGGAGCCTCAGGAGCCTCAGCAGCCTCAGCAGCTTCAGCAGCCAAAGTGGCCACAGTGGCATCAGCAGCCTCAGGAGCCTCAGGAGCCTCAGCAGCCTCAGCAGCTTCAGCAGCCAAAGTGGCCAAAGTGGCATCAGGAGCCTCAGCAGCCTCAGGAGCCTCAGCAGCCTCAGCAGCCTCAGCAGCTTCAGCAGCCAAAGTGGCCACAGTGGCATCAGCAGCCTCAGCAGCCTCAGCAGCCTCAGCAGCCTCAGCAGCCTCAGCAGCTTCAGCAGCCTCAGCAGCCTGAACAGCCAAAGAGGCCTCAGCAGCCTCAGCAGCTTCAGCAGCCAAAGTGGCCACAGTGGCATCAGCAGCCTCAGCAGCCTCAGCAGCCTGAACAGCCAAAGAGGCCTCAGCAGCCTCAGCAGCCCCAGCAGCCTAAAGAGCCACAGTGGCCACAGTGGCCTCAGCAGCCTCAGCAGCCTCAGCAGCCTCAGCAGCCCCAGCAGCCAAAGAGGCCTCAGCTGCCTCAGCAGCCTCAGCAGCCAAAGAGGCCTCAGCAGCCTGAGCAGCCCCAGCAGCCTCAGCAGCCTAAACAGCCACAGTGGCCTCAGCTGCCTCAGCAGCCCCAGCAGCCTCAGCAGCCTAAACAGCCACAGTGGCCTCAGCTGCCCCAGCAGCCTCAGCAGCCTAAACAGCCAAAGAGGCCTCAGCTGCCCCAACAGCCTCAGCAGCCTCAGCAACCTAAAGAGCCACAGTGGCCACAGTGGCCTCAGCAGCCTCAGCAGCCTCAGCAGCCCCAGCAGCCTCAGCAGCCCAAGCAGCCTACACAGCCAAAGAGGCCTCAGCTGCCCCAGCAGCCTCAGCAGCCAGCAACTCCCCCTAAATGGAACCCACCTCAGCAGCCTGAAGAGCCAAAGAGGCCTCAGCTGCCCCAGCAGCCTCAGCAGCCTCAGCAGCCTCAGCAGCCTAAGCAGCCTAAACAGCCACAGTGGCCTCAGCTGCCCCAGCAGCCCCAGCAGCCTCAGCAGCCTAAACAGCCCCAGCAGCCTCAGCAGCCTAAACAGCCAAAGAGGCCTCAGCTGCCTCAGCTGCCCCAAGAGCCTCAGCAGCCTCAGCAGCCTCAGCAGCCACAGTGGCCTCAGCTGCCCCAGCAGCCCCAGCAGCCTCAGCAGCCTAAACAGCCCCAGCAGCCTCAGCAGCCTAAACAGCCAAAGAGGCCTCAGCTGCCTCAGCTGCCTCAGCAGCCTCAGCAGCCTCAGCAGCCTAAACAGCCAACGAGGCCTCAGCAACCTCAGCAGCCTAAAGAGCCACAGTGGCCACAGTGGCCTCAGCAGCCTCAGCAGCCCCAGCAGCCTAAACAGCCAAAGAGGCCTCAGCTGCCCCAGCAGCCTCAGCAGCCAGCAACTCCCCCTAAATGGAACCCGCCTCAGCAGCCTCAGCAGCCAAAGAGGCCTCAGCTGCCTCAGCAGCCCCAGCAGCCAACAACTCCCCCTAAATGGAACCCACCTCAGCAGCCTCAGCAGCCCCAGCAGCCTAAACAGCCACAGTGGCCTCAGCTGCCCCAGCAGCCCCAGCAGCCTCAGCAGCCACAGTGGCCTCAGCTGCCCCAGCAGCCCCAGCAGCCTCAGCAGCCTAAACAGCCACAGTGGCCTCAGCTTCCCCAGCAGCCCCAGCAGCCTCAGCAGCCTAAACAGCCACAGTGGCCTCAGCTGCCCCAGCAGCCCCAGCAGCCTCAGCAGCCACAGTGGCCTCAGCAGCCCCAGCAGCCTCAGCAGCCTCAGCAGCCACAGTGGCCTCAGCAGCCCCAGCAGCCTCAGCAGCCTCAGCAGCCTCAGCATCCTCAGCAGCCTCAGCAGCCTCATTATCCTCAGCAGCCTCAGCAGCCTCAGCAGCCTCAGCATCCTCAGCAGCCTCAGCATCCGCAGCAGCCTCAGCATCCTCAGCAGCCTCAGCAGCCGAAACAGCCAAAGAGGCCTCAGCAGCCTCAGCAGCCTAAAGAGCCACAGTGGCCACAGTGGCCTCAGCAGCCTCAGCAGCCTAAAGAGCCACAGTGGCCACAGCGGCCTCAGCAGCCTCAGCAGCCTCAGCAGCCTCAGCAGCCTCAGCATCCTCAGCAGCCTAAACAGCCAAAGAGGCCTCAGCTGCCCCAGCAGCCCAAGCAGCCAGCAACTCCCCCTAAATGGAACCCGCCTCAGCTGCCTCAGCAGCCCCAGCAGCCTCAGCAGCCTAAAGAGCCACAGTGGCCACAGCAGCCTCAGCAGCCTCAGCAGCCTCAGCAGCCTCAGCAGCCTCAGCAGCCCCAGCAGCCTCAGCAGCCTCAGCAGCATGATCAGCAGACTAAACGGCAACAGAGGCCTCAGCTGCCCCAGCAAACCTGTGAAGTTGCTGACAATCAAAAGATACATTGTGGAGCTCCTGGAATCTCTACTGAACATTGTGAAGCTTTAAACTGCTGCTATGGTGGAAACATGTGCTATTATGGAAAATCTGGTTAGTGTTTTTCTTACTCCTCAAAGAAATACATGTATATCTCTAGTAATGTGTTCAATGAGTTTTGCATGATCCATAGTCTTTGCTTGTAATTGTGTTCTTTTCAGTGACCCTTCAGTGCACCAAGGATGGTCAATTCATCGTGGCGGTGGCCAAAGACGCCACCCTACCCAACCTCGATATAGAGACAGTTTTCTTCCTTGGATGTGGCGAAACCTGCAATCCTCTTGGCACTAATTCAGCCTTTGCCATCTACCAGTTCCCTGTCACTGACTGTGGCACTGTCATGATGGTAAGGATGTTGACTAATTTAAATGTATAATGTCATTAGTATACATTTTTGTTGGGTAGTAATTAAAACTGAAATACTGCCAACCTACTGTAGGAGGAGCCTGGCGTTATAGTCTATGAGAACCGGTTGTCCTCCTTTTATGAAGTCGCTTTTGGACCCAACGGAGCCATCACCAGGGACAGTCAATACGAGTATTTATTTGTATTTGTTTAACTCTCAGTGGTCACAACATGAAAGATTACTACTTCTGTTGCTACTTCAGTTAATTCTCTGCTAAGGCCTCAAGTATTTAGACAAATCAGTGGTATCAATAGAATACAGTGAATTTACCTTGAATTCTCTACAATGGATTGGGGTTAGTTCATTGTGATATGACAAACTGCACTTTAATACTTTTCTGACTAACTGACTAACATAGACCTTATATCTTGTCTCAGGCTGCTTTTCCAGTGTAGATACAGTGGCACCTCAATTGAGGGTCGAGTTATCGAGGTTGGCCTGCTTCCTCCACCACCCCCAGTGGCAGCTCCAGGACCCCTGCGCGTGGAGCTAGTGCTGGCCAATGGAGAGTGTTCAGTCAAGGGATGTGTGGAAGGTTAGTGTAAAGGACATATGGTGTGCTGTCAGTCTCATTCGGCAGTGACTGCACTAACCACATTTTTTTTGCTTGAGCAGAGGAGGTGGCCTACAACTCCTTTTACGTTGACTCTGACTACCCCGTCACAAAGGTTCTCAGAGACCCTGTGTATGCGGAAGTCCATATACTGGAGAGGACTGATCCCAACATTATATTGACTCTTGGAAAATGCTGGGCAACTTCTGCTCCCTACCCTCAAAGTCTCCCTCAATGGGACTTGCTGATTGATGGGTAAGAGTGAATGTTGATTTTACTTGAAATAGGCATTTATAAAACTTTCTACGAGGCTATACTCAAAACCTATTCTTCGCTCTCTTTGCCATAGCTGCCCATACCATGATGACCGCTATCTGATCGCTCTGGTCCCTGTGGACGCTTCATCAGGACTCATGTACCCAACCCACTACAGGCGTTTTGTTTTCAAGATGTTCACGTTTGTATCCGGTGGAGGTGTAAAGCAACAGGCTATGATTCCTCTCAACGAAAAGGTATAGGATTTAACTGTCTAAGACAAAGGCTTTTGTCAAGTTTAGTTTTTATATGTTTTTTGTAATATAACCTTCATAATTACGAATAATATATAAAAAATTTTGACCAGGTGTATATCCACTGTGAAGCAGCCGTGTGTCAACCGTCTGTCGGAGATAATTGTGAACCTAGGTGCTTCAGAAACAGTAAGTATAACAATATTCACTATGAAAATATTCAAACCACCAATTTTATTTTTCTCTGAAGTCTGTAAAATGAACACAAGGCAAGGCAAGTGTATTCATATAGCACATTTCAACACAAGGCAGTTCAAAGTGCTTTACAAAAATGAAAAACATTAATAGCATTAAGAACTAGAGAATGCAATTCCTGAAGAAATTGCTAGTGGGAATGCTTTATGCTGAAAAGCTGACGCTAAACTGCTATGCTGAAATGTAATGTGTAAGAAGAAAGGGAAGAATTTAGATTGAAATGATACATGAACACTGGGGGCTTGAATGTGTGATGAGAGAAGAAAAGAAAGTAAAAAGGCTTGGAAAAGCAGCAGAATATTTGAACTGCAAACTTTTGAACTAACTTAATGGCGAATGATCTGTCGCCATGCCAACGGCATTTGATGACATCCCATAATACGCTTAGATGCGTTGATGGCTGCATCGTTACTAAAACTGTGAAGTTTTGGGCCGTTTGGAGCATTTTCACTGAAGTTATGAGAAAACCGTGTTTCATGGCGAGCATTGTGTTGCCATGGCAACAGCATTTGAAGAAATCTCAAAACTGTACCGTAGATGTCTTCACGGCTGGACTGTTAGCACACATGTGAAGTTTGAGCACTTTTTGAACATTTTCATAGGAGTTAATGTATAGCGACATCGTCTTTTATGGCGAGGGATGCGTTTCCATGGAAACGGCATATGATGACACCCCATAATTGACGTAGAGCTGTTGAGGGCAGGACCATTAACCATTATCTGAAGTCTGCTGCTCTGGGGCCTCATTTATAAAGCCTTGCATAGGATTGGCGTTGGAAGGTTGCTTACGTAGGACAAAGCAAATAAATAGACACTGACACTTTCCGATTCATAAAAGACTGTGTACCGGCACAGGACTTGCGTACTGCACATCCTACGCCGGTTTCCCTTTATAAATCACAATCAACTCGCTTTTGCGGGCTTCACGTAACGCCCATATTTGGCTATAAATTGTCAAAGAAACGCTCATTCATTCATTCATTTTGACTGACTGCATGAAGAAGATCGCAGGAAATGACGACAGAACAGCTAAAAAAGACATCTCACACCGTGTCAGATTTTGGTTATTTTGGGGAGGTCGAGATAAATCATATTGTTTGGTGGATGCAGTTTGAACCAGAGTAGCAGCATGGAGGTCGGATCGTCACCAAAATAAATAAATAAGTGGTCCGAAAAAGGTTAATGACAAAAAAAATACACATGGCCTAACCTTCCTCAGGCAGTGTGTTTGTACCGGGGACAGGAGACATGTTGATGATAAACTGTAAGAAATGATCGGGGAATCCCTCCGGAGTGGAGTCATGACGACTGGATCTGAATTATTTGTTTGTATTTGGTGGTTTGTGTTCCAGCTGTCGATCAGCAACTATATAACCATAATCCACCAGTTAAAGGAAATACAACTAATGTGTTGTGTTATATTAGCTGTACAATTTACCACATATGGTGTTCTTAGTTTCCATACCTCCTGTGTTTTACGAGCGACTTATCAAGTAGGCTATTGGCGAACGGCATAAAACATGATTAAACATGATAGTATATAAAACCATGCTCGTATCTATACAACCTATAGAAATGCTAAACGGCCTCAGTTTAAAGTAATGCTGTCCTTCTGTTTACCGCATCATTTATGAGAATACATTTCTTAACAAGAGAACATAATCGAGGGGTGATCAATAACATTTCCGTATTTATTTATTTCTCCAAGTTATGTTTTTGTGTGCACTGAGGAGTCTCAAACAGGCGTTTGTTAAATCATTTTAAGATTGGCTTTAATCAATTTGTGAAAATGAATTCTTCATATATGATAAATGAGGTCAAATTCTATTTATGGTATTATTTCCACATATTTCTCTCCATTCTTCCTTCTGCCAATGGTGTCGCAGTTTCTCGTCTCTCCCGTTTTTGTGCTTAGTGCGTACGCATGGGTCAGAGTTTGCGTGGAGGACCGCACATTTTCCCGTCAAGTTAGTTTTTTATAAATCGCAAACAGTGCGTAGAAACTGGCGTACGCCATCTTTTGTGCGTACGCACCGTTTATAAATGAGGCCCCTGAGCATGTCAGTTGGAGTTATGACATCATGGTGTTCCATGACACAGGTGTTTATATTTGAGCTGACGACGTGTCCAGAGATCAAAGGTTTCCATGGTGATATGCACTAATCAGTGAGAGGAGAGCATTTTCATTGTTCTGAATGAGAGATAAACCTCTTACATGTGAACGTTTTGTTGAAGAACCGTAACAGATATCGGTGACATTTCAAAGCGTGAAGCATGTCAAGGAACTTGAGCATCTGAAGTGTACTTTTTGTGTACTTTCGGGTTAATAATGTGGCCTTTTTGGCAGATTAACTAAAGGTGTGCGGCTGCTGTGGTGGGGATCGATGAGGCTGAACTTAAAATTGTTGTCTTGTCTTTATTAGGATCCCCATTAGCACTAGCATGAGCATTGGCTATTCTTCCTGGGGTCCTCACACACACAAAACATACATACAACAAAATTAAAACAAATATTTTACAATTATTTTTACAAGTGACACACCCCTTCCCATTTTACATACATCAATTTGTTTAGACCAAGATAATTTATGATCCAGGGTTATACATAGCAATTTTGTCTCCTTGACCTGTTCAATTTCAATATGGTTTAAATGTAGTTGCAATTTTGGTTCACCTTTTAACTGATGATTTGATCCTATTAATAACGATTTTGTTTTTCCCGCATTAAGTACCAACTTATTATTTATGACCCACTCTGATATCAGTAGTAGATCTTTATTCATAACATTTGTTAACTCTCTTGTAGTTGATGCTGCATAATATATTGTTGAGTCATCTGCATACATTACAATTTTAGCTTTTACTAACACTAATGGTTGGTCATTTGTAAAAATAGAAAATAAAAATGGTCCCAAACAACTACCCTGAGGTACTCCACAAGTGACTGTTCATCTTTGAGAGACTTCCATTAAAAAAAACAGTTTGACTTCGATTTGTCAGGTAACTTTCTAACCACCTCAGTGTTTCAAAATTAAAACCATATTGTTCCAGCTTGTGTAACAACAAAGAATGGTCAATGACATCAAAAGCAGAACTAAAATCAAGTAGTACTGCACCCACTAACTTCCTATTATCTAGTTCGCCCTTCCAGTCATCTGTCATTTGTGTTAAAGCGGTGCATGTCGAATGGCCAGGTCTGTAAGCATGTTGATACACAGTATTAAGTTTGTTACCTTCAAAGTATTTTTTTATTTGATTGAAAATTATTCTCTCCATTAACTAACGCTGGTAATAAACTTATTGGGCGGCTATTTGTACCAGAAAATGGTCCAGCTCTACATTTACCTAGTAGACATTCAACATCTGTAATTGTCACTTTTTCTATTTTAAATGTACACTTCTTATTTTTCATAATTAAATCATTTATTAGAAATGTGGAGTTACTATTTATAGTTTGATTCATATTTCTCCTCAAATGTTTTACTTTATCAAGAAAATAATCATTCAGATAATTAGCAATTTGTACTGGTTTTGTCAAAAATGTCCCTTCCACCTCAAGATATGTTGAGGTGGATTTCGGCTTACGACCCATCATGCCATTCACTAAACTCCACAGTTTTTTCTTGTCATCCTTTATATCTTTAATTTTATTTCCATAATACAATTGTTTTTTCTTTTTCTTTAATGCTGTAACATAATTCCTTAACCTTCTATACATTTGCCCATCTGACTCATAACTTGATGAGAGAGCTACATGTTTTGCATCATCTCTTTGTTTCATTAGATCCCTTAATTCCTCATCTAACCAGGGTGCTCTAAAGTTCCTTACTGTCTGCTTTCTAAGTGGAGCATGTTTATCAATCGCCTGCATAAATAACTAATTAAAGACATCAAGAGCATCATCTGGATCGACTTTCTCAAAAACATGTTTCCAACATATCTTTTGAACATCCTGTATAAATGACTCTTCACAAAAATATTTCATTGATCTCCTCACAATTACTTTTGGTCCTGCTTTTGGCACCTTTGTCTTTCTCATGATAATTATTAAATTATGATCAGAACACCCTACTGGAATTGATATTGCCTGAGAACATACAAGGCTAAAATTAGTAAATATATGATCAATACATTATACTTTATGCATATCCTAGTAGGTTTAGTCACCATTTGTACCAAGTTACATGTATTAGTTATTGTCTGCAGCTTGTTTTTAAGGGCACAGTGCAACATATTCCAGTCAATATTTAAATCTCCGATCAAATAAATATCTCTGTCAAGATCACAAACTTTATCTAACATTTCACATAATTTGTCTAAATAAATTAAGTTTGCATTTGGAGGTCTGTAACAACATCCTACCAACAAAGGTTTCAAGTGCCACCTACAACTACTGCTTCACCATTAACTTTAGCCCATAATACTGTTGCAGCAACAACAGCAGCCCCTACTACTGTTGCAACAACAACAGCAGCACCTCCAACTAGTGCAACCTACAACTACTGCTACACTTACAACTGCAGCCCCTACTACTGTTGCAACAACAACAACAGCAGCAGTAGTTATATTTGTTGCTGCAACAGTGCAACCTACAACTACTGCTATACCTACAACTGCAGCCCCTATTACTGTTGCAACATCAACAGCAGCACCTACAACTACTGCTGCTCCAACAACGGTGCCATCTACAACTACTGCTTCACCATTAACTTTAGCCCATAATACTGTTGAAGCAACAACAGCAGCACCTACAACTACTGCTGCTCCGACAACGGTGCAACCTACAACTACTGCTACACCTACAACTGCAGCCTCTACTACTGTTGCAACAACAACAGCAGCACCTACTACTGTTGCAACAACAACAGCAGCACCTACAACTACTACTGCTCCGACAACGGTGCAACCTACAACTACTGGGGTTTAATCCAGACATGTTGAACGTTGTTGTCACTTCATGCCCTCAAGAGGCATTTTGTTTAATTATTTTGCTTAATTATTTAAAATGTTTCAAGATACGAGATGTTTTCCTACGTTTCTCATGAAGAATTATGTCTCAGGAATGTAGGGTTTGGGAATTATGGCAGGTTTAAAAGAAAATATGAAGGCAAAATTAAATCTGTCCTCCACTCTAGCTGTGACATCACGCACTCTAAAATCTGAAGAAGGCCTCTTTACCAAGGTCTGAACAATGTTTAATATCTCTAAAAGTACAAATCAGATTTAAAAGTTGTGTTACACGAATAATGTCAGAAAGATGTGTAACATTTTAAAGTTGGAATGAGGTTTCTGAGTAAAAGTATGAAGGAGCAGTTAGCAGTTGAAGTTGCATGAAGATTGTTCAAGTCTGAAGAGTTTCTCCATTGACTTCCATGTTAAAAATGTGATGAATTATGGGATGTATCTCTGGAATTATGAAAGTTATGAATGATAAAAGTAATAGCCATCGATTTCCGACCGAGCTGAACGTTTTGATGTTTGAATGGAGTTTCTGCGATGTTCAATGTGGGAGAAGAAGAGGCGCAAAATAACCAGGCGGAATAATAAAGAATTTTGTGCGTAGCATAACAGATAGTGGGAATGCTGTGTCAGCATTCCCACTAAAATAGTGCAGTGGAAACACATTATAAATGGCATTTAAAAACAGTCATTAAAAAGCAAAGAGATTAAAATAAACATAAAACAAGCTAATATAGAATAAGGTATGAAATACATGCATACAAGTTACAGTGCAGTGTAAGATATGAATAGTTCATTTAAAAGCAGCAGCAAAATGAAAGTATTTTATCCTGGATTCAAATAGTAAGAGTTGCAGGGGACCTTCAATTTTCTGGGAGTTTATTCCAGATTTTTGGAGCACAATAACTAACGATGCTTCTCCATGTTTAGTTCTGAGTCTGGAGACAAAAAGCAGACTCGTGACAAACAGTAAACTATAGAGTCATGTTTTGTAAGTGTTAGACAGGAAAAGTATGGCAGATGATTTGAAAATCAAAAAAGCTGAACATGTTTTCACCAAAGGCGTATAATGTCTGATGTCATCTTGTGTCTTTTTCAACCTCAAGTCTGACAGCAACTGACCATTGGAATGTATTTTACACAGGGAGAGACGTTTCTGTCCAGAAAGGCTCCAGAGAAGAGACCACTGTGGTTAGCAGTAAGGAGCTGGTCTTCATTCAGTAACAACATTACATTATCATGAAATCTCTTTTTCTGATGTTTTGTGAAAAGTGATTGAGTTTCAAATAAATACCCAATTGCTGAACTATGTTTTCGAGTCTTGTGAATTGACATTGACAATGGCATATTATGACTATATGACTCAACACACATGACTTCAAATCAATGCAAACTTTATTTCCATAGCACATCTCAAAACATCTGCAGTTTGACCAAAACAGGCACAGATTACCAATGTATACAAAGCAAAAAAACAAACAAACTATAAAATAATCATTGTAAAACAATGCAGGACAACAGAAAAAAAGTTAAGGTGTGAAGCTTAACTCTATCAAAAGATACTTATTCTTAAACCTGATAAGGTTTTAATTGATTTTTGTTTTAGAGTGTTGAATTTTAGAAATATTTATGCCTGTTGTTTAAACTCATTGCTTAAAGGCAATACATCATGGTTTCCCATAAATGTACATTTACAATTATGGATATGGTATTTGGCTTTTGCAATAGTTGATTAATCAACTACATTAGTGTTTTGTATACCATTATCAGAGACCAAACAACAAATTGCTCAAAAGCATTAGAAGCCTTTATTAAAGAGACTTAGTGCCGCCCACAGGAGATGCGAGCGGAGGACTGAGGAGGGGAACCGAGGAGAGAGGAGGGGAAGCAGCAGGCGGTTAGAGAAATGAGAACTCCTCTCCTCTGAGCGGTCATTTTAAAGAGACGTCCATTAATGATGACAGGAGGCACAGCTGGACAGATGTGTTCATGACGACTTATATATTTACTTTTAATTCATTGACAGTGTGGTATAATGAGACAATAACAGGCTACAGATGTGGACATATACACACACATATATTCATATAAATATATACAATTTCAGAATCAAACAAGTATGAGAGCACTCTCATAATAACGTAACACAATCAGAGACTGGATATATCCCACCCCCCCTACAAAAAGTTGTATTTACAAGTATTAAAAGTAAGCATAGGACACCAAACAACTGAGACCCGTCTGTCCGCCGCATCTACGCACTGTACAACACACACCTACAGCTCCTAAAGCATAATCAGGCTACAGCCAATTAGACCCTCCAGAAAAACGCGATTATGCGATCGCATAATTTACCGCATAATCAGCAAAATGGCGCAGATTTTTAAAAGGGCGCATATTTATTAAAAGGTCGCATAATCCTCGCATTTTTCCACACAAAGTTGAGGGAAAAAAAAGTTAACGTGAAGTAGTGATGTCATCAGCTCGCGCAGGTAAACAACACCGTAGAGTGAATGTGTGGAACTCACACGAGAGAGAAAACAACAAGATCAGTGCCATATAGATTATTATATACTATTATACTATTATTATTATATACTATTATACTATTATACGGCTCTGACCAAGATGAAAAAATCGAATCCATCTCATTTGCCTACGAACATTTCTGCTAAAGACCGGGCAAAGCAGTACCCCGATGTCTTGAACGAAAGTGGGGGGAAACTATTCTGCACCCCGTGCAACTGTGTGTTGGAGCATAAGAGAAAATCGACGGTGACGACCCACTTTGATTCATTCAAACATTCTAAAATGCTTTCTGCTGCTGCGGACAAGAAAGTCAAACAACTCACGTTCACCGAGGCATCAACCTCCAAAACCCTTTCGAGGGCTACAAAAACGAGGTGAGTAGCCTACAAGATTGAAGCTGGTCAGATAACGAACGAGTAAATGAAAACAGAATGAGGCGGAGAAGAGTGTGTGTGTGTGTGTGTGTGTGTGTGTGTGTGTGTGTGTGTGTGTGTGTGTGTGTGTGTGTGTGTGAGTGAGAGAGAGTGATTAAAATAGCCCATATATAAATACATAAATAACACTTTGTGATGTAGCTTGCTTCTAGTATGCTTGTTTATCATAGGAACTCTTTAAAAGGGCTCACTTTCATTCAGTAGTAGCCTAGTAACAGGGTGTGGGAGAAGAATCACCTTTTTTCCGCCTCCCGCATATTTCGCAACTTTTCGCATATTTAGCATATTTCCGCATATTTCGCAACTTCACCGCATAAAATCACATAAAAACCCCGCATGTTTAATCGCATAATCAAGGATTTTAGCCCACATAATCAAGGACTTTAGCCCGCATAATCAAGGATTTTAGCCCGCGTTTTTCTGGAGGGTCTAGCCAATGTGTATTTTATTATGTGAAGCACTAAATGGTCTTAAAAAATATCGACTCTTTGTTTGTAGATATCTACTAAACCAGGGGTTCCCAACCCCCGGTCCGCGGACCGGTACCGGGCCGCAGAGGTGTTACTGCCGGGCCGCGAAATAGCTGTGAGTTTATCGTAATATTTGCAGAATTATAAATATATAAAAATATTTTATCATAATATTTTTTTCAAAAAGTGTTTAATTTTCGCAATGCCACCAGTCATATTATTTCATCCAGTAGCTAGTTAATCTTTCACCAGAAAACCGTTGAAAATGGCTTTTTTTCCGAGGGATTCGGCGGCTCAGCCTAAGGTCTCAGCCTCTTGTGCGCACAAGCATGAGCGCACAGGAGACAACCGTTTGATTGCAGACTGTTATGTTTATGTGGGGAAATGGTGGTGCATACATTATTTGAGATATATTTCAAACTCGGACTTCATTTTAAGGACATGTCGGCCAGGGGTGTAGAGGGAGCTATTTGTTTAAGCACCGGATTGGCAAAACAGGAGAGTAAACCAGTCTGCCTTGATCTATGAATTCATGTCCGGGACTCTCACGGTATCTGCTGCCCACAGCTGTTTTATAGAAGACAGCGGGACATACTCGGTAAAGAGCTGTGCCTTTTTACGCACCGCCTTCGCTGTGTTTAACTTAATCAGAACAGTTTAAGAGTGACCGCAGGCTGCTACGTGTTAACCACACACACATCTACACACATCGAACTGCCCGATTACTCCCCCTTTTATTAGTTTTATGAAGGAGATGTCCAGTCAGTCACCAAGGCGCATGTGTGTGTATGTGCTCTGCTCAGCTCAGCTCTGTGTGTTCGGTGTGTTTGTGTCTGTCCGACACCGGCATATATGCGGCTGTTCCCAAAATAAATTAGTTTAATCTTAATCTCGATGTAGTGCTATGCTGTCGGGAGTGCACCGGAACGAACGACACTATCATAATATCTTCTGAAAACAAATGCCAGTGTCACACACACACACACACACACACACACACACACACACACACACACACACACACACACACACACACACACACACACACACACACACACACACACACACACACACACACACACACACACACACACACACACACACACCCACCCTGGCGACCGGACATCTCCTTCATAATGTGCCTTCTCCTCGTTTTCCCAGCATTCACTGGATTATCCGTAAATCATACAAACAAAACCAAAACGTTGATTTATCTGTTTTCCCGTTTTGGTTTAAAAACTGAATAATGTCGTTTTTTTGGTTTTCCGAAAAACCAAAAAACAACACCGGTTCTTTTTTAAACTTTGTTAATATGTTTTGGATGCATATTGTTCTAGTATTTGTTCAGGCTGTTACATACAATTAGCCTCTGTTGCTACCTGCTGGTGGTGAGTAAATATTAAAATCAGTTAAAATTGACAACCGGTCCGCGATTTTTTTTTAATGTATCTACCGGTCCTTGGCACAATAAAGGTTGGGAACCCCTGTACTAAACTACAGCATACAAATACAGAGAGTAATGTAGGCCTGTAATACTGAGTGATATATATTTTACACACTGCTCTGCTTTCTGCACGGACCTAACAGCTGTTCTCACTGGAAACATCGCGTCGCGATGAAAGCAGTTACTAAAATAATATCCAGGGGATGCATGCAGAGCTGTCATTGGCTGAGATAAGTCCGGCCGTGCGTAACGCCTCCACCGTTCCCGGAAATGCATCCGCGGAGGAGCCGTGGAGGACCCATCAGTGTCTCCTCGGTTAGAGCTCCTCCAGAGAGCCTCCTCGATGCTCGATGCTCGGTCCTCCATGTGCATTTAGAGAAATTAGATGTCCTTCAACATGGCGCGCTGAAATCCATTTCCGGGTCACTACCGGAGGACCGAGGAGTCGAGGAGTCGAGGAGGGGAAATTAGAGTATTGAGAAACCTCTATTAACAAATAAGGAGTGAGAGTGACGCGTGGCCAAAACCGGAAGCTGCATACACTCTGTTGGCTACCATTAGCAGCTAACTTTTTCTCTCCGATTTTTACATATAAATTGAATTATGGATTATAAATAATTTTTTCAAAGCTACAGATACATTATTAACCTATGGATCAACCGATTCAGCCGCGTTTTTTCTCGTTTTAATGCCATTGAACACGTCTTTTGATCAGATTGACAGCCACGGTGAGACGATCTCCCGTAAAAGCTCCGTAAAGGTACGTGTTCTGATGTCTGTGTTTGCTTCCCTCAGTGATGATACTATACCTATATAATCTGTGGAGTCTCAGCTTTAATCTGATATATTGTATGTGCAGCTACGATAAGTAATAAGGGTATCTTTATCTTGAGTTCTGTGCTAAAGTGCGTTAGCATTTTTTCGCTTAGTGCTAATTCAGAGGCTTGGTATTACCCTTGTGTTTTGTTTTGGTAAAAATGGTTCATATCTTCAGTTAGCTGAGATTCTTCCCGTTAATCTGGTGCTACACATTAATAGTTTCATAAATGTTAAGAAGCCCTGAGACACAGTCTCGAAAAAAAACGGTGGGGGGGGGGTCCACTGGGGGGACCGTCGTCCTTAAGAGGTTAACCTGTTAAGCCCTGAGCCTGTTTTTCAGGTCTCAGGCTCGAAAATGACATTCCCAGAACAAATGACCATATCTTCCCTTCTAAAAGGGTTAAATTAATAATCTTTTTTCTCAAAGTAATGATAAACCTGTGAGTTGGATGTAGAAAAGTCACAATCAATATAGATGTTTTTTATTTTAAAGAAAATTCAGATTGAACATAGTAAAAAACTGTAAATGATAGTGTCCGTCCAAGAATTCTTTTTTACTTATAGTGAAAACTACTCTTGGATGATGGTAAGGTAGACTAAAAGCTTTGGCAATCCAAAGTACAACATGTAATAAGTACCCTGTTTCAAGATTGATGCAAAACAAGTGACATTTGACCTTTTTAGAGAGGTTTAGCAAAAGAAACTCCACCTCTGAGGTGATTTGGGTGGAAATGGGGGTTTTACCGTTTCTCTGAAACCCATTGGTCGATTTTGGTGATTGACATCTCTTTCTGACCGTTAGAGCCAATAGAATCGAAGGGGAATTTCCCCACACACACACATGGTAAAAATAAAAGGTGGGGGCTTTGCGCACGCAGGTTTGCATCAGAGTGAACCTATCTCTCGCTCTGACATCTGGAAACGGAAAAGCAGGTTTATTGCTTATGGATTATCAGAAATTATTTCAAAGGGACACAGACATATTGGATTACCCTATGGATTAACTTCAGCAGCGTTTTTATCGTTTTAATGCCATTGAAGACTACTTTTGACCAGACAACGACACAGGTAAGCCATGTTAGCGTTTTTAGCTACCTAGCGCCACATGTTTTGATGTCTGTTTTTGTTTATAAAGTCGCGAGTTCTTATCATAGAGTGATAATGTATGTACCCATCGATTCTGTGTCATCTCACGATCATTAATAAGGTTTTATGAGTGAATTTCGGTGCAGTAATCTGTTAGCATTTTTAGCTCGTTGCTAATTCAGAGGCTCAGCGTTAGCATTGTGGGTTTCTTTTTGAAAAAAAAAGATCAGTTAGATGAGTTTCTTCCCGTTACATGGATATAAAACATTCATAGTTTATTAAATATTAAGATGCCTTCAGACACTGTTTCCTGCAAGATGTTGCGGGAGGGCCCCGGTACCGGGGTCTCTCGGGCTTAACAGGTTAAAAAGCTGAATATTTCAAAAAGTATACACTATTTTTAAAAAGTTGAAGGTTTCCCATTGATTCCTGAAAAGGCTGAATAGTTTAATATTTGAATGGTTTCTGTAGCTGAAAGTAAGCTGAAGTTATGGAGAGCCAAAGTATTGGCTGAAATAATAATAAGGGGAAGAATAAAGATTCGAAGAACTATAGTGGAATGCTGTGGCACAGCATTCACACTAATAAAGAAATCGAAGAACTATAGTGGAATGCTGTAAACAGCATTCGCACTAAATATATGAATAGTCAACTGTGCTCCAATTATGAAGCTTTTTGTAAATCTTTTGAAACACTGACCCTAAAATGTGACAGCTAAGAGGACATTTAATGTTGTTGACCCTGAAACTGAATGTATACATGTTTATTATTTATACATACATGAGTGTCTTTTTCTACTCTTAACATGTCAATATTTCATCCATAAAAAGGTTTAATAGTTTAAGTGCTGTGACTCTCCCTAAAAAACTCACAAAGCACTGCAGCAGGTTAACATGACACAGCATAATGACACTTTGAGCAGCAGTTCCTCTTAAACCTGACAGGTGGCAGCATAACCAGCATTTCACTCTGATGCAGACCACCTGATGCTGTTTGTTGTTCACACTCATCTTTACAACAGTAATTATTCTTATATAGCAATGTGCTTGTAGCCTACCTGACTAGAAGTGATATCAGAAATATTGCAAGAAAAGCAGAAACTTTATACATCTTTATTTACCTCACTCCCTTTTCAGGACTCAATGACAAACAAGACATTTGGTCAATACATATTGCTTTTAATGAATTTGGTAAAAAATATTTTCTGGATTTAACTAAATATGTATTAGTGAAAATACAACAATTGTCAAGCCCTTGGGTATTTTTGCAGTTTCCCCGCTTGAAAGGGATGGTACAGTCCATAGGAGGTTTTCACTGGGTTTCACTCATACAATGACCACAACTTTGTTTTCTTTTGAGTTCTTCTTTACTTTAGTTTTTGTTGTTTGCAGTACAGCATATGTAGTAAGGTTGTAAGGTGAAAAACCTTAAATGAAAAATAAAAATAATTACTGTAAATACAATGCACATGAAATAATAAATGCAAAAATACATGCTTTACATATATTTTTTAACACTTGTGAATATTGTTTTTCCTTTCTTAGTGTATTTTTACGAATTATGTTTTTAAACAGTTTTTAACTTATGCAGTCTCATTAAAAATGCAAATATAATAGACTGAATTTTTAGCAGCATTCAAACCGTTTCTATCAAACCACATCTCTCAATAAACAAATCACATTCGTTTTTAACTCAACAATCATGTTGCTTTAGCTTGAGGACATCAAACAAACAAATGACACTGAACTAGAACGTACATTCTATACATTCTAACGTGCGCCACGAACGGCAAGTTGTATGACTCTTCTCAAACCACACAGTTCGTTTCTCACCGGCCGCCTCTCCAGCTTTTTATGGCTGCACCAGTGCTGCTTCTTTGTAGTTTCTTCTGCTGGTTCGTTGCTGCTGCTGGACGCACGCTCTTTAGTTTGTCCCTCTCCAGCTTTGAATTACCGCCCTCCTTTCAGGTGTGGTGCTTTTAAAGCTGCAGCGACGCTGATTAGCAATTAGGGACTGATTACAGACAGCTGCCACTCTGTCAATCAGCCCGACTTTTTAACCCTTTGCTCTCCTGTGGATTCTCCAAGTTGACTTCACAACAATACATGTTTCTGTCTCTGCAGTATTTTAACCACATGTGACATTATGTGGACCAATTGACGTATATTTAAAATCAATTGCCACTATTACTATTGAGAGTTGAATTGATTGAGTTGCAATAATTGGTTTACTTCATCCTGGCTTTTATAAGACTCCTGATCTGGATATTTAATAGAGATGGAATGCTTTGAAAATAAATATACCCTTATCATTTGGGAAGATAACTTGTCTGCATTTATTAATGCTTCTGAATTTATCTGGTGGCTGAATAAATAGCATTTGACTCCACTTGTCTCTGTGCTGCAGGCCGCTGGTTTCATTCAGCCAGACGAAACGTCACCGCTGCATAGTTCAGATCATCTGACCTTTGACCCTGTGAAAACAAATGTATTCAGTCACTCTTCTCACATGGCCGACAATTGGTTTGAAAATGGTTGAATGTCAACTTGAAATGATTGTAGCAGGTCAGACATTTTAAAATTAATGTAATAAACTTCACCTCTGTCTGTTGTGGATTCTGGTATTCAACATGAGCTAAAACACAGAAATATTGCTGTTAATACATTAGGTTAAATTGGAGGCTGTGAAAAAAGGGATGTGTTAGTAGAATAAAATGATCTTTTTGAAGCATTTTAACTTTAACAACCAGAAAATGATGATCACCAGGAGGAAGATAACCACCATTCTTTTGCGGTCTAGATTTCTTTAATTTTTTTCTTTTTTGCGTGTGTTTATAAATTACCTCGAGGACCGTACCAAATGGTCTCGCGGGCCGTATACGGCCCGGGGGCCGGAGGTTCCCCACCCCTGGAGTAAAGAGTAACAAAAACGATAAACACTTCAAACTGGCTTCCAATATCTCAACTGGCCTATGCAAAGCGACCAGTCCCCTTGTGGAACCCGGCAGAGAGTGGCGGCATCTCTCTGGGATAAACACACAACGTGTAAATGCAGCAGAACCAGCCCGTTGGCTATACTGCTGCGGCCCTAGGGCTGAGTGTGAGTCACTCGGTTTTTTAGTCAGTCGCAACCGCGGATCCTAACCCAAACGATCATTATGCTAGTAACGTAACATTCTGTACTCGGCAAAATTCAAACATAAACTATAGTGTAGGCTAATGTAAAATAAAAATAAAAATAAAAATAATGAGCCCTTCTAGAAAACGTATTCACAAATGTTCATCTCTGACTGAATGATCAAGCTTACTTCATTGTGCCTGTCAGCCGTTTCCAGGGAAGAAAACCCTACAGTCCTCCTCCGACAGCAGATTCGCATTTTTCCCTCTGCGGTTGTCCTGTCTCTCCCATCGGCGCCTGGTCAGCTCACTCTGAAGTTTGTCCCGCTCATCAACTCGGATCTGAATGTTCATTTTCTGAAGCGCCGGAGCGGCTTCCATCAGTGTCTGAAATGTTTTTTCCACCGAGCCAACCATCATCCTCAGCCGAGCTGGGTATAGGCACTTCGCTTTGACATTCTTCTGCTTGAGTTCTTTGATGACATATCTAACCTGGGCACGTTTTCCCTGGAGTTCAGGTGAGTAATCATTATCGAAGTAAATTAGTAAATCACCCATCTTCACTTGGCCATGTGTCCAGGCCTGCCGTAGGATCTGTTCCTTTACTGTGTAGTCAGCGAATCCTACCAAAATGGAACGAGGGGGGTCATTCTCTTTCAGCCTCGGGGTAAGTGTCCTATGGGCACGGTCGATTCTGATGTCTTCTTCCTTCAGTGGTAGTGAGGGCAACACGGTTGGAAGTAGCTTCTTAATAAAGGCCACCATATCCCTTCCCTCCGTGCCTTCTGGGATTCTTCTCGCCCGGTTCTGGAGGTCCTCACATCTTTAGATGAGCTCAGCTTCTTGTTGCAGTAGAAAGCTAATGGCTCTGCCATGGGTCGCGGCCTTCTCCTCCGTGGCACCGATACGCCCTTCTGCGTCAACGACCCTCTTCTCCAGTTTTGTTAGCTGTGTACTTAGACCGCCGACCGATGTTTCCAATCTATTAAATGACTCACTAATTTGACCTTTGAATTCTTTTACATCTTCTCTCATCAGTTGAATTTCCCCTCGTTTTTCTTGGTTCGATTTCTCTATTGATCGTAGAATGTCCTCCATGCTTGTCTCAGCAGCACCCCCTGCTTTGCTTGCTACGTCAGACTTAGCCATGCTAGGCGCGCTAATGCTAGCGGTAGTTGTTTTCATTGATTTCTTCTCGTTTTTAGATGATTTCTGATTTCTAGTTGTTCTTTCACTAGGGCTCATACTCAGAGTGTAGTTGGGCGTTCATTTGCCGAGTTTTGATACATATATCGTTTGGTAGGGCACTAAATCCGCGGAGCACAAAACCTTGCGTCTTACGTGGGCATGGTGCCACCGGAAGTCAATACTGCATGTTAAAAAGAGAAACAGGAAGATATTAAAAGACGTCATGACAGAGCATTATGCTCAAACATGGAGTTTTTTTATTTTTGGTTCTGAAGCAGAGAGCTTCAAACCCCTCTCATGATAGTAGTATTACCAATCCCCTTTCAATCACATTAGTATGCATAAAAAAGTGACAGGTCACACCTTCTAAGTCCCGCCCCCTAATTATGCTAATGAGCCCCCTTTGATATGCTAATGAGCCCCTTTGTTCGAGGTGTTATCGCGTACAGGTGTTACATCCTCCCGGTAGCCCCCCACCCCTCTCAGCCCACCCCCCTCCCCCTCACATACAGGTGTCACATCCACCCTGTCGCCCCCACCCCTCTCAGCCCCCACTCCTCTCAGCCCCCACCCTTCTCAACCCACCCCCCTCCTCCTCCCCCCTCCTGTCCGGTCATCATGTCCGTTACAGTTTAAATCTTCCGGACAAAATTAGCAAAGTGCCGGTCAAAGGTCTTCGATGTTATTTATTGAGCTTTGAAACAAATTGATATGATTCGATATTAAACCAACTAATTATAGTAGATTAATTAACTATTCAAACGTGTATAGTAATTTACAATATTACGGGAATAATAAACGGAGCGCTCTCCCCCCTCTCCTGACAACACGCCAGTATCATGCAGCTCGCGGGTCCAATAATGAGTGACCCGACAGTAAAACTAAACATATCTATAAGTGCTTTTATCATTATAATATCATGTCATTATGTAATGTTGTTTTGTGTGTGTGTGTGTGTGTGTGTGTGTGTGTGTACAACAAACTCTCTTTGAGAGGAAATTTATAATTTAAAAGATCTTAATACCCCCTTATTGTTTAATTATTTCACACAACTATTAAAGAATCCCTATATGAAGTTACATGAGGCTACATTTACTGGTGTGCTTCCCTAGATGATGTAAATATCATGTGTGAAATCGGGGGTGACCCCCGTCCCAGATAGAATCATCCCTCTGTCACGCCCCCCCCCCCTTCAGCAGTTCTGGGGCGACCCCCCAACACCGCTGCAGTCTGAGAGCCAGGCATATGCTGTGATGTCAGAAGATAGAGGTGGGGGGTGGAGTGAGCTAGGTAAAAAAAAAAGAAATCCAGTGCAAACTAGATAAAAAGCCACTCACCAAGTCACCTAAACTTTCAAAAACGAAAATGGCAAAGAGACGCATCGATATGGGTTTAATCAGCGAGACGCCTGTGACAACTTACCGCCATCCGTCGGGAGCGCCAGTCAAGAAACGGGTGCAGTATCTGTGCCGGGTTCAGACCCTCCGTCTGAGGCTCTTCATGAAAAATGGAGTCTGGATGTGTGAGACTGTCTCCCCTCACACCTCCTCCCACCCCCTCCCCTCCCCCTGCCTGTCACCTCCTGATCTTGCTATCAGCCGTTAATTCTCATTCACTAAGTCACCTAAAACTTTTATTGGAATTGGGTTTTCTTTAGAGCTGTTTTCAGTGAGACAATGCAGTTTCTGATCATTTTAAGTTTTCAAGTTTCAAGGCTTTATGGCATATGCCCATTAGCTACAGTGTAGATATGTCAATGAAAAAACATAGGTCACAGGCTCCTCCAACAGTGCACATAAAACAGATAAAATACTGCAATAGAATGTTTTGATATGACAGATTTGTGCGTAATTCTCTCACAAAGGAACTGTAAGATACACGTTTATGTATGGAAAACTTTATAACTTGGTAAAATATTCATTCATTTGTAACGAATTGAGTTTTCTTCAAGAATCAAACTCGAATGGAGAGTTTGTGATTTTAACACTGTTTCGATGAAACAATGCAGTTTTGATAACTTGACTTGACTAACATAACTTTTTTTAAATATATGTTTTTTAGATGCTTTACTTTGATTTCTTTTGTGTTATTTTAACACAACATTACTTTTTTCATATTTTTCAACATACTGTGATATTTGTTTTTTCTCTCCTTTTTTCCATTATATTTTTGAAAAACTACACAGTGATTTTTATCAAAATACAACATGCAACTAATACATTATACAATATTACGACTTTTTGCGATATTTTCAACACAATATACTTGTACCTTTTTCTGTAGGGCTTCAGGATATTTGGCATGTCATGCATAAAACCGGTGTCATCTTTCCTGAAACTGACGTGCTGTCCGTTTTACAAACAAGTTATCTTTCTGCTTCTTCACCCTCTGAATTTTCCTCCCCCGTCCCTATTCCTTCAGCCATCACAACAACAATCAAGTCAGATCTGTGAAATTAAACACCTCTCCCCAAAGCGTGACTTCCCTATTGAGGGAGTTGGGCAGTAGGGCCTAACCCGATTGGCCTAATATACTAACATGCAGAACGTATGGTATGTTTGAAAAAAGACTAACCATCTATCCAGTTCAAGCTGTCTTTAAGATGCGACATCGCGCTCTGACTTTTTCCGTAAAATCGTGACAAACTATTACTTATTCTTACATCTGACCTCTTGCTGCTTGGTTGAAAATGATAGATGAAAAAGCTACAACGCTTAAAGAACTTTCTAAAAACTCTCAATTCTACAGATGAATCCCCCCACTCAACGCAATAAGTCCGCCCCCCACTCAGCAAATCATCTAAAACGAAGGACCCCACTAAGACGACCGTTGAAAACTAGCCAGGGATCTGAGAAAAACCAAGTCTCCCCCCGCGAGTTGCAGCCAGGAACAAACTCCTGTCTCCTATCATCACCACCATTGTGGACACCCACATATTGCAGTACTACTGCTGCTGATGTTACTCCTGGGGGCCAAGACGTCTCTGTTTATGAACATAGTGAAATCGGAGTTGGTTGATATTCTGGAGAGGGTGCTGCATCGGTACAGAGAAAAAATCTGCAATGGATGCCGAGTCAGTCACCCCGGCCAGAGGCAACACGATTGTCTGAATGACATTCCAGAATATTTCTTCAGAAACAATTACAACGCGTTAATGAAAAGTCTTTGGCTCGCCGACTTCATTACAGTGAATGACCAGAGTCTTAATGATAAAAAAACAAAAACATTTACACGGCTGAATGGAGGATCCAAGGCGCTTTGGAGGCTTTTCTGTACAATCTCAAAAACTGCAGACGCCTCAAGGAGAGACTTGAAAAGATCCATGCCGAGCTGGATGGATAGGAAGAAGACTAATAACCAGCGGTTGATTGAAGCCGGGGATTTTTTTTCTTTTTTCGATACTTTGACTTTTCTTTAAAGTAAAATAAAAATGGGTAACTACTATGGAAAACAATCTGTATATATCTATCAGAATGCAGTCAATACCTGTTTAATAAGTGTGTTGTTGATGACGATTGAAAACAGAATGAATAGTGATCCCCGTGTAAACAGAACGGCTGAAGTTTGTAAACTAGAAGACATTTTGGATATCGTTCATTCTGGCAGTACTATTCCGGGTCATTGGGAAACGATTGTAAACGAAACTTTTAAAGTGGTACTGGAATCTTCATTTTCCGAAACATTCTGTAACATTACCGAAGAAATGAAACAAACACCAAAAGTGTATCATGTGCTCGCATTGTATGCTCTGTTTGTAGATGTAATGCATCTTTGTGTCAAAAACAGCATACACATGAATACTTTGGCCGAAGTGCAAAAACTCCATTATAATATTTCCCTTCATCTGGGGGATTCTGTGCTGGAGAAGATCATGGGGATGTTGCAATCAGTATAAATGTATTACTGCTTCCTATGGAGTGAAAACAATAAATTGTAAATATGAAATTCTTCAAATAATAAAAAGTGTTTTTACATTTTAAAAAACTGTTGTCTTCAAATCATAGTATAGTATTTCCTACATATCATTTTTTTAAAAGAGTCACAGTATAGAATGTCTGAACATTTATTTTTAAAAGTATTAGTATAGTATGTTAAAAGTATCGTGAAAAAAGTCCAAGTATAGTATGTAGTTAAGAATTATATTATATAATTTGTCTGCAATGTCAGTATAGGATCTCTAAAAAGAAAAATGAAAAAAAAATGAGAGAAAGTCATAGCATAGTTTGACAAAAAGATCTTGAAAAAGTCATGACATTATGTGTTGAAATGGTTTTGAATAAACACATCAGTATTTTTAAAAAGTAAAATTGTATCAAGTGCATCAGACAACTCAAATTACTCAATTTGACCCATATTATAAATAAGTAAAGAATGGTCATAGTATATAGCAGGGCTGTTTAATAGTTTTCGGCGTTTCAGTGTTTTCAGTGTTTCAGTGTTTCAGGGTTTGTGTGTCAGTGTTTCAGTGTTTCAGTGTTTTTTGTGTCAGTGTGTCAGTGGTGCAGTGTTACAGTGTTTCAGTGTTTCAGTGTTTTGTGTGTCAATGTGTCCGTGTGTCAGTGTTTTTGTGTTTTTGTGTTTCAGTGTTTTGTGCTTCTGTGTTTTTGTGTGTCAGTGTTTCAGTGTTTCAGTGTTTTGTGCTTCTGTGTTTTTGTGTGTCAGTGTTTTCAGTGTTTCAGTATTTCAGTGTTTCAGTGTTTTCAGTGTTTCAGTATTTCAGTGTTTCAGTGTTTTCTGTGTCAATGTGTCAGTGTTTCAGTGTTTCAGTTTTCAGTGTTTCAGTTTTCAGTGTTTCATTGTTTCAGTGTTTTGTGTGTCAGTGTTTCAGTGTGTCAGTGTTTTGTGTGTCTGTGTTTCAATGTGTCAGTGTGTCAGTGTTCTGTGCTTCTGTGTTTTTGTGTGTCAGTGTTTCAGTTTTCAGTGTTTCAGTGTTTTGTGTGTCAGTGTTTCAGTGTGTCAGTGTTTTGTGTGTCAGTGTTTCAATGTGTCAGTGTGTCAGTGTTTCAGTGTTTTGTGTGTCAGTGTTTCAGTGTGTCAGTGTTTTGTGTGTCAGTGTTTCAGTGTGTCAGTGTTTCAGTGTTTCAGTGTTTTTGTGTTTTTGTGTGTCAGTGTTTCAGTGTTTCTGTGTTTCAGTGTTTTCAGTGTTTCAGTATTTCAGTGTTTTGTGTTTCAGTGTTTCAGTGTTTTTGTGTTTTTGTGTGTCAGTGTTTTCAGTGTTTTCAGTGTTTCAGTATTTCAGTGTTTTGTGTTTCAGTGTTTCAGTGTTTTGTGTGTCAGTGTTTCAGTGTTTTGTGTGTCAGTGTTTACAGCCTTTCTTTGCTCTGATCAATCCCCAGGGATCCTCCCCTGGAAGGAATATAGCAGGACGAGAGAAAAACATTTAAAAAAAAGTATCTTAGAAGTGGCTATAGCATTTGATGCAATTCTAAAAGATAGTAAGATTCCTAAAAAATTACAAACGGATGATGAAGAAACAAATGCTTCATCATCCGTTTGTAATTTTTTAGGAATCTGACTATCTTTTAGAATTGCATCAAATGCTATAGCCACTTCTAAGATACTTTTTTTTAAATGTTTTTCTCTCGTCCTGCTATATTCCTTCCAGGGGAGGATCCCTGGGGATTGATCAGAGCAAAGAAAGGCTGTAAACACTGACACACTGACACACGAAACACTGAAACACTGACACACAAAACACTGAAACACTGAAACACAAAACACTGAAATACTGAAACACTGAAAACACTGACACACAAAAACACAGAAACACAAAAACACTGAAACACTGAAACACAAAACACTGAAATACTGAAACACTGAACACACTGAAACACTGAAACACAGAAACACTGAAACACTGACACACAAAAACACAAAAACACTGAAACACTGACACACTGAAACACTGACACACAAAACACTGACACACTGAAACACTGACACACAAAACACTGAAACACTGAAACACTGACACACTGACACATTGAAACACTGACACACAAAACACTGACACACAAAAACACTGAAACACTGAAAACTGAAACACTGAAACACAAAAACACAGAAGCACAGAACACTGACACACTGACACATTGACACACAAAACACTGAAACACTGAAACACTGAAATACTGAAACACTGAAAACACTGACATACAAAAACACAGAAGCACAGAACACTGACACACTGACACATTGAAACACAGACACACAAAACACTGAAACACTGACACACAAAACACTGAAACACTGAAAACTGAAACACTGAAAACTGAAACACTGACACACTGACACATTGACACACAAAACACTGAAACACTGAAATACTGAAACACTGAAAACACTGAAATACTGAAACACTGAAAACACTGACACACAAAAACACAGAAGCACAAAACACTGAAACACTGACACACAAAAACACAGAAGCACAAAACACTGAAACACAAAAACACTGAAACACTGACACACAAAACACTGAACCACTGACACACTGACACACAAACACTGAAACACTGTAACACTGCACCACTGACACACTGACACACTGACAAACAAAACACTGAAACACTGACACACAAAACCCTGAAACACTGAAACACTGAAACACTGAAAACACTAAAACACTGAAACGCCGAAAACTATTAAACAGCCCTGCTATATACTATGACCATTCTTTACTTATTTATAATATGGTTCAAATTGAGTAATTTGAGTTGTCTGATGCACTTGATACAATTTTACTTTTTAAAAATACTGATGTGTTTATTCAAAACCATTTCAACACACAATGTCATGACTTTTTCAAGATCTTTTTGTCAAACTATGCTATGACTTTCTCTCATTTTTTTTCATTTTTTTTTTTAGAGATCCTATACTGACATTGCAGACAAATTATATAATATAATTCTTAACTACATACTATACTTGGACTTTTTTCACGATACTTTTAACATACTATACTAGTACTTTTAAAAATAAATTTTCAGACATTCTATACTGTGACTCTTTTTAAAAAATGATATGTAGGAAATACTATACTATGATTTGAAAACAACAGTTTTTTAAAATGTAAAAAAACTTTTTATTATTTGAAGAATTTCATATTTACAATTTATTGTTTTCACCTCATAGGAAGCAGTAATACATTTATACTGATTGCAACATCCCCATGATCTTCTCCAGCACAGAATCCCACAGATGAAGGGAAATATTATAATGGAGTTTTTGCACTTCGGCCAAAGTATTCATGTGTATGCTGTTTTTGACACAAAGATGCATTACATCTACAAACAGAGCATACAATGCGAGCACATGATACACTTTTGGTGTTTGTTTCATTTCTTCGGTAATGTTACAGAATGTTTCGGAAAATGAAGATTCCAGTACCACTTTAAAAGTTTCGTTTACAATCGTTTCCCAATGACCCGGAATAGTACTGCCAGAATGAACGATATCCAAAATGTCTTCTAGTTTACAAACTTCAGCCGTTCTGTTTACACGGGGATCACTATTCATTCTGTTTTCAATCGTCATCAACAACAGACTTATTAAACAGGTATTGACTGCATTCTGATAGATATATACAGATTGTTTTCCATAGTAGTTACCCATTTTTATTTTACTTTAAAGAAAAGTCAAAGTATCGAAAAAAGAAAAAAAATCCCCGGCTTCAATCAACCGCTGGTTATTAGTCTTCTTCCTATCCATCCAGCTCGGCATGGATCTTTTCAAGTCTCTCCTTGAGGCGTCTGCAGTTTTTGAGATTGTACAGAAAAGCCTCCGAAGCGCCTTGGATCCTCCATTCAGCCGTGTAAATGTTTTTGTTTTTTTATCATTAAGACTCTGGTCATTCACTGTAATGAAGTCGGCGAGCCAAAGACTTTTCATTAACGCGTTGTAATTGTTTCTGAAGAAATATTCTGGAATGTCATTCAGACAATCGTGTTGCCTCTGGCCGGGGTGACTGACTCGGCATCCATTGCAGATTTTTTCTCTGTACCGATGCAGCACCCTCTCCAGAATATCAACCAACTCCGATTTCACTATGTTCATAAACAGAGACGTCTTGGCCCCCAGGAGTAACATCAGCAGCAGTAGTACTGCAATATGTGGGTGTCCACAATGGTGGTGATGATAGGAGACAGGAGTTTGTTCCTGGCTGCAACTCGCGGGGGGAGACTTGGTTTTTCTCAGATCCCTGGCTAGTTTTCAACGGTCGTCTTAGTGGGGTCCTTCGTTTTAGATGATTTGCTGAGTGGGGGGCGGACTTATTGCGTTGAGTGGGGGGATTCATCTGTAGAATTGAGAGTTTTTAGAAAGTTCTTTAAGCGTTGTAGCTTTTTCATCTATCATTTTCAACCAAGCAGCAAGAGGTCAGATGTAAGAATAAGTAATAGTTTGTCACGATTTTACGGAAAAAGTCAGAGCGCGATGTCGCATCTTAAAGACAGCTTGAACTGGATAGATGGTTAGTCTTTTTTCAAACATACCATACGTTCTGCATGTTAGTATATTAGGCCAATCGGGTTAGGCCCTACTGCCCAACTCCCTCAATAGGGAAGTCACGCTTTGGGGAGAGGTGTTTAATTTCACAGATCTGACTTGATTGTTGTTGTGATGGCTGAAGGAATAGGGACGGGGGAGGAAAATTCAGAGGGTGAAGAAGCAGAAAGATAACTTGTTTGTAAAACGGACAGCACGTCAGTTTCAGGAAAGATGACACCGGTTTTATGCATGACATGCCAAATATCCTGAAGCCCTACAGAAAAAGGTACAAGTATATTGTGTTGAAAATATCGCAAAAAGTCGTAATATTGTATAATGTATTAGTTGCATGTTGTATTTTGATAAAAATCACTGTGTAGTTTTTCAAAAATATAATGGAAAAAAGGAGAGAAAAAACAAATATCACAGTATGTTGAAAAATATGAAAAAAGTAATGTGTTAAAAGAAAACATGAAAGAAATCAAAGTAAAGCATCTAAAAAACATATGTTTAAAAAAAAGTTATGTTAGTCAAGTCAAGTTATCAAAACCGCATTGTTTCATCGAAACAGTGTTAAAATCACAAACTCTTCATTTAGAGTTTGATTCTTTAAGAAACTCATTTCATTACAAATGAATGAATATTTTACCAAGTTATAAAGTTTTGCATCCATTAAAGTGTAACTATAAGTATCTTTGTAGGAGAAAAAACAAAAATCATTTAAGTTATTTCCAGACAACTGGATTGTCTTACTAGAAAATGCCTATAAGAGTCACAGTCTTAAAGAATATCTGTTCAGAAAAAAGTACTACCTTCACTTTTTTAAACTCTTTCTCATAAAAAAGTCCCCTTGATCTCTTCTCCATCATAATCTTTGAGTTTGTAAACAGATGGTTGACGAGGTATGCGTTCGGACGCCGTAAATAATTCGTCGGTATAACTCTGTTCATATTTTTTTATCAAAGACCCTCTCGCCTTGGAAAGTCTTACAAGTTCCCCCTCCTCAAAGTTCATTTCCGTAGCACCTTTCCCCCACTGATGCTAGTGACCCCCCTTTGTATGCTAATTACCCCTTTGTTCGAGGTGTTATCACATGTAGGTGTGTTCAGTTAAACACTGAGATTTTCAACATACTACTCTACAAAATGATTTTTTCATATTCTTTTGACAAACTATACTTGACTTTTTTACGGAAAATCATGACACACTTTAATGTGACTTATTCTTAATTTTACCATACTAAAGTAAGACTTGAAAATACTATATCGTTGTTTTTTTAAATATATTTCAACATATAAAACAGAACTTTTGTTTGTGTTAGCATAACATTGACTGGCTTTTCCTTGATCATTTCAACATGAAATGAGTTTTATTTTTTATTTTATTTTTTAAATGATATTTTAATATAGCATATTGGCGGAGATAATATTTACGGGCCCTTTGAGTAGAATGTTAAAAAGTAAGCTAGTCCCAGACTGTAGGGCCCACTCCTTAGGTTGGCTCCACTTAGGTTAAATTACTTTAGTTAGAATGAGGACAGGCTAATTAGATTGACAACAAAAGGGTCTGAGAGTCTCACAGTTTTGTCCTCCCAACAGTGTAAAATAAATTTGATGCAGCAGTGAGTCATTGCATTTCATTATGTGTTTGAATATATCAAAATGTTCTAAGAAATGTTTTAAAGCACCCAGGACTCTCATTTTTGCCAAGACATGACTTAATACACGATGCAAGTTTTAAAAGCTTTTGCCTGGAAGTAGCAGATTAAGTGATTTAATGGTGGAGCAGGATTGTTAAGAAACCCAATTCCTTACAAAAGTACTTTATATTCTACCAAGAAAACGAATTCCTTACAAAGTACTATTCTATCAGTTGTAAAGTGTTGCACACTTCAAAGTGTATCTAAAAGTATCCTAGTAACACAAACAAAAGCAAGGAAGAAAAAAGCAAAAATCAGTAAAGTCATCTAACAAAACATATATTTAAAAAAGTAATGTTAGTCAAGTCAAGTTAAAGTGCCTTTAAGAGTCACAGTCTTACAGAAAATCTGTTCGTCTTAGTGGGGGTCCTTAGTTTTGGATGATTTGCTAATTGGGGTGGGACTTATTGCGTTGAATGTCTGTATATTCAAAAATATAATGGAAAAAAGGAGAGAAAAAACAAAAATATCACAGTATGTTGAAAAATATGAAAAAAGTAATGTGTTAAAATAACATGAACGAAATCAAAAGTAAAGCATCTAAAAAACATATATTTAAAAAAGTAATGTTAGTCAAGTCAAGTTATCAAAACAGTGTTAAAATCACAAACTCTCCATTAGAGTTTGATTCTTGAAGAAAACTCAATTCGTTACAAATGAATGAATATTTTACCAAGTTATAAAGTTTTCCATACATAAACGTGTATCTTACAGTTCCTTTGTGAGAGAATTACGCACAAATCTGTCATATCAAAACATTCTATTGCAGTATTTTATCTGTTTTATGTGCACTGTTGGAGGAGCCTGTGACCTATGTTTTTTCATTGACATATCTACACTGTAGCTAATGGGCATATGCCATAAAGCCTTGAAACTTGAAAACTTAAAATGATCAGAAACTGCATTGTCTCACTGAAAACAGCTCTAAAGAAAACCCAATTCCAATAAAAGTTTTAGGTGACTTAGTGAATGAGAATTAACGGCTGATAGCAAGATCAGGAGGTGACAGGCAGGGGGAGGGGAGGGGGTGGGAGGAGGTGTGAGGGGAGACAGTCTCACACATCCAGACTCCATTTTTCATGAAGAGCCTCAGACGGAGGGTCTGAACCCGGCACAGATACTGCACCCGTTTCTTGACTGGCGCTCCCGACGGATGGCGGTAAGTTGTCACAGGCGTCTCGCTGATTAAACCCATATCGATGCGTCTCTTTGCCATTTTCGTTTTTGAAAGTTTAGGTGACTTGGTGAGTGGCTTTTTATCTAGTTTGCACTGGATTTCTTTTTTTTTTACCTAGCTCACTCCACCCCCCACCTCTATCTTCTGACATCACAGCATATGCCTGGCTCTCAGACTGCAGCGGTGTTGGGGGGTCGCCCCAGAACTGCTGAAGGGGGGGGGGGGCGTGACAGAGGGATGATTCTATCTGGGACGGGGGTCACCCCCGATTTCACACATGATATTTACATCATCTAGGGAAGCACACCAGTAAATGTAGCCTCATGTAACTTCATATAGGGATTCTTTAATAGTTGTGTGAAATAATTAAACAATAAGGGGGTATTAAGATCTTTTAAATTATAATTTTACTCTCAAAGAGAGTTCGTTGTACACACACACACACACACACACACACAAAACAACATTAAATAATGACATGATATTATAATGATAAAAGCACTTATAGATATGTTTAGTTTTACTGTCGGGTCACTCATTATTGGACCCGCGAGCTGCATGATACTGGCGTGTTGTCAGGAGAGGGGGGAGAGCGCTCCGTTTATTATTCCCGTAATATTGTAAATTACTATACACGTTTGAATAGTTAATTAATCTACTATAATTAGTTGGTTTAATATCGAATCATATCAATTTGTTTCAAAGCTCAATAAATAACATCGAAGACCTTTGACCGGCACTTTGCTAATTTTGTCCGGAAGATTTAAACTGTAACGGACATGTTGACCGGACAGGAGGGGGGAGGAGGAGGGGGGTGGGTTGAGAAGGGTGGGGGCTGAGAGGAGTGGGGGCTGAGAGGGGTGGGGGCGACAGGGCGGATGTGACACCTGTATGTGAGGGGGAGGGGGGTGGGCTGAGAGGGGTGGGGGGCTACCGGGAGGATGTAACACCTATACGCGATAACACCTCGAACAAAGGGGCTCATTAGCATATCAAAGGGGGCTCATTAGCATAATTAGGGGGCGGGACTTAGAAGGTGTGACCTGTCACTTTTTTATGCATACTAATGTAATTGAAAGGGGATTGGTAATACTACTCATGATACTGGTGTAGACCGACACTGGTATTTTTCACTACACCAAAAAACAAATATGTGATTTATAGGGCAAAATATTGTTGTGTGTGTGGCGCACCGACCCTCACTTGTGGAAGTTACACTGTAACAAAAAGCCTGCAGCTGTCTTCCTGTGGTTCAGACTCTTTTTATACACACAGACAGAACTAACAACTAGTTTAAAAGGTATGGTGTATTTCTCAAAACTGCACACATGTACCCAATTAGGTTATAAAACAGCTTCAAACATGAAGCATGAAGTAAATACATTTACTCAGGTATTGTACATTTTCGAGCTACTGTACTTGAACTTTACTTGAGTATTTCAATTTTTCAACTACGTTGTACTTCTACTCCAATACAATTCAGAGGTAAATTGTGTACTTTTACTCCACTGCATTTATTTAATACCTTTAGTTGCTTTACAGATTTGGATGAATGATGTGAAATATAATCAACTCTTAAATCAGACTTCAGTTCCACCTGGAGTAAATTCACAAGCTACCCTGCAGTATACAAAGTCATGAAAGATCTCCTATCATGCTATTTTTAGGCATATATTATGGGTCTCAGATATATATACAAATATTTGAAAAACATGTCTATGATGTGTTTTGTTCCAAATACCTAACAGATCATGCATTTTAGACATCCCTCATATCCCTCTAGTTCAGCCCTGTTACGGCCCGTCCACACAGCGACGTGCGTTGAAGCTTGCCGGCGGGGGGGGCTGACACTCGACCAACAACCAATCACATGAATCTCCCGCCCCGGACACACAAGCACGCGGTTTGATTGGCTAGAGCTTGTACTGGCATATGATTCGATTGGCTGACGCTTCCGCCGAAGCTTCAAAAGTTGAACATTGCTCAACTTTTGCAGCGAGCAACGCTTTTGAAGCTACGCTTCGCTCCCACAATGCAGTTCGGCGAAACGTGACGTCACCCCATTCAAAGTGAATGGGCAGAAGCGTTGAAGCTTCAACGCACGCCGCTGTGTGGACGGGCCGTTAGAGAAGGGCCGATTCTGTGAGTGTAGCTGCTGGCCCCGCCCCCTTTGGAGCACGCAGGCAAGCTGGGAGCTGCAGAGGGAAGAGAGAGAATTCTACCGGCAGATACAGCTAAAGGCTGTTCCAAACCACTTCAAGGATTATTTCTGAAACAGTATGGAGCTCAAATGCTTTTTTTCTTGCGGGTTTATTACAAGGTGAGTTCCTTTTTTTGCTTTTTTACACATACTCTCTCCAGTACAGGTTAGTTCTGAGTGTTAGCGATGCTTGCTAATGTAAACAAAGACCATATTACGTTCAAAACATGTCGCGCATTGTTTCTGATAGGGCCGTGGGTGTAAAGGCAGCCCACATTTCAGATATTATGTCATATTGGACGCAAATCTGCATCAGCTCCGTTGTTGCCCCGTTTTTAGAGATTTGGGTACGGTGGAAAGAGAGGGTTTTATTTTCTGACACTGGTAAGTGTGTATGAGCTCTAAAATTATGAATATCATAAATAATCAACAATAAGGACACAATGTAGCCTACAGGGTTCGTACGGGTGCTGGAAATCCTTGAAAATGCTTGAAATTGTACGAGGTGTTTTCAAGGTTTGAAAAGTGCTTGAATTTTGGGAATGGTGCTTGAATTTGGGATGAAGTGCTTGAAATTGTAAATGCTTTACTTCGCTTTTTAGATTAAAAGAAAATAAAGAAGTCGGAGCGCGCTTAATTGCTTCGCTTTTACATAAAACAGTTCCGCTCCGGCCTTCCCGCGCTATGCGCGTGACCGGCAAGTGTTTTTGTTACTTGTGTGACCTTGGCATTCTGATGAGAGTGATAGATGACAGTATGCCAGGAGGTTGCCGTTTCAACGAGCGTTGGCTAGCAGAAGACAAATACAAGACATGGCTAAGACGAGGGTCAAGCCCAAGAGTAGCCTCCTGCAAAGTGTGCAAAAATAACGATGCGAGAGTCTGCGCTGACGAGCCACACACCACACGAAAGGTACGCCGTAGTAGAGCATTTTAGATTAGGCTAACGTTGCATGTAAAATACATGACACTTTTCTCTGTGCGCGGCAAAACAAGCTCACCAAAATGGCTTCACTAGTCTGGCAGTATTTTAAGTGTCCGAAAATGACAATAAAATAGCGGTATGCAACGTGTGTGAAGCAGAAATCCTGCAGCTCCACCCGCTGTGACGGACCGGTGAGCGGAGCAGAACACACATAGAGTTAGACCTAACACACTTAGCTATTTTATCCACCTCTGTATCAAGCTAAACTAGTTATAAATATATGTATTCTTCACTGTCGGGTCACTCATTACTGGATCAGTGAGCTGCAGGAGATACTGACGGGCTGTCGAGAGAGGGAGAGAGGGGGAGAGAGGAAAAGAGAGCGCTTCCGCTAATTTCTCCCGTGTTATTATCCCAAGTGAATGTAAACTTGAATAATGTACTTCATTTGAATGTAATAATTATGTTGGTTGTTGTTTGTGGAAGCGCCAGTGAATGAGCCCCATTAACTGAGTTTTAAACATCACTTTAAATGGAAGATCCCCATAGGCCCCGCCCACTCGATCGGATCGGCGATCGGTATCGGCCGATACTGATTCCGGCGATCGGCCCCAAAATTGGCGATCAGAGCATCCCTAATAATCATATATGATATGTTTTATAATGATTGATTATTAAAGTGTTATCAAAGCTGGTAAAGGTGCAGCTAGTTTGAATGACTTTGTATACTGCAGGGTAGCTTGTGAATTTACTCCAGGTGGAACTAAAGTCTGATTTAACACTTGATTATATTTCACATCATTCATCCACATCTGTAAAGTAACTAAAGGTATTAAATACATGTAGTGGAGTAAAAGTACACCATTTACCTCTGACTTATGTTTACTGCCAACCTAAAAGTACCTCAAAAATAGTAATCAATAATGTATTGAAAAGTTATTTGGCTGATTGTTTTATATTGGCTCAGCCAGGTTATATGGGATGCCCAGTCTACGACAGATGGGTCACTTATTTTGAAATATTAAACTTAGTTTTCTTTTCTTTAATTTTTCATCCTCATGTAGAATGCTATTATGAAACACACATTTGGTTGTTTATAGCATAAAGAACATCTGATTTAATGTGAGGTAGGGAAATAATCATTTGAGTATAAGTATGTGTATATAAATATCACAGCTGTAAGATGCTTGAAAAGCTTGAAAATGCACCTTGAAAATGCTTGAAAAGTGTTAGAAACTAACATCATGGACTCATCAGGTAAAGGTAGAAGAGAGGTTTTCAATTCGGATAGATCTGATCATTTCTACTCCAATGGAGGATCACAGCACATCAGAACACAGAGACAAAACATTGGTTAATTTACATAGTCTGTTAAATTTCTACTTTGGATGTGTTGTATAGCAGAAACAGGTTGGGTTTTCAGAATACAATAAAACAACCTCATACAAAACTGAGATTATTTGAGATTTTGTTTGTTTGCACATTTCCAGAAAAGTGGCAAAAACACTCCAAAAAAGGAGCAAGTTAACCTAATGAGAAAAAAAATAAAAAGGGGGATATTTTTCTTCTGTTCTAGAATATAGGGAATGAACCGCTGCACATTCCGACCTGAAAGAATAAATCCTAATAGCCTTTAAACTGAAAATATATTTAACGAATATGAGAATTTGGTAAAAGGACTCTTTTGTTCACATACGTGCGTAAATGTCATGGAAACAGAACGTTGGCCCTGTATGGATTCTGACCAGAGCCTTTTGTAAAACACACCTGTGGAGCGCGAACTCTTTGAGATTCAATCCGCTGGAAAACACTTCTTCTGGAAAACACAACTACTGCATCCCGGTGTACCCCTGAGGGGCTCAACATGACCGTCGGACCCCCAGAGGGAGCAGCACCTGCAACTGCCATCGGCCTTGTGTGGGGCAACAACACACCAGGTAAAAACAAACATTTTCAAATGTAAATTTCAGCATTTCTATTGTTCATTTATCCCCTTAAAATAATATACAAAGCTGTATCAGTGTAGAAATAAGTGAAACCTTTTTAGTTTAAAGGTATAGAAAGTTTATAGGATGTTGGCAGGCCTTATGGTCCAAATCAGATCTGGTGAAAGCAGACACTTACATGGCGTTTTTCCCGTGTAAAATGAATATTTGTTGAAAATAATGACTTTAATTAGAGGGACAGGTGTGGAATGCATTAACAATGAGTGTAGGGATTTGAAAACACTCTTATTTATATTTGAGGGCAAGAAATCGTCGACTTTGACCTTAAAATGACTAAAACTAAATGGCGACCGGGCCAAATGTAATAAAATGTCTGAAATATGGCCAAGTTACGCACCATGGCAACGACGCAAAGCGCACAAGTGCCTTTTTTCTGTGTGTTTGCAAAAGTGAGCTGACTGTTTTTATTGTTGTAGCTTTATTTATTGTAGAAGGGGCTTGTCATTTTAATGTATCTTAAATACATTTTCTTTTGACATTAAAAATTGAAATGCGCTTTGCTCCTTTGTGAGCCTCCTGCGTCCAGGATGACACACTCCTACTTATTAAGTTAAACCAGGAGAATAATGAGATTGGTCTGCAAATTACAGTGGTAGTTCTAGAATAAAATACCGTGGTCATTGTTTACTGTTAAATGACGCTGTTTATTGTAACCAATTATAGTTTTGTCCATTTCTTCGGGGTATGGGTCATGCATTCTCCGCAGTAAGCTTTTATGTAACTTTTTATACATTTTGTAATATTGCATTTTCGTCCAGAGAATGTCTTCTGGCTGTGGAAAAAGCCGTGCATAAAAGGCGCACAGCAAGCTTTTCCCTTTTCTTCTCCGATAATTATAAAGCGTGGTTAATTAGCACTTGCGTGATTAATTCTGTTTTATTATGAACCCTGCACAGGAACCCTCAGGGGATGTAATAATAGAGGAGATAATATTGCTAATAACCAAAAATCCTTTTTAGTTTTTGACACATTAATTAATCATTGCTAGGATATGGATAAGTCTTTTTCTGAATTTAAACCTTGATTATTTATAAATAATCCCACATATTTCATGTCACAAGAAATGCTTACACCTTAATTTTTCCTTCCTCAGGTTCTGAGAACTTCATCATGGAGAGTCCTGCAGGAGACAATGATGAAGGTAACCCCCCTGTCTCCAAAGCTCCTGATGAGAAGGTGAGGTCAGAAATGCTGTCGGGGGTGAAGGTGATCGCCAGGGTCTAATGGAAGAGGAGGGGGAGGTGGAAGACTGGGAATCCGACGATTCTGGATACGACTCCTTGTTCTCCAAGGAAGAAGATTAAAGCGAGGAGGATGTTGATGATGATGATGCCGACATTGGACGTTCCTCCCCTCTTATCGACCAGGGACGAAGAGAGCCGCCCAGAGCAGGTAAGTACGAAGAGGAGCAGGGAAGAGGACTAGGGACTCAGCACCCTCAACCTCTTTAACATTCCTTTGAATATTATTTGATGATGATCAATGCTAATACCAGAGGTAAGTTAACATTTATTGGTTGTTCTCTTATGTATTTTTATTTTCCAAGTATAGATAGCTATACAAGACAAAGGTAAGTCAATGGTTAAAGTAGTGGTCGAAATGAATTAAGCTTATTGCCTCAAGTACAGTACTTAAGAACATTTGTATCATGTGACTGCAACATACAGTGTTAAAGCAAAGTCTCCAAGTCTCTTTTACTCATGGTATTGTAACAGGTCCTCAGCATAGCATCAACCTCCACCCGAGAAGCAACATCCAGGAAGTTCATGACTTAGAGGATGAGTTAACTGCAGGTAAATCATGTTTTTTAATTGATAAAAAAAAGTATCTGGTTCTTACACTGGAAGGGTAACTATGACAACAAAATACATAGTTCATAAAGAATCGTGAAAATATTATACCGAGTCTTTGAAAGTTCTCAGCGAGTATCTTGTGCTTCCTTTCAGATCTAACAGGCCTCATGGTTTTCAAACCACACTGTGTTGTCTCTTCCTGTCAAACAAGATGACACGAAGGGCTCTTTAAGAACTCAGATGCTCGATTCCTTTGCTTTGGTAATAGTCTTTATTTATAAAGATCACAAAGCTTTTCAAAAGTCTTCTAGGATCTACTAGGACATTTCCAAAGAATCCTTAGGTTCAACTAGGTATTTACAAAGTCTCTGGTAACAGCATGGATATCATGAAGAGACAAGACGAACCAACACAAGACAAAGGGAGAGAAGGACTATATATACACACACACACATTAGGTAATGAGGCACAGGTGGACACAATCAGGGGCGGGAACAACAATCAGTCTGACCGGTGACACACAAAGACAGGAAGTGCAGACACCTGGAAAGATAGAGCAGAGTCATGTCACAATAAGACAGATAGACAAACACTAAAACCTTACAGTACCCCCCCTTTTACGGACGACTCCAGACGTCCCTGAAACCTGAGACCGTAGTCTGTCAAAATCCGTGATCAGAGTCTTGTCGACAATGAAGCTGCCCGGGATCCAGCATCTTTCCTCTAGTCCATACCCTACCCAGTCGACCAGGAACTGTCTCCCTCTACCCCGCTTTCTTTCTGACAGTATCTTTTCCACTGTATAGACGATACCTCCGTCGATGACCCGAGGAGGTGGAGGTGGTGTGGAGGAGGGGACCAGTCTACTTTCTAAAACTGGTTTCAGCTTGCTGACATGGAACGTGGGGTGGACCTTGAGAGACTTTGGGAGACATAGGCGAACAGCAACAGGATTAATAACCTTTGAAATGGGAAATGGACCAACGAACCGGGGGGCCAGTTTCCTGGAGGCGACATGAAGAGGAAGGTCCTTGGTGGACAACCACACTCGTTGTCCGACCTTGTATCTAGGAGATGGACGTCGTTTTCGGTCGGCCAAACTCTTCATGCGGGTCGCACTTCTCTGCAGCATCTGGCGAACACCCTTCCATACCCGGCGACAGCGGCGAACCAGAGCATGTGCTGATGGTACGGTAACTTCTTGCTCGAGCTCCGGGAACAATGGAGGCTGGTATCCATGGACACATTGGAAAGGAGAGATTCCGGTGGCTGATGTGGGTAAGGTATTGTGTGCATACTCAACCCAGATCAGATGTTTGCTCCAGGTGGTAGGCTTCTGGGACACCAGGCATCTCAGACATGTCTCCATTTCCTGATTCATCCTCTCCGCTTGGCCGTTTGACTGGGGATGGTATCCGGATGTCAGGCTCACAGTGGCTTGGATCAGGCGACAAAACTCCTTCCAGAAACGTGAAACGAATTGTGGGCCTCGGTCTGAAACGACATCACTTGGGAAACCATGTATTCGAAAAACATGGGACAACATGGCCTGTGCAGTTTCTTTGGCAGTAGGTAATTTGGACATGGGGATGAGATGTACCATCTTGGAAAAACGATCAATGACTGTGAGTACTGTGGTATTACCTGCCGAAGGTGGAAATCCTGTCACAAAGTCCAACGCAATGTGCGACCATGGTCTGTGGGGAATGGGCAGAGGTTGAAGAAGACCTGCCGCAGCTTGACGAGATGTCTTGTTTCTAGCACACACAGGACAAGCTGCCACATACTCTGCCACATCCTTCCACATAGCAGGCCACCAGAATCTGTGTTTCACCATAAAAAGGGTCCTCTTGGTTCCAGGATGACATGAAAGGACAGATGTATGGGCCCAATGAATCACCTGAGAACGAAGTGTCCTAGGAACAAACAGGCGATTCTGAGGACAACCTTTATGGACAGGATTCTCTCCATTAGCCTGTTTTACCTTAGCTTCAATGGGCCAGGTCACACTCCCGATCACCCGGTCTGACCGCAGAATGGGTTCTGGAGTCTTGGGAACTGGCTCCGGATCAAAAACTCTGGAGAGAGCGTCCGGTTTCCCGTTCTTAGAACCAGGTCGATAAGACAGAGTGAAGCTAAATCTGTTAAAGAATAAAGCCCACCTGGCTTGTCTGGAGTTCAAGCGCTTTACCCTCCTGATGTACTGCAAGTTCTTATGATCTGTCCATACCAGGAAATCCTGCTCCGCTCCCTCCAACCAGTGCCGCCACTCCTCCAAAGCAATCTTCACAGCCAAGAGTTCCCGATTTCCCACGTCGTAATTCCTCTCAGCAGAAGATAGCTTACGGGAGAGATAGGCACACGGATGAAGTTTATTGTCCCCCGCTGACATCTGAGACAGTATAGCTCCAACGCCATCGTTAGAGGCGTCTACTTCCACCACAAACTGTCGGTTGCGATCAGGTACAGTCAGGATAGGAGCTGTGGTGAACCTCCTCTTCAGATCCATGAAGGATTTCTCTGCCTGTGGATTCCACACAAACTGAACATGGGGAGAGGTAAGGGAATGGAGAGGAGAGGCAATAGCACTGAAATTGCGTATGAAACGTCTGTAAAAGTTAGCAAACCCCAAGAATTGCTGAACTTTCTTTCTGGAGTTTGGCGTAGGCCAATTTGCCACATCACTGACCTTTGCTGGGTCCATTTCCATCTTGTTAGGGGAAATCACAAAGCCCAAAAATGATACTGAGTTGACATGAAACTCACATTTTTCGGCTTTCACAAACAAATGATTAGCCAGGAGTCTTTGAAGAACAAGATGAACATGGTTAACATGAGTATTCTCATCTGGAGAAAAGATGAGAATATCATCGAGGTACACAAAACAGAAAACATTCAGGAAATCTCTTAACACATCGTTAATGAGAGCTTGGAAAACAGCAGGTGCATTACAAAGTCCAAAAGGCATCACCAAATATTCGTAATGTCCCGTAGGTGTATTGAAACCTGTTTTCCACTCATCCCCCTCCCGGATGCGCACAAGGTGATAAGCATTCCTTAGGTCAAGCTTGGTAAATATCTTAGCTCCCTGTAATAGTTCAAATGCCGTAGAGATGAGTGGAAGGGGATATCTGTTCTTGACCGTGATCTGATTTAGCGGACTATAATCAATACAGGGCCTCAATGTCCCGTCCTTTTTTCCCACAAAAAAGAAACCTGCCGCTGCTGGGGATGAAGATGTCCGAATCAACCCAGTCTTGAGTGAAGAATCGATATATGCCTTCATGGCCTCCCTTTCTGGCCCAGAAAGAGAGTACAGCCGTCCCTTGGGAATAGTAGAGCCCGACAGAAGTTCTATGGGACAATCGTACGGTCTATGGGGAGGCAATGAAGTAGCTCGTGTTTTGTTAAACACCTCCTTAATGTCTGAATAGCAACCAGGAACTTTAGACAAGTCAGGAAAGTCAGAAGGTTTAGAACAAATGTCACTGCTATTACCTGACCCCTGCTTAAAGTTACTAGGTCTGCTACTCAACCCTGTTTCACTGGTTAAACATGAACGAGAGCACTCAACCCCCCACCCTTTCACCTTTCCTGTCTGCCAGTCAACGTGAGGGTTGTGTTTAACAAGCCATGGGTACCCCAAAATGAGAGGATGTTGAGCAGAGTTAAATAAGTGAAAACTAATTTGCTCTCGATGTTCCTGATCTACGACTAATACCATGGGCTCAGTGCGATGAGTAACTGTACATAAAAGGCGGCCGTCCAAAGCACTAGCCTCTAAGGGCTGATCTAAAAGTACAACCTTTAAATTCAAACTCTTAGCCAGCTCCCAGTCTAACAAACTCTCATCAGCCCCAGAATCGACTAATGCATCCTGAGTCACAGTCTTATCCCCAAGCTTGATTCGTACCTGCATTAATTTTCTGACTGGAGAGTCGAAGGAAGTCACTCGGCTCACCAGCGTCTTCCTTCCTGCTGATGAGCCTGATCTTTTGCCGAACAGGCTGCCGAAACATGACCCTGCTGGCCGCAGTAGAAGCACCGCCGCTCCCGTAGACGGCGCTGACGCTCCTCCGGCGTGAGTCTGGCTCTTCCGAGCTGCATCTGTTCCTCCGCGGCGATAGGAGGCGCTGATCGCTCTGGAGATGAAGTCTGGGAATTCCTCTGCCAAGTGTAGTATTCCCTCGGTAACTCCCGTCTGAAAGGTGGAGTGGATACTGCATTCCTTCCCTTTTCCCGCTGTCTATCAGCTAGACGTTGATCAACCCGGATAGCCATGGCGATGAGCGAGTCCAAATCTTCAGGCAGCTGTAATGGAGCTAACTGATCCTTTATGGGATCCGCTAACCCATGCAGGAAAGCATCAAAGAGAGCCGCCGAGTTCCACCCACTCTCCGCTGCCAGAGTACGGAAATCAATTGCGTAATCCGCCACTCTCCTCTGCCGCTGTTTAATGTTCACCAGGGCTCTCGCTGACTCTCTCCCGGGTGATATCTGATCAAAGATCTTGCTCATGGTATCCAAGAACAGTTCCAATGACTGACAAACAGGCGAGCACCGGGACCACTCCGCTGTTGCCCAGGCTTCCGCTCTACCCGTCAGATGAGAGACAATAAAAGCTACTTTAGCTTGATCGGTGGGAAATGCTGCGGGCTGGTGTTTGAAGTGGAGATCGCACTGTACCAGGAAGGGACGACAGTTTCCAGAGTCTCCGGAGAATTTCTCCGGCGAAGCGAGACGGATCGTAGGTGACTGCATGGGTACTTGAACGGGGATATCAGCAGACCCGACCCCCGCTGAACCGGAAAACTCTGCCGCAGGAACACCAGGGTTTGCCACGAGGTGAGTCAGTATGTCCCGCATCTTTTCAGCCAGTAGATTTATTTCTGTCATCACCGTAGCTTGAAAGTTGTCTTGACGAGCATGTAAATCCTGGACCCCTTGGTTGATTGCTGACAGCTGTCCCTCATGTTGATGAAGGCGTGTACCCTGCGCCTGCAGGGCCGTTCTCACTGTGGTAGAATCGGCTGAGTCCATCTTGTTTGGTTGGTTCGTTCTGACACGAAGGGCTCTTTAAGAACTCAGATGCTCGATTCCTTTGCTTTGGTAATAGTCTTTATTTATAAAGATCACAAAGCTTTTCAAAAGTCTTCTAGGATCTACTAGGACATTTCCAAAGAATCCTTAGGTTCAACTAGGTATTTACAAAGTCTCTGGTAACAGCATGGATATCATGAAGAGACAAGACGAACCAACACAAGACAAAGGGAGAGAAGGACTATATATACACACACACACACATTAGGTAATGAGGCACAGGTGGACACAATCAGGGGCGGGAACAACAATCAGTCTGACCGGTGACACACAAAGACAGGAAGTGCAGACACCTGGAAAGATAGAGCAGAGTCATGTCACAATAAGACAGATAGACAAACACTAAAACCTTACACAAGATACCTCACCCCCCCCCCCCCCCCCCCCCCCCCACACACACACACGCATCACCACCACCGCAAACATCAACTTAACTCTCATAGCATATTTGTTTCTGCGTAATAGACTTTGACGAGGACAAAGAAAAACCTCTGCATTGGAAAAGCACTTTAAAAAGCACATTGGACCTTTTATTGAAAAATGTAATATTTGGCATGATTGGTTATTCCACCCTTTTTAAAATGCATACAAAAGCTCCAAAGCAGCATCAGTTCCAGCTGCTTCCTATCTGGTGGCAGCATAAATAACATTATGCTCCGGCTCTCTTCTCCTTGCTTTTCGCTGAATTTTCACTGTTGCATAGTTCAGGTCTTCACCAGTGTCCATATTCTGTGAACAAAAATCATTATTAGTCTTAACGTGGTGACTGTGCATGATTTAACCTTCCCTAATAAAGCCCCACTGAGGAAGATACCTGTAGGAGCCATGAAACATGTATTATTATTATTATTTTTAAATCTACACTAAAAACACACTTCTTCTCTCTGGCCTTCTAGTTAGAGCGGAGCATGACTCCTGACTTTTCCCTGTGTTTTTTATATATCTGTTGTAATTTATTGTCTTTTATTGTGATTGTAGTAATGTGTTTTTATTACATGTACAGCACTTTGGCTCGACCAAAAATCGCTTTTAAATGTGCTTTATAAATAAAACTTGATTTGATTTGATTTGATGTATAGCATTACTTTTTTGTAGCGTTTCACACAATATCAAACAGGCCCGGCCTCAGCCTCTCAGCGACTTTGTTTGTTTCCTGCTGTCGCTATACTTTGTCAACAAAAAACAACAAGCACACAAGACGTAAGAAGAACCATCATCAAACAGCGCATGGATTAAGGATCTTTCAAGGAGAATGGAGATAAGCAATTGTTTGAAATAATTCACGGAGGTAAGCACTGGCTGTTAATAAAGACTGCAGTTTTGGAAGCTGCTTCCAGCACGGATCACAGCCAGGTAAGCCTTACCACTGAAAATGCACATATTCACCGCTGTGTATCTCCACTGTATAACTAACTTGCGCTGCTATGTTGATGTGGAAATGTGGAAATGTGATGCTTTGAAGGAATTTTCTTCCGATCTTTGAGTGTGTTACAATCAAACGAATGCACTGAGGAAGCTTGAATAATCAAACGGAGAAAATGAGTCAAATCAATGTTGACGTGGAAAGTGTTGAAATAGACTATGGGAAAAGAGAAAGCAAACTCACTGCGAAGGCATTGGTAAATAACATCGAAAAACTTCAACAGGAACGTAAAACCAGTGTGAACAAAATAAAAGGACACATGAGAGAAAGGGGAAATGCCTCACGTGTGCAAACTCAATTAGATAAATTAATTCATCTGGGTGAAAAAGCCATTATTTCACATGAAATGTTGATACCTTTACTCCCAGAAGATGAACTAAAGAAACAAAATGAATGGTTTGCCAGTATCTTGGAATACAGTGAAAGCTTTCAGAGGGACATTAAACTGTGGTTAAAGGAGCCACAAGAGGATTTTGCCACAATAACTGCTGCTGTGCTGGATATTCCAACAACAGATGACATGCAAGATGATGTACAACCTAGTGACTGTGTGTCAAATGTGGAAATCAGAAGAGCAACCCGATCACAGAATTCTGCTTTGGGGAAAAAGTCTGCAACTTCTACTGCTTCGTCTGCATGCCTTAAAACAGAGGCTGACTTGGCAGCTTTAATGGCAAGAAATAAACTATTAAAGGACAAACATGAACTGGAGGAAGAGGAGGAGCAAATTAGGAGCAAACTTCAGATGGAGGAGGAACGAATAAGGAGGAGAAAGGAACAACTTCAGATGGAGGAGGAACGAATTAGGAGCAAACTTCAGATGGAGAAGGAACGAATAAGGAGGAGAAAGGAGCAACTTCAGATGGAGGAGGATATTGCAGCACACATGGCTAAATTAGATGTGTTGCAAACACGGAGCGTCCTAAGTGGGAAAAGTTAAAAAACAAAGCGTTCGGATGGAATGAACTCTTATATTGAACAAAGAAACATTAAACCACAAGTCCTCTACACTGCCAAGGACAATATAAATACTCCACCAATGTTGCTAAACCAAAGGGAGACTAGAAATGACTTATTGGATCCAACAACACGGCCTAATGAGAACATTTCACCTTGGTTCCTTTCCTCAGAGCCAGTATCCCTTAAACTTTTTTTAACATGGAAGTCAATGGGAGGAGCCTTCAAATCCTCTTTTCCTACACCTTGCGCCAAATGCTACTCCTTCCACATACTTTCAGCTAGACACTTCATTCCAACTTTAAAATGATCTTCAGCTATAAAACTTGTTCTTCAGATTTTTGATATCTTTTACACTTTTTGAGATATTTAACTTAGTTTGGAGCTTGGTAGAGAGGCCTTTTTCAGATTTTAACATTAGTGTGGATGGAGCAGCTCGTTACGTCTAGTGTGCTTTGATCTCAAAACAGAGTGCAGGAGTGCATCAAATTCTCCCCAAAAAATGTTTTAAACTTGCCATAATTCCCAAACCCTACACTCCTCAGACATATTTTTTCATTAAAAACGTAGGAAAATCTCTCCTAGAAAATAAAAAAAAAATAAGAAAAAAAATTAAACAAAATGCTTCTTGAGGGCATGAAGAGACAAAAAGTCCACCTAGATCCCAATTGATTCCCATGTTAAATGTTTCCGGATCTTTCTTCAGAGCAGAGAGAAGTACACTTTAGACAAACTGCTCCCATCTCCACATTTTACACACAAAACCAAAAAAACAAAACATATATCAGTTCATTGGGGTTCCCTGATGCTCACGGTCTGGTATTTTTTTTATAGGAGCCATAGTTTTTGAACAGGTGGCAAAATTGTCAGATATAATCCTCAATGCATTCTTAATGGGACTCAGTGCTGCAGTTGGTAAATCGTCATAAGTCGTCACCATGGTAACCTTTCATCTCTGTGTTTACACACACAGGTGTTTGTAAACATTAATTCACTACTACTTACATTTAATATCTTTATTTAACTCCTTCAGCCTAATTCCAGCTGCAGGAACCATTCAAATATCAAACTATTCAGCCCTTTCAGCACATGATGGGAAACTTTCAACTTTTTCAAAATATGTTATACTTTTTAAAACATTCAGCTTTTTAAAGTCTTTTTTTAACATGGAAGTCATTGCAATGCATTTGAGCTGTAACAATTAAAACACACACACACACACACACACACACACACACACACACACACACACACACACACACACACACACACACACACACACACACACACACACACACACACACACACACACACACACACACACACACACACACACAATGATGATCAAGAGAAGAGAGAGAGGGCGATTGTTACGTGCCGTAGTGTTTGTGTGTGTGTGGGTGTTTCTCAATCGCGAGTAAAGCTGCTGCAGAGCCACTATTTCAAGCATACTACGTCATCGAGTGCCGCCGAAGTACTGTTCCAATCTCCAGCATACTTGGAAATCTACCGAGCCCGGTGTACTCCGTTTGGAGAAATATCGAGGCTGCACATGAGTAGACTCCGCGGTCTTAAAATCCCCACAATGCTTTGCGCACGGACCAATTTCCCCAAATCTGTGGCGGAAGATGTAAGGCGGGGCCTCTCATATGACGCACACCTGCACACTTGCTAGCCTGTTCCACTCTTTGTTTTCCAAATGTCAGGAAGTATTCTTGACTCGCTTCTGAAGCAAGATGCTCGGCAGACATGTGCTACCAAGCAAGCGTACTCGCGATTGAGAAACACCCTGTGTCTTTCTCTCTCTCTCCCCAGGTGCAGCCTGATTGTCCCCAGGTGCAGCCTCTCCCCAGGTGCTCCCAATCCCCAATCAGGGCCTCCATATAGGACCTGAGGAAGGCTGCAGTCACGCCTCTTCTCCTCTGGCTGCATGTGTGCAGCATGGTGTCTATGTCTCTGTGTGGGACCTGTGTTTCGATAATTATTAGATGTGCTCCAGTATATATTTGTTCCTTAGTTTACTTTGCAAGTTGGCTGGTGAGCCCTTTTTCTTTTTGTCCATTAAAAGACCTGCTGGTGGCTTCAGAGGTGGCTTCATCTCCTCTTTCTCTCGCCTGGGGCCTCATTTATAAAGGGATATACGCTCAAAAAATGGCGTACGCCAGTTTCTACGCAATGTTTGCGATTTATAAAATTCTAACTTGACGGGAAAATGTGCGGACCTCCACGCAAACTCTAACCCATGCGTACGCACTAAGCACACAAATGGGAGAGACGAGAAACTGCGACACCGTTGGCAGAAGGAAGAATGGAGAGAAATATGTGGAAATAATACCATAAATAAAATGTTACCTCATTTATCAAATATGAAGAATTCATTTTCAAACATTGATTAAAGCCAATCTTAAAATGATTAAACAAACGCCTGTTTGCGACTCCTCAGTGCACACAAAAACATAACTTGGATAAATAAATAAATAAATACGGATATGTTATTTAAAACCACCTCAAATATGTTGTGTTAATCTTATGAAATGTTTTCTCATAAATGATGCGGTAAGCAGAGGACAGAATTACGTCTAAACTGACGCCGTTAATCGTGTTTTATGCCGTTTGCCAAGACTTGATAAGTCGCTCGTAAAACACAGGAGGTATGGAAACTAAGAACACCATATATTTGGATAATTGGACAGCTGATCGGCAGCTGGAACACAAACCACGTTTGTAAACAAAGCCCCAACTGTTTGTACATGCATGTGCAAACCCAGCTTAATTGCACTCGGTTTACTATAATTTCTAAAAAGGGAAGAACATTACGTTACATCTGAGGTAGGCTATCCTGTGCGTCTGGTGACGGGCACACCTCGGTGTGCAACTATATACGTTTCAGTGATTAAAAAAGCTTGCATGGTCTAAAATCAATTATCGATAATAACTTTTAACAGTAGTAGGCTACAACAAGGGTTAACACAGATTCAGCTTTAGGTGCCTTACATACCATATAGAGTAAAAAGGAAGCCGTATAACTAGTATTGATATTCATTATGATGACGAATCTTCGTCTTATTATGGCTAGCAAATGGACCAGTCAATAAAAGCAGGGTAATTTCACCACCTGTACCTTATCAGATACAATTCTTCCAGATACAGATTCTGAAAAGGTTCAAATGGGTAGTTTAATTAAGTAACGTGGTTAAAGAACAAGCATGGGTAATGGAGAGACAAAGCCGGTGTTGTCTTCAGGGAGGCTGCAGCGAAGAAGAGAGACTGAGTTGTCTTCCGTCCTCTCTTTTTATCCACGTCTCGTTGTCTCCCGCTGTGCAGATAGTGGGACCGCCCTTCTCATCTGTGGGTTCGATATCGCGAGAGAACGGATGATTTCGACATTGGTATTCTCTGCCTACTTCATTAAGCATTTTCTCCTCCTTATCTCTGTCATGACTTTCTATTTAATACCTTATAAACAGCTGTAATCGTTAGTTTAGAAGTCCTAGAAACACCTTTACGACACAGTTCTCATTTACGGTAACTCCCTCTGACGTCATAGCTACTCACGTATGTGAAAACACTCTATGATCAACTGTACCTTCATTTAATATTCAGCAGTAATAATATCTCGACGTCTATAGATGTAGTGTTAAAGTCCGTACGTTTTGGTGTGTAACACTCCAAGTCATTTTCACTTTACATTCAGAAAACGTAATATTTAGTCACATGCTAACCGGATAAAGGATTTTCAGAATAAAAGCTTGGCATTGATTTCCTGAGAACTTCCGGGTTTTTCCACAATAAAACAGCTTTAAACTGACGATATGTTTTAGACTGAATTATGCTATTTAACATTGATTTTAATTTCTAACACGTGTTATGCCAGATGTGTTGGGAGGTATAATTGCGTTGTCGCATTTGTACATTAAGTTTCCTTACACGGTGGGTGAGCAGGCAAATAATAAAATGCAATTTGCAGCAATGTCCGGTTTCCCAAATGTAATCGGTGCCATTGACTGCACTCACATTGCTTTAAGGGCACCTACTGTGAATGAAAGTGCATTCGTTAATCGAAAGCACTTTCATTCCATTAATGTCCAAATCATATGTGATGCGAACATGCTGCTAACAAATGTAGTTGCTCGGTGGCCTGGGTCAACCCATGACGCCTTCATTTGGCGTAACAGCAGTGTTGGCCGCAGACTTGAGGCCGGAGCTGTGCGTGATGGCTGGCTTTTAGGTAAGAATGATTAATGTAAAACTCCTAAATAAATAATGTATATATGCTGCGTTGTATGAGCTATTTATCAACCCTACAGGTGACAGTGGATATCCCCTCAAGCGGTGGCTGCTCACCCCATTCCACAACCCGCAGAGGAGAGACAATATAATACTCTCCACAGCCAGGCGCTCTCTGTTGAACAGGACTTGCGAGTGGCCCTCTCCTCAGTGCCACCAAGGATTAAAAAAATCTGTGAGCCCCGACAGGCACATGTATCTCACTAATTTGTAAGTCGGCAAAATATTTACAATAGCACATGTTTCAATGCTGATTGCTGAAATGTTACATTTATAATTTGTAGTTCAGGCCCATGGACAGTGCAGCTTCCTTGCACCATAGGGCTGCTAAAGGGCAGATGGCGCTGCCTCGATGCCACAGGAGGCAAACTGTGTTACAAGCCTGACAAGGTGTGCCAAATTGTGAGGGCGTGTGCTGTGCTTCACAATTTGGCACTGCTGAACAATGTCCCATTACCCCCTGAGGCTGCTTGTGCCCAAGATGAGCCCGACCCCCTTCCCCAGGCATGGGCGAGAAACCCTGGTGGACTGCAACAGCATCTGGATGTGATGCGTCACTTGTAAAACAGACAAAACAAGGTATGGAAACAACTTATTTATTGGCCAAATCTTTTAAAGAAGTGCTTATTTCAGCCAGCACATGACGAATTTGTCCCAGCTCTCTTGCAACCTCGTGTATTGCAGCAATTGTGTCCCTCTGCATCTGCAGGACTGCATCCGTGAGGACACGGCCGCTGCTGGAGGGCTGCGCAGGAGGTGCCGTGGAGACGCCGGGGCTCGACGCAGGAGGTGCCGTGGAGACGCCGGGGCTCGGCGCAGGAGGTGCCGTGGAGACGCCGGGGCTCGGCGCAGGAGGTGCCGTGGAGACGCCGGGGCTCGACGCAGGAGGTGCAGTGGAGACGCCGGGGCTCGAGACACGAGGTTCCTCTGTACACTGTCCCCCTACCCCGCTGGAACCAGCATCTATAACAAATGATTTTGTTAATAAAGTTATGATTTGTTTTTCTAAATAAAGTTATGATTTGTTTTTCTACATGGACTTATTGTTTTCTTTACATCGGCCACCAGCAGATATCACACAACTTGAATGCATTTGATTTACTCTAATTTCAAACACGGTTATATAAATGTGGTTACCTGGTTCATCCGGTGCACACTTAACATCGGTGTCCCCATCTGCCTCCGTCACCACTCCACTCAGCAGGGATTCGCCGATTATACCGGCCAGCCTTTCATCCATAGGGGTGAGCTCCCGTACCCCCGTTCCCCCTCCCGTGGCACACACACTCTGCCTGTGTGAGGACAGACGTTTTTTGGCGTCCACCTTAATGTCGGACCACTTCTTTTTTATTTCAGCGACAGTGCGACCCTGTGCTGATGCAGAGTTCACAGCATCTGCCACATGCTGCCACTCTCTTGCCTTTTTGGCATTCGTTACGCCAATACTATGGCCACCAAAACAAAATGTTTTGCCTCGTCTCTACTTCTCCGACAAGGATTTCAACTTCACAGTTGTTGAAGTTTCTTTTCTTGCCTCTTTTTTCTGTCTTTGCCATGTTCGTTTTTGCCGGAAATCGGTTTGATGAATATTCATTATGGGTGTATCAATGACTATTTATGGGCAAATATGGGTGTGACGGGAAGCCCGCAAAAGCTGCACCGCATTTCTAGTTGATTGGGATTTATAAAGGGAAACCGGCGTAGGAAGTGCCGTACGCACTTCCCTCGCCGGTACGCAATGTTTTGTGAATCGGAAAATGGCGTAAAATGTTTGTACCTATTTTTGTGCTTTGTACTACGTAAGCAACCTTCCTACGTCAATCCTACGCACGGCGTTATAAATGAGGTCCCTGGTCCTTTTATATTTGTGTTACTTCCCTTTGGTTCCCCTAGCCCAGTAGGGAACGTAACAGCGATCAAGAGAAGAAAGAGAGGGCGATCAAGAGAAGAGAGAGAGGGTGATAGAAGAGTGAGAGGGCGATCAAGAAAAGAGAGAGAGGGCGATCAAGAGAAGAGAGAGAGGGCGATCAAGAGAAGAGAGAGAGGGTGATGGAAGAGTGAGAGGGTGATCAAGAGAAGAGAGAGAGGGCGATCAAGAGAAGAGAGAGGGCGATCAAGAGAAGAGAGAGAGGGCGAGCAAGAGAAGAGAGAGAGGGCGATCAAGAGAAGAGAGAGAGAGAGAGGGCGATCAAGAGAAGAGAGAGAGGGCGAGCAAGAGAAGAGAGAGAGGGCGATCAACAGAAGAGAGAGAGTAATGTAACCTCCCAATGTAATGTATAACTCCTATGAAAATGTTCAAAAAGTGCTCAAACTTCACATGTGTGCTAACAGTCCAGCCGTGAAGACATCTACGGGACAGTTTTGAGATTTCTTCAAATGCCGTTGCCATGGCAACACAATGCTCACCATGAAACACGGTTTTCTCATAACTTCAGTGAAAATGCACGAAATGGCCCAAAACTTCACAGGTTGGGTAACGATGCAGCCATCAACACATCTAAGCGTATTATGGGGTGTCATCAAATGCCGTTGCCATGGCGACAGATAATTCACCATCAAGATAGTTCAAAAGTTTGCAGTTCAAATATTCTGCTGCTTTCCCAAGCCTTTTTACTTTCTTTTCTCATCTTAATACAAATTCATTCACTACTACTTACATCTGATATTTAACTCCTTCAGCCTATTTTCAGCTGCAGAAACCATTCAACTATTACATTATTCAGCTATTTCAGGACATCAAGGCTATACATTGTTGGAGTAGAATACCTCTGCTACGCGCCGTTCGTTGGATGAGGCTGGATCTCTATTAAATTAAGAAAGGAATTGAAAACACCGGAATCAAAGTTATAACAAATTATCTGAGTTTACTTCTAGTAGGAAACCAAACACATATACAAGTTATACAGAGTACTCGAGCACTCCGGACTTTTAGATTTGTGATGCGATGCGGATAAAAGCGTCGGGACCAGACAAACTCATCAAACGAGAAGAAAGTGACTTCAAGTTTGTGATGCGATGCGGACACAGATATTGGAACCAACAAACTCACCAAACCCAAAAGCATTTTTACACACACAAACATCAGTATTTCTATCTGTCTTTGGGGCGGAGATGGGTCATCTCTTCCTTCCCACTTTACTCCCAAGCGAATCAGAGAGCCCCTGGGGAGGAGCTGTTTAAACTGACCACCTCCCCCAAGTGCCCTGATTGGCTGGATTCGCTTCTGGCCGAGGTCAATCAGAGTTTCGAACAGAGTGAGATCCCAAACCACACCAGGTCAAAAGTCAATGTTTATCTTTACCTTATCTTACTCTACATTCCTTTCCCAGGGGATATTTTCACCTAACCTTCCCTCCTTCCGACATTTAAACTCTTCTCCACTTATTTTACGATGTCTTTTAACGACTTAATGACCGCATCTGGCTTTTATGGATGATAAGAAGGATGTTGGTGTATTGAAACACAGAATCTCTGAGCCAGTGAATTTAAAAGTGAGAATAACATTCCTATTCTATATATAATTACCCAAACCGTTGTGATTACATAAAACAGTTCAAACAATACATGTTTACTTCAATACAGTGTAGAATCATATCTTCTTACTTCAATCCCTCTTTTGATCTCACCTCACGAGATCAACATATAGCATTTGAAACATTACCACTGTCAATTTTCTTCTTACTGTGTCTGTCCCAACATTTATATAAACCCATCAGAAGTTGGGATATAGAGCACTTTAAACCTTTAGGAACAGTCCACAACAACAACTTATTATGACAGTGGAAGGAGAATAAAATATGTCTAAAAAGCAAAGTCCTTGTCAGCTGAGTCATCTTTACTCTTCCCTCAATGGTGGAACTGATGAGTCTAACACACAGTGAGCAGATACAAGGCACACAACAACCACATGTCACTAAAATGGCAATAAAAGTAGCCACAGAAATCAGAAAAGACATTATCATACTTTTCCCTCTTTTGGTAACACATAGTTCTGTAGAATAAAAAATACCAATCCCTTATATTGTGGGATATAAAAACAAAGTTGAAAGTTCCTCAAAAAATGGATTGTTCAGACAAAGTTCCACACCGGCTATATCAACCTGTTTCCGGCTATATCAACCTGTTTCCCTGTGCCGTCTTGGTTTGCCATGTCTTCGTCCCCCCAGCCCGCTGACGGCGGCTTCTGGGGTGCTTGCTAGAGAGATGTGGCCTGATTGTTCTCCCCCGGCCCGCTGATGGCGGCTTCCGGGTCGACTGCTGGAGAGATGTCCTGATCCTCCTCCTCCGGCCCGCTGATGGCGGCTTCCGGGTCGACTGTTGGAGAGATGTCCTGATCCTCCTCCTCCGGCCCGCTGATGGCGCCTCCTGGGTCGACTGCCTTGACGAGAGCCAGATCTGTTCTGATGTCGTCCAGGGTCCTCGCGACGAGGGCCAACTCTTTCCTGATGTCGTCCAGGGTCCTCGCAGGTGTTTTTCCCGACCGCACACTGGCTCCAGTGGTACCAGTTGTCTCCCTTTCCATCTAGGCGAACGGCATGGGAGGTCCCCTCCAACCAGACGTAATCTGCTGTGTTGGCCTTGTGTTTCTCGGGTCCCCCTTTTGACGTCAGCAGCCTGTGTGGAGAAGTATCATACCAAGCCCTTAAGTTGCTGGAAATATGGTTTTGAAATCATCTTTTCTACTTCTTTAGTGTTTATTGGCGGCACCAACTAGACTGGAGTGTGGACAAGAGACTATGCAGAAAATAATAAACAAAAATTAAAAAATTAAAAATTAAAAATTAAAATTAAAAATTAAAAATTAAATTAAAAAATAGAACAAAAATAAAAATAAAACAAAAAAGGAACAAACTAACAAAACAAAAAATAACCAAAGCTAGATTATTTTAAATTTATCAATTTCTCTTAACCTGTTTCACGCCTTCCCCCCGGTACCGGGCGGATAAACGCGTCATTTGCAGGAAACAACGTCTAAGGAATCTTAATATTGAATAAAACTATGAATGTGTTATATCCATGTAACGGGAAGAAACTCAGCTAACTGATCTTTTTAATTTTTTTTTTCAAAAAAACCCCACAATGCTAGCACTCAGCCTCTGAATTAGCCTCGATCGAAAAAACGGGACCGACAAAGGCACATAAACTCACTCAGAACTCCCTTATTACTTATCCTAGATGCACAACCAAACACTATCTTTTGGTGTCCTGGAGACACTGAATCTAACGGTGCCCACCTCAACACTCAGTGATAAACATTCGCGACGCTATCAACGAAAGCGTACATCATCACATGTGGAGCCAAGAAGCTAAACATGTAAATATGACTTACCTTGGTCAAAAGTGGTCTTCAATGGCATTAAAACGATAAAAAAACGATGCTGCAGTTAATCCATAGGTTCATCCTATGTGTCTGTGCCTTCTTTGAAATTATTTCTGATAATCCATAAGCAATACAACTGCGTTTTAGTTTCCAAACTCCAGAAGGAGACATTCCTCCAGTTTAGTTTCGCTTTCCACACGCGAAGCGGCAACATTTTTTCTTTACAATGTGTGTCTATGTAAGTCTCCTCCTTCGATTCTATTGGCTCTAACGGTCACAAGGGTATGTCAACCAACCAGATCGAGCAAGGGGGGCCAGAGATAGGTCAAATCCACCCAAATGACCCCAGATGGCCCAGTTTTTGGCTAAATCTCTCTAAAAAGGTCAAATTTCACTTGTTTTGCATCAATCTTGATACAGGGTACTTATTATATGTTGTACTTTGGATTCCTAAAGCTTTTAGTCTACTAACCCATCATCCAAGGGTAGTTTTCACTATCTGTAAAAATAATTTTTGGACGGACACTATAATTTACAGTTTTTTACTATGTAAAATCTGAATTTTCTTTAAAATAAAAAACATTTATATTGATTCTGACACTTCTACATCCAACTCACAGGTTTATCATTACTTTGAGAAAAGATTATTAATTTAACCCTTTTAGAAGGGAAGATATGGTCACTTGTTCTGGGAATGTCATTTTCGAGCCTGAGACCTGAAAAACAGGCTCAGAGTGGAACAGGTTAAAAGCAACAAATAAAACAAAACAAAAAATACCATAACTAGTATTTTAAATTGATACATTTCTCCTAAAAACGTAATAATCTCACATACATATTGTCTGATGTATATCCTATCCTTTTCCCCCTTTTTCTGAAATAGAACGCCGTTAACGGTGTTCTTATTTTCAGAAACATCGAGCCTTATGCATCAGTTATTTAATATCAGCTATATATTTATTATTACTATTACTTATATATCAGGCATTAAATGTCAGCCTTCTTCCACGATTGACCTCGTCTACATTATCTGACTTATATTGATACGTGTCTGTTTGTATTTATTTAATATACTGGGCAATTATTGATAACTTTTTGAATCTCCCTCTTTTCTTAACAACTTGAGGTATGGCTATTTTGAAATCTGACTTGGTTAAGAGATGATTCGTTTATTGGTGAGAGGCACACTCTTGCCCTTGTGATTGGGTGGGGGTGGATATTTAGGGAGAGTTCCTTACAATCTCCAGATCTTCCTCTCTGTGTTTAGGCCATAAAACCTTTTAATGGGCTCTGTGGTCTGTTCAGATTTAGATTTTCTTCCTCTCCAGAGGTCACGCCTGTCTTTGACCCTGTATGCTGCTTTGAGTCTGCAGCACCTCAGGAGCAGAGAAAGTGGAGATCTCTTCCCAAAAGTGTAAGCTCCCACATGAGCAACATAGCAACACATTAAACTCCCTGACTTGTCTGTAAAGCGTTCTTTAAGGCCTGAATTGAGTCTTCCGTTGTGTAACAGAAAATCCCATTCCCAAAAAGGGTCAGTTTAATAGTCCTTATCATATTATCGCTCTGTGCTTGCATGCTAGGACCTATTGTCTTTGCCAGAGCTGCTGCTATTCTTTCTACATGTATTAGCTCCATATTAGCAGGGTTCACTAACATGGTTGGTTGATCCAGTTTAAGATTTTCAATATCTTCCATTACTATTTCCAACATTCCTTATCCCTGAATATCAGGTCTAACAATGTGTTTTCTTTTGGGAGTATTAGATGGGACACTCATAAGTGGCATTTGTGAGCTATTATCTCCGTAGGGTGGAGGTAGGGTCTCAGACATTATACCACCTTCTTGTTGCTCTCTGTCTCTCAAGTATTACACAGATTTGACTTTAAAAAAAAAAAAATCACACAGAGCTTCTCATACCTTATCATATCACATTCAGGCAAATTATTATTGTGCGATGTTTATTTCAACAGATAGCGTGACTTCCAGAAGTAGGCTTCTACAATCTCCTCACGGTGATTGCGACTTCAGGTCAAGAGTTAAAAACTCAGTCAACAAAATCTCTTTATCGTCACGTTTAATGAGCCTGATTATCCCCACAACAGTTTTGTGATGAGATACGGTCGTTCCAAATAATTAGTTGGAGGTCGCGTGTCTCTCCTCCTCTATCACCCACCATATAACAATTACAGACATTTTATACATTTAAAGCACCACGAAAGGTAACCGCATTAATCAATCTTATCATGATCTGCGGGGAATTTAACCCTTCTGTTTTTTACACCTCCGTAGTCTTCGTATTTAGTGAGTGAAGGGCCGGGACTTTTTACCCGCCTCTCTCAAACACTATCTTGCTCTAGGTCCAGGACTGAATACCCGACACTAAGCACTTAATCAAACTTTTCCAACTTGAATATGTATTGTATTTCCCACCGTGACTAAGAACACTGAGAACGCTGCTGACAACTCTAAAGTTTTAGTATAATCAATCACAGATTTTTGATAGTCAAAACAGGTGTCTGCTCACCTTTTGTATATTGCCATGGTCTTAGTTGTCACCAGTATCTCTGTGTCCTCCCTCTGGACTGGATTCTGTCCCCTGGCTGTCGGTGTCCCTTTCTAGAGATCAGCTCACAAACGTCGGGAGTCACCATTTGTTGGAGTAGAACACCTCTGCTACGCGCCGTTCGTTGGATGAGGCTGGATCTCTATTAAATTAAGAAAGGAATTGAAAACACCGGAATCAAAGTTATAACAAATTATCTGAGTTTACTTCTAGTAGGAAACCAAACACATATACAAGTTATACAGAGTACTCGAGCACTCCGGACTTTTAGATTTGTGATGCGATGCGGATAAAAGCGTCGGGACCAGACAAACTCATCAAACGAGAAGAAAGTGACTTCAAGTTTGTGATGCGATGCGGACACAGATATCGGAACCAACAAACTCACCAAACCCAAAAGCATTTTTACACACACAAACATCAGTATTTCTATCTGTCTTTGGGGCGGAGATGGGTCATCTCTTCCTTCCCACTTTACTCCCAAGCGAATCAGAGAGCCCCTGGGGAGGAGCTGTTTAAACTGACCACCTCCCCCAAGTGCCCTGATTGGCTGGATTCGCTTCTGGCCGAGGTCAATCAGAGTTTCGAACAGAGTGAGATCCCAAACCACACCAGGTCAAAAGTCAATGTTTATCTTTACCTTATCTTACTCTACATTCCTTTCCCAGGGGATATTTTCACCTAACCTTCCCTCCTTCCGACATTTAAACTCTTCTCCACTTATTTTACGATGTCTTTTAACGACTTAATGACCGCATCTGGCTTTTATGGATGATAAGAAGGATGTTGGTGTATTGAAACACAGAATCTCTGAGCCAGTGAATTTAAAAGTGAGAATAACATTCCTATTCTATATATAATTACCCAAACCGTTGTGATTACATAAAACAGTTCAAACAATACATGTTTACTTCAATACAGTGTAGAATCATATCTTCTTACTTCAACATGTTGTTGGTTATACCTTTTTTTAAACCTTTTCTTTTAAATATTAAGCTTTTTCTGCATTTGTGTAGCTAAAAGCAGCTACCATTCAGCTAATAACATATTCAGCTTTTTCTGCATTTTCAGCTAAATTCAGCCACAAATGTTCACAGTTTACAGCATTCGCACGCATTTTCTGCAGGAAATGCATTTTCTAGTTCTTATTTCAGCCAATACTTTGGCTCTCCATAACTTCAGCTTATTTTCAGCTACAGAAACCATTCAAATATTAAACTATTCAGCCTTTTCAGGAATCGATGGGAAACCTTCAACTTTAAAAAAATATGTTATACTTTTTGAAATATTCAGCTTTTTAAACTCTTTTTTTAACATGGAAGTCAATGGGAGATGCCTTCAAATCCTCTTTTCCTACACCTTGCGCCAAATCCTACTCCTTCCACATACTTTCAGCTAGACACTTCATTCCAACGTTAAAATGATCACAAGACCTTCAGATATTCAAATCTTTATCTTTTACGGTTCTTGACTTATCAATGTTTAAGTTTTGGCTGTTTCAGATTTTAGAGTGTGTGACATCATCACTTAGAGCAGTGGTTCCCAAACGGTGTGCCGTGAGGCAAGTCCGGGTGTGCCGTGGGATTTTGTGACAACCATACGTTATTATTGCAATATACAACTACACAAAAATAATGATTTTTTTATTTACTATATCAGTACTTTGTATGCACTCATTTCATAATACAGAGGCAAACTCTATACCTAAAAACAATTCTTTTAAAAAAAATCCTCACAGAACCCCATATTTCGCTGTTAACGCAGTTGCACAGGTGGGAATTATAAGACCGTGACACATCGAAGGCTGAAGGACAACATTAAAACAGAAACACGCAAGAGGGAAAATGGAGCGCTTTCTTGTGTGGAGCAAACCACCAACCACCAGTGCAGAGACTGCCGACAACCCACCACCGAAAGAAAAGAGAAAAAAAACTGTCAGCAGACAGTATCATGAAAGTTACCTGTCTTATGGCACTGCAGGCGAGCGGCAGATTTTCCTACAAATAGACGAATCTACTGACATAAGTGGGGCTGCCCAACTTCTGGCAAACGTCAGATATGTTGATGCTGACTCTATCAAAGAGACGTTTTTCTTCTGCAAAGAAATGGAAAGCCATACTACGGGAGAAGATGGTGAATTACATCAAATCAAGGCCCCTGAAATCACATGACATCAAGGACTATGACTGGATCCGAGACCCATTCCACCAGGAATTCCCAACAGAAAAGCTCACTATGAAAGAGAGAGAGGAGTGCGCAGAGCTCCGTGTGGACCGCACACTGAAACTCAAATGTAGTGAGCTCCCACTGGATCAGTTTTGGTTGGCTTCTGCATCGGAGTACCCAAGCATCTCCCACCACGCGATTGAGCAACTTCTTCTTTTTCCCACTACTGTTGGAGTAGAACACTTATCTGGCGGCTGATAGCCCCCTCTCTCCGCGCCGTTCGTTGAATGAGGCTGGTCTCTATTAAATCAGAAAGGAATTGAAAACACCGGAATCAAAAGTTATAACAATTATCTGAGTTTACTGGTAGGAAATAGAACAAGTATACAAGTTATACAGAGTACTCCGGACTTCAGGTTTGTGATGCGATGCAGATAAATGTGTCGGGACCCGCCAACTCATCAAACGAGAGGAAAGTGACTTCAGGTTTGTGATGCGATGCGGACACAGATATCGGGACCAACCAACTCACCAAACCAAAAAGCATTTTTACACTCAAAAACATCAGTATTCATATCTATTTTTGGGGCAGAGAAGTGTCGACTCTTCCTTCCCATTTTCCTCCCAAGCGAATCAGAGTTCCGTGAGGAGGAGCTGTGTAAGCTGATCACCTCCCCCAAGTGTCCTGACTGGCTGGATTCACTTCTGGTCAAGTTCAATAGTTCTTCAAATTCCAAAGTTCCCTAAGGTCAAAAGTCAACCCCTATCTCCGATTCGAATCTTAACTCCATTCCTTTCCCATGAGTTCTTCACATAAACTATCCTATTTCAGACATTTAAACCTTTCTCCACATATTTAAGGAGGTCTTTAACGACTTTAAAAACAACATCTGGCTTTTAGGGGTGAAAAGGCCAAGTTGGTGTGTGAAACAGAATCTCTGGATCAGTGAGTTTGAAAGTAAGAATATCATTTCTATATATATGATCACCCAAAACCGTTGTGATTACATAAAACAGTTCAACCAATACATGTTCACTAAAATACAATTCAAAATAATACATGTTTACTTCAATACAGTGTAGAATCATATCTTTTTACTTCACTACCTACCTGTGTGAGTTGGCGTTCTCTACTCTGGTTTACATGAAGAACAACAGGAGGTCACGGCTCTCTGTTGAACAGGACTTGCGAGTGGCCCTCTCCTCAGTGCCACCAAGGATTAAAAAAATCTGCGAGCCCCGACAGGCACATGTATCTCACTAATTTGTAAGTCGGCAAAATATTTACAATAGCACATGTTTCAATGCTGATTGCTGAAATGTTACATTTATAATTTGTAGTTCAGGCCCATGGACAGTGCAGCTTCCTTGCATTGACAGTTCTCTGTGCTGAATTTCTGCTGAGTCTTTGCCTCATTTTTAATTTTGTGACCTGTCTGGTTTAAATGAGTGTGTTGCTGCTTTGATGAAGCCTAATTTGATAAAGTTTCAAATTAATTTCTGAAATATTTCGTTAATAAATATTTCATGAGTAATATAGTTGTCTTTGTCACATTTTATTTGGCATTAGTAAATAATTATGCACATTTACAGATATTTTACATGATATGAGTGATAACACGTGTTATAAGGGCTATTTTGCACAATAGGTGTGCCTTGAGATTTTTACTTGTCCTTTGGTGTGCCTTGGGCACAAAAAGTTTGGGAACCACTGACTTAGAGTGTAGAGGGTCCGAAAAATCTTCGGAAAAAATATTTTAAAACTGCTCTCAGAGCCAACATATACACTCTATTCAAATAATTTCAAAAGATTTCAGGAGCATTATTAGTCTGGCCTGCTCAATTGCCTTCATCATATCAAACGGACACACCGTTCTGGCCCAATAGTGATCAGAGTGACAAAAAGTCCACCTAGCTCCCAATAGAGTCCCATGTTAAATTCGAACAAAACTTTCTTCAGAAAAGAGAGAAGCAAACTTTAGACAAACTGCTCCCATCTTCACATTTGACACACAAAACCCAAAAAAAACCATATCAGTTCATTGGGGTTCCATGATGCTCACGGTCTGGTAATTTTTTTATAGGAGCCATAGTTTTTGAACAGGTGGCAAAATTGTCCAATATACTCCTCAATGCATTCTTATGGGACTCAGGCCCCGGCTCCACGAGGACAAATACGGCAAAACGCATCGGAGTAACGCAAACGCAACCGCAAAAAACCTTCCGACCACACGCAATATACACCGGATTGTGTCAAGCTCCACGAGACGGCTCCGTTTACATCCAACTGCTGGAAAAGCTGCAGTACATATGCCGAACCTGTACGTGGCGCTGTAACTTCCTCCACAAAAGCAGCAACTTCCTCCACAAAAGCAGCGAAGAAGAATGGTTGTCATGGCTGCACTTCTGTTTATTCTCCGCGGTGGGGGCGGAGGGAACCGCGCAGAGTTTTTCGCCGGTCAATGTGTGTTAAAGTTTAAATCTTCATGCTTCCTCATGCAGCAGCTGATCCAGTAAGTAAACCCGACAGTAAAAATAAAAATATTTATAACTAGTTTAGGTAGTTTGAGAGGTAATTAAAATAGCTAAGGGTGGTGATCTGACTTGAAGTGTGTGTTTTGCTCCCGCTGCTTCGGAGGAGCTGCGTGTCTCCGTCCTGTCAGATTAGATTTCACTCGCGTTTATGTTCATATCGAGATAAAGATAAATAATCTGAATTCAGTGTGCAGTGTACTTTAGCGGGGGTGAGCAGCAGAGGTGGGGAGAGGCGGGGAGAGGCGGGGCTATGAAACGCATGACCGTATAGGCGACCCCACGGCCCCGTTGGACCCCCCAGAGCGCTCTGTTCCCAGATCTATCCACCTTTGGACCCGTTGTCGTTTGCGGGGTCTGTTTCTACGTTTCTGTTACGGCGTCGTCGAGCTTAAAGGGCTATACGCATGAGAAATATGCGGATTCAACCCGTTTTCGTCCTCGTGGAGCCTACGCCTCAGTGCTGCAGTTGGTTGTCATGGTGTTGCTGGGCAGATTGGAGCCACACACACACCTGAGTGACATCATCTAATCAGCTCAGACACCATGGAAACCTTTGATCTCTGGACACACACACAGGTGTTATGATTGGGTGTTATGAGTAGGTGCTCAGGAACAGAAACAAACACTGACAAACACACTGGACTTTAACAGACTGTCTCAGCCTATTCTTTTCTGTGTGATGGAGACTTCATACTGACTTCAACAGGTTCCACATATTTTATACATTCAACTATTACATTATTCAGCTATTTCAGGACATCAAGGCTATACATGTTGTTTATACCTTTTTTTAAACCTTTTCTTTTAAATATTAAGCTTTTTCTGCATTTTCATAGCTAAAAGCAGCTACCATTCAGCTAATAACATATTCAGCTTTTTCTGCATTTTCAGCTGAATTCAGCCACAAATGTTCACAGTTTACAGCATTCGCATGCATTTTCTGCAAGAAATGCATTTTCTAGTTCTTTCCACTTATTATTTCAGCCAATACTTTGGCTCTCCATAACTTCAGCCTACTTTAAGCTACAGAAACCATTCAAATATTAAACTATTCAGCCTTTTCAGGAATCGATGGGAAACCTTCAACTTTAAAAAAATATTTTATACTTTTGGAAATATTCAGCTTTTTAAACTCTTTTTTTAACATGGAAGTCAATGGGACGACTCTTCAAATCCTCTTTACCTACACCTTACGCCAAATGCTTCTCCTTCCACATACGTTCAGCTTGAGACTTCATTCCAACTTTAAAATGATCACAAGACCTTCAGCTATTCAATTCTTATTCAGATTTTTGATATCTTTTACACTTTTTGAGATATTTAACTTAGTTTGGAGCTTGGTAGAGAGGCCTTTTTCAGATTTTAACATTAGTGTGTATTGCGCAGCTCGTTAAGTCTAGCTTTGATCTCAAAACAGAGTGCAGGAGTGCTTGAAATTCTCCCAAACATTTTTTTTAAACCTGCCATAATTCCCAAACCCTACACTCCTCAGACATATTCTTTCATGAAAAACGTAGGAAAACCTCTCCTAGGTTGGAAAATAAAAAATAATTAAGAAAAAATATTAAACAAAATGCCTCTTGAGGGCATGAAGACACAAAAAGTCCACCTAGCTCCCAATTGATTCCCATATTTAAAAAATCCGGATCTTTCTTCAGAACAGAGAGAAGTACACTTTAGACAAACTGCTCTCATCTTCACATTTACCACACAAAACCCCCCCAAAAAACATATATCAGTTCATTGGGGTTCCCTGATTAATTTTTTGATAGGAGCGATAGTTTTTGAACAGGTGGCAAAATTGTCAGATATGATCCTCAATGCATTCTTAATGACACTCAGTGCTGCAGCTGGTAACCATGGTGTTGCTGGGCAGATTGAAAGCTTTGATCTCTGGTCTCACACAGGTGTTATGATTATTTGTTATGATTAGGTGCTCAGCACAGAAACAAACACTGACACACTGGACTTTAACAGACTGTCTCAGCCTATTCTTTTCTGTCTGATGGAGACTTCATACTGACTTCAACAGGTTCCACATATTTTATACATTATTGGTGACGTATGGTTTTAGTCGAAAAGTTTGCAGTCAAAATATTCTGCTGCTTTCCCAAGCCTTTTTACTTTCTTTTCTCTTCTTAATACAAATTCATCCACTACTACTTACATCTGATATTTAACTCCTTCAGCCTATTTTCAGCTGCAGAAATCATTAAACTATTACATTATTCAACTATTTCAGGACATCAAGGCTATACATGTTGTTTATACCTTTTTTTTAAACCTTTTCTTTTAAATATTAAGCTTTTTACAAATTCTACCCACTGAAGTGCTAGTGAGATAGCCATCATCTCTACTGAGTATACTGCGATGTGATCACTCGTACACTTTCCCACTTTGACCTTTAATTCAGGAACATAAAATGCACAACTAGTTTGACAATTTTCTGGATTTTTGGATCCATCAGTAAATATTTGTATAAACTGCCCATATTGTTCATGTAGCACAGTGTTCACATAAGCCTGCACATTGATTTTGTTTTTCATTGAATGTAACCGTTTCAATAAGGATAAATCTACTATAGGTTGAGGTAGCAACCATGGTGGAACAGCTGATAACAACACCGTCGGACTAATATTCCATTCTTTAACTTTGAATTCCTTACATAATTCCGAAACACAAACACAAAAACTTTATTTTTTAATGTTGTTACTTTCCCAACTTGTTTTTACAGTTTGTTTAGTAGGGTGAGTATCTTTATGGCCCTGTAGATTTGCCCAGTAATTAACAATTCATTGTTTTCTCCTAAAAATTGTATTGTATTGTATTTCTCCTACCTCTACCTGAAGTGCCGACACTGGTGTAGATCTGACTGCCCCACAGCATGTCCTTAGTGCTTGTGCCTGGACTCTATCTAATTTTTGAAGAGAAGAGTATGCAGCTGAACCATACACTATTAGTCCGTATTCTATGACTGATCTAATTAAGGCTGTGTATACGTTCCTCAAAGCAGCTTTATCAGCCCCCCACTTAGTGCCTGCCAAGCACCTCATAACATTTAAAACCTTTTTACATGTATCTACTACTTTATCAATGTGAGTACTCCATGTGACTCTCTCATCCAACCATATTCCCAGAAACTTAAATGTCTTCACTTTCTTTAGTTCTTGTCCATAAAGTTTTTAACCTAACCTCCTCACCTATCCTTTTCCTCGTAAAAAATAAAGTTTCAGTTTTTTCCACCGACAATCTAAACCCCCATGTCAGAGACCAGCTTTCAATTTCCGTAATGGCTTCCTGAATCTTACCTACAATATAATTTACATTTCTGCCCCTTTTCCAAATAGCTCCATCATCTGCAAAAAGTGACTTACCAATATCAGATCCTACTTGTGTATATATATCATTTATCATGATAGAAAACAAAAGAGGACTAATTACACTCCCCTGCGGGGTTCCATTTTCAACTTCATGCCTTCGAGAATATGAATTGCCAACTCGGACTCTGATGGCACGGCCAAACAAAAAATCCATAATCCAATTATATACGTTACCTCCCAGACCCATAATGTCCAGTTTTATTAATAATCCTTCCTTCCACATCATATCGTAAGCTTTTTCCACATCAAAGAATACAGCTACAACACACTCCTTATTCGCTTAGGCTTTCCTGACTTCAGATTCCAGGAAGAACAGTGGATCTAATGCCGCGTTTCCACTACACAGCCTCGCTCGGCCCCGCTCGGCCTCCTTTGGCCGCGCCCGGCCTCGTTAGGACCAGCTCACTTTGTGGCGCGTTTCCATTACAGTTTAGGAACCGGGTCAGTATCTATAGTAACAGTGTAGGCGGAGCGACGCTGCTTAAAACTGCCGTGACGTCATCTTCAATGCGACACAACAATGGAGATGTGAAAGCGATCGTTTGCTTGTTTTTTGCTGTGTGGTTTATTATCACAAGAAATAGACAAGAGTTGTTTCGAAAGAGGGCGACGTATAGCAAGAACGAGGTATAGAAGAAGCTGACGCGAGAGTTCGGGCAGTCCTCCTACGCCGCAGAGACTTACAGGACGACTCGAATCACTACTAACTACAATGCTACTTGGTAAGCTAACGTTCGCTAACTAGCAATGTGTTTAGGCTCACTCTCCCCTATACGACCAAAGTATTTCAAGTATTTAATTAATTGTAGCTACCACTTTTACCGTATTAAAATATGTATGCTTTTGTTTGTGTATTTCAGAAGTTACCGACCGAGCTTACCGAGTGGTTGGAATGTGATTGTTCCATCTTTCACACACTCAGTGGGTGGAGAACTTCAGGATGCCTGAGGAAAACCTACGTGTAATACCTAAATATTCATTGTATTGTATTGAACCATAAATACATCTTTTCTTTTTCACATACATGTGTTTGTCAAATTATTTAAACCAAAAAAATGTTATCAGAATTGACTATTTAGTAAATATTTGAATTTCAAGCACCAGTACTGCCCCCATAATAATAATCTAATAAATTAAGCAAATATCAAAGCAAACTATAAACATAAATACAAAAGTGTAAAACACAACAGAACTATATTCATAAATGCAAGTGTAAAAAATTGTTAACATGGATGGAGGCTAAAGTATCCACAGCATAAAATAATATGATTATGATGGTTTGTCTGAAAGACACAGCCTCAAGGTTCAAGGTTTTTTATTTTGTCATACGAACATAGCTAGTGTAGTTATGACAATGAACATCTTAGGTCACAGGCTCCTCCAACAGTGCAACACAATAACCCAGATCAACAGAAATATAGTGCAAGTAAATATTAAGCGCTGTGCACCGCTCTCTTTGTATAGGTGTTTTCTTTTGTTCTCTTCTCTTTGAAATATATAAGCAATGTGTTTGAGTCTAGCACAACGAGGGTATTACAATTGAGTAATTTTTCTACATGTATTTATCATGTATTCTTAATACCATTATGTAATGTTATGTTTTAGAGGAGGACCTCAAGCTAGCAAACTCAATTTCAAACAGTATGCAGAGTTTGTCCTGCTAAAGAGTTAAAATGTATTATTTACCAAGTATTTATTCTCTTATTTGCTTTAATTGCAACAGATGATAAAGGTTTCACTGTGATAAGTATTCTCTTAAATCCATAAACCCCTGTACAGTGCTTTGTGGACGATGGTGTTTATGATATTTCTGACTGCAGAGGGACGCCTAGATGATGCCATCTTTCTGTGCGATCGCTGGTGGGTGCAATTATTTATCAACAAGCAATAAGATAAGACATGGCATTGATTCTGCTGGGCCAGTTGCCGTTCCTGCAGGGCCAGATCGTCTCCTCCTCGGTTTGTGCTGTTGATGCAGAGGACGTTGTTCGGAACTGTTCCTCCTCGCTAGTCCCAATGTAATCATCTGGAACAGAAACATGACTTGTAAATTCCACAAACTACTGCAGCACAATACTATAAATAGCAACAACAACTATAGAAAAGACAAACTGAACGTAAACAATGGCACATATGGTGTTAGCAAACAATAGCTCTCGCTAATGCTATCTGCCTAGCTAGCCTTCGGGGCTCCATCGGGGTTGTCGAACATAAATGTAGGATAAAATAGACTTATTTGTTAGAAGTGAGCTTTAAAACAGGTAGGGACCACAAAGCAGGGACACAAAGCAGGGACACAAAGCTTTCAAGCAAATAACACAAGCGTTAGCAAAAACGTACCATGCAGACTCCAGTAACGCCGTTGGAGAGTCCAGTGTCTGTGTAGAGACCTCCTGAAAGACTTTGATATTGCGAGTTGTCCCGTCGAGCACCCGCTGGACCTTATCATCTGCAATATAATGGACGTCGTCACTTCCTCGACCGACCATGGTGTGCTTTTCTTTGCCATTGTTGTAGCTCCTCCGTTAACAAAAATGCTGTTTGTAAAAATGGATTATCTCGCGCGCAGATTGTGACGATTCTCTCCGACCAATCAGCAGCCGAGAGCGGTTGACGTCACAAACACAGCCCGGTTGTCTTTGGCCCTGGCCCCACGATTTTATGAGGCCAGAAAAACTGAGAATTAGGACCAGCCGGCCGGTACTAGGCCAAGTGGAAACGCAACCACAAACGGGCCGCTGACGTCACAGCCCTCTTAAACCGGGCTGCGCGCTGTAGTGGAAACGCGCCATAAGTACTCCGCCCCTCTTCTAAACCCACTCTGATAAGGAGTCATTAATTCATTTTTTTCAACATAAAGGTGCGTTCACACCGGAGTACTTTGGTGTACTTTCAGAACTACGATATATTTGCGTTCACACCAAAAAGCCCCAGGAACTAAAGTAGCTCAAATTAGTTCGTCCGACCCGCTTTTCAGTCCCTGCTAGAGAGCAGGGACTGTCGTGGGAGAAAATAGTTCGTACGTCTGATTGGCTGTGCGGAATGCAAACCACGCCCGTTTGACTCTGAATTTTTTTTTTGGAAGCGGCCATTGTATTTGCTCGCTTCGGGCAGCGTACCCGAAGAGATTACTTTGTGTGAAAGCAGTTATTATAGCAACACTAAATAAATCATCGGAGCGGTGGAATTGATGAGGATGTCTTGGCTTTTCTGGCGATTTACTCGGAGGACGCGAAGCGCCGCATTCAGAAGCTTCTTACTGAATGCAGTTTCTGTCACGCCCAAACTGTGGTCCCTGTGTGTCCTGTTTGTTCCCACTGTGTGTGTGGAGGGGGTGTGGTTTTCCCTTGCAGCAGCAGCCTGATTTGCACTCACTCTGGCCGACCGGCTCAGCTGTCCCTCCATCAATCCAATCAAGACACAGCATATCTACTCCAGTCTCCCAGCAACTCACCGCCAGATGGTTTTCTACACCAGTGGTATTGCATCCTCCTGGCTGCTCGATTTCAGTTATCCTGTCTGCGTGTTATTCTGTACTTTTTTTGTAATTAGTTTCTCCTTGTGCTTCCAGTGCGATCCCTCAGCCATCGGCCACCAGAGCTTCCAGCCAACCTGCCTGCTTTCTTCCTTCACCATACCTGCCTGCCCTGTTCTCAGTCCAGCCTGAACTGCCTACCTCCACTCCGGACCTCCATAGTCTCCAAACCTGCCTGAGTCTCCGAACAATAAACATTTAAAACATCTTCAGTCATTGCCTGCGCCTGGGTCCTGTTTAAAACATAATCCTAACAGAACAAATCTGGCCACCATGGACCCAGCAGGCTCGGACCCCAATTCGTGAGGCTCCTCTCCAACCAAGGCGTCCTCGTGGGCCGGCATGACCAGATGCTCAGAGAGGTTAATGGATAACTTGCATCACTAGCCGCCACGTAGCACAGATGGGACATCACCTCAACCTGGTTTTCAACTCATCTTGCTCCGCCTGCTCCTGAGGATCCAGCTCCCCCACAAGAGTTAGCACCGGTTCAGCCCAGCCCGCTCTCCCTCACGTGACCTAATATTCCCACTCCAGAGCGGTACGCAGGTGCCTTAGGGACAGTAAGTCTTCATAATGCAGTGTTCTCTTGTGTTTGAGCAGCAGCCGTCTACTTATGCTAACGACAGAGCTAAGATTTGTTATATGATAGTTTACTTACAGGTAGAGCCCTAGCCTGGGCATCAGCTGTTATGGGAGAGCAGTCCAACCTTTGTAATTCTTATCCAGAGTTTGCAGAGGAAATGAAGAAAGTAGTTCCCACCACACCCGTCAGCGGTAGGACGCTACTAAACGCCTCCTCTCACTGCGACAGGCTCCCGTAGTGTAGCCGAATACTCAGTGGAATTTAGGACCTTAGCTGCAGAGGCGGGTTGGAATGACACAGCGCTTCAAGGGGTTTTTCAAAACAGGGCTAACTGATTCGGTTAAGGATGAGTTTAGCAGTGAGGGACGAATAGCTAACTTGGATGAGTTGGTCTCTCTAGCCATAAGACTGGATAACCGCCTTAGGGAGCGCCGTAGGGAAAGAGCCAGCCGATCTCCTGGGTCACTCCCTCTCGCCCTGTCTCGTCTCCTCTCGCAAGATTCAGGTTGGAAACTTTCCCAAGTCCCAGTGCCCCATCTGAAGTCTTTTCTCCTCTCCTGTCTTCAGAGGTACCGATGCAGCTAGGCAGAGCCCGACTCACTCCCCAAGAACGTCTCCGGAGAATAAGAGAAGGACTTTGTGTCTACTGTGCTCACTCCGATCATTTCGTGGACACATGCCCCCAGCGCCCAAAAGAGGGTGCTCGCCAGTAAAGGTGGGGATACTGGTGAGCAAGGCTGTTTCTTCCTCAACCCCCCAGACCCGCAAGCCACTTGAAGCCACACTGTTGTTAAACCAACAGTCTCTCTCTCGCCTGTCCTACTGGACTCTGGGGCTGATGAGAGCTTTTTGGATGCCCAACTGGTTGCCTCAGCCGGCATCTCAACTCAACCTCTGACAGCTCCTCTCAATGCTCGAGGTCTGAATGGGAAGCTCCTGGCACACGTTACCCATGTCACCGAACCCCTACATCTTCGTCCTGTCCGGGTAATCACCATGAAATGATTCAGTTCCACGTCATGTCCTCCCCTCACACACCCCCTAGTTCTGGGCCAGCCATGGTTAAAGATGCATAACCCCCACATAGACTGTCGGAGATCAAGTAAGGAGTTGGAGTACGTTTGTCAATCTTCATGCCTGCGGTCTGCAATTCCCCCAGCAGAGGTCGGTATTCCCCCAGTTCAGCAGGAGCCACTCAACTTGTCCGCTGTTCCTCCGGTTTATCATAGCCTGGGAGAGGTTTTCAGCAAGCAGCGAGCCCTTTTTCTGCCCCTCATCGCCCTACGACTGCACAATAGATCTTCTTCCTGGGCATCTCTTCCCATCCAGTGCCTGTTTTAACTCACTGTCCCGAACTGAGCGTGAGGCCATGGAGACATACATCAAAGACTCACTCGCTGCTGGCATCATAAGACCCTCTCTTCCCCCGTCGGAGCAGGCTTCTTCTTTGTATCCAAGAAAGACCGCTCCCTGCGCCCCTGCATTGACTACCGGGGCCTTAACAACATCACCATCAAGAACAAGTATCCACTGCCCCTCATCAATTCAGCCTTCGAACCCCTACAGAAGGCCACCATTTTCTCGAAACTCGACCTCAGGAATGCTTACCACCTGGTCCGCATACGTCAAGGAGACGAGTGGAAGACCGCGTTCAACACCCCACTAGGCCATTTCGAGTATCTAGTGATGCCCTTTGGACTCACCAATGCCCCAGCTGTCTTCCAGGCTCTTGTGAACGATGTCCTCCGTGACTTCCTGAACCGTTCAGTATTTGTGTATCTGGATGATATTCTGATATTCTCACAGACCATGGAGGAACACACCCAACATGTGCAGCAGGTTCTACAAAGGCTCCTCGAGAACAAGCTGTTTGTCAAACTAGAGAAATGCAAATTTCAAGTGGATTCAGTGGACTTCCTGGGCTACATCATTGAGCAAGGTCAGGTGAGAACAGACCCAGAGAAGGTGCAAGCAGTGGCACAATGGCCCAAACCTTCCACCAGGAAGCCGCTCCAACGTTTTTTGGGCTTTACAAATTTCTATCGCCGGTTCATCAGAGACTACAGTCGTGTTGCCGGTCCTCTCAACCAACTCACCTCCCCAGCAATCCCCTTCTCATGGACTACTCAGGCTGAGGCTGCCTTCTCTGAGCTGAAGAGACGTTTCACCTCGGCTCCTATTCTTATGAATCCTGACCCATCTCTTCAGTTTATTGTTGAGGTTGATGCATCCAACACCGGTGTGGGGGCTGTTCTATCACAACGCTCAGTCTCCGATCAAAAGCTTCACCCTTGTGCTTTTTTTTCCCGACGACTGACAACCTCTGAGCGCAACTATGATGTTGGCAACAGGGAGCTGCTTGCTGTAAAGCTTGCGCTGGAAGAATGGAGGCACTGGCTGGAAGGCTCTGAACATCCATTCATTGTGTGGGCAGACCACAGGAACCTGGTCTACATACAAACTGCCAAACGACTAAACTCCCGTCAGGCACGCTGGGCATTGTTTTTTGGCAGGTTCAACTTCACCCTTACCTACCGACCTGGTTCTAGAAACCTTAAACCTGACGCATTGTCCCGGCAGTTTGCAGTGGATCAGGACCCAATATTTCCTGACACCATAATCCCCGCTACCAGAGTGGTGGGCGCTGTGACATGGGAGATTGAGAACTCAGTGAGGAATGCACAGAGAGACCAGCCAGATCCAGGAAATGGTCCAGATAACCGTTTGTTTGTACCTGACTCTGTGCTCACAGGTTCTCCTATGGACCCATGCTTCCCGCTTTGCCTGCCACCCGGGTGTGAATCGGACCCTGTCCCTCCTGAGACGACACTTCTGGTGGCCTTCCATGGAAGCGGACTCTCGAGCCTTTGTGCTGGCCTGCACTGTCTGCGCCCGTAGCAAGTCTTCACACCAGGCTCCTATCGGTCTACTCCAGCCTCTCCCAGTCCCTAGTCGTCCCTGGAGTCACATCGGCCTAGACTTTGTTACCGGCCTCCCGGTTTCACAGGGTAACTCAACCATTCTCACTATTGTCGATCGCTTTTCCAAAGCGGTTCATTTTGTGCCTCTTCCTAAACTCCCCACAGCCTCTGGAACTGCTGACCTCCTAGTCAATCATGTGGTCCGGCTTCATGGCATTCCAACAGACATTGTTTCCGACCGAGGGCCACAGTTCATATCTCAGGTATGGAAAGCATTCTGTCGAGCACTTGGAGCATCTGTCAGTCTCTCCTCAGGCTATCATCCGCAGACTAACGGGCAGGCCGAAAGAGCCAATCAGGACCTTGGAGCTGCACTTCGCTGTGTCACCTCCCGGAATCCCACCTCCTGGAGCTTACATCTGTCCTGGATTGAATACGCTCATAACTCACTGTCTAGTGCTGCCACTGGTATGTCCCCATTTGAATGTTCTCTTGGATATCAACCCCCTTTGTTCCCAGCCCAAGAGGACGAGATCGCAGTTCCCTCTGTCCAAGCCCATCTCCGTCATTGTCGGAGGATCTGGAAGGATGCCCGCTCTGCCCTTCTCCGCTCCGCTGAACGCAATCGGCATATTACAAACCGCTACCGGACCGCAGCTCCCCAGTTCCAACCAGGTCAGAAAGTTTGGCTTTCATCTAAAAATATTTATTTACAAGCTGAGTCTAAGAAGTTGAAACCACGCTTCATTGGTCCCTATGTGATCGAGCGCATAATCAATCCATCTGCTGTTAGACTCAAGCTGCCTCCCTCCATGAGAATTCACCCTACCTTTCATGTGTCCCAGTTGAAACCAGTGTTTTCCAGCCCTTTGTGCCCTCCAGCCATCTCACCTCCACCCACCCTTGTTATTGATGACCACCCGGCCTACACGGTCCGACGACTGTTGGACATTCGCCGCCGGGGCCGTGGGTACCAGTATCTGGTCGATTGGGAGGGTTATGGTCCTGAGGAGAGGAGCTGGGTGTCCCGCAAGCTCATTCTAGGTCCCTCTCTCATTCGGGACTTTCACAGAGACCACCCAGACAAGCCTGGTGGTTCGCCTGGAGGCTCCCGTTGAGGGGGGGGGGGGGTACTGTCACGGCCCAAACTGTGTCCCTGTGTGTCCCTGTTTGTTCCCCTGTGTGTGTGTGGAGGGGGTGTGGTTTCCCTTGCAGGCAGCAGCCTGATTGCACTCACCTGGCCGACCGGCTCAGCTGTCCCTCATCAATCCAATCACAGGGTTGCCAACTCTCACGCATCTGGCGTGTGACACACGCTTTCACTCTCAATCTCACGCTCTCACGCTGCCCAAACTATTCTCCACGCCAAAAACAAGAATACGAAGACTAGAAACGGTTTTTGAAAACTTTTGTCAAGTAGTGATCGTCTTCTCAATAGAACATCTTTGATAATGTCTTCGGCCAATCAGAATCACGATAACGGCGTGGGTGTTGTTGCAGGAAGTCCCGACGGAGAATACTTTTGCGGGTAGTACATTCGATACAAAATTACGTGTTGATAGAAATCAACACGTAATGGAAATAAGACCCCACGGTTTGATGATTGATAGGTGTGTGGGCTGTCTTTCATTTTGACACACAGAACAATGGGGGCTATCCACCCTTATCCACAATAGTAAAGTAATTCACACAGCCTCTTCCTCTTCTCTCTGTGAGGAGCAGGCAGGTTCAGCTTTCAGAACAAGTCACAACAAAACTAATATGGCATTCATTTTTTTTAAATGTGTAATAGATGTAGGCCTATTTATTTTTTCTTCTCAAGAGAGTACCAGAATGTGTATTTTATGTTAGTATTTCAAAAAATCTCCTGGGGGAGAATCCCCCCAGACCCCCCTGCAGGGGTTAGGTTTTTCAGCATGTCAACTCTTTCACTTGTGGGGAATTGCAGGATTGGCTCCAGGTCGCCCTTTTTATTTACTACAAGACAAATGTGCCTTTATTTCATACAGTTCAATTTGGATTGAGACAGGGAAATCATCTAAACCTCACGCGTGGCGTTTCACTGTCGGGGGGGAGCGTGTTGTATGTAATTACATTGCAAATACTGATTTGAGCCCCACCACCTGTATGGGTTAGCCCTACCATAGATTACCAACAAAATACTCGGAGCCGCAACTGCCGACCCGTATTGCGCATGCCGCAGATCTAAGATCCAGTCGAAATGATTAAAAAAGTAAAAGTCTGCTGCTTATTGTTCTACTAGGTCAAAATAGTCAAAGAGTATATGAGAGTGAGAGTGTGTTAATTAATATGTTTGGAGTAAGTCTGTAGATTTGTTTGTGTGTTTCATGTATAGGCCTCTCACGATAATTAATTTTGTTGGATACATTTTCCCGGAAATTATTGCGATAAACGATAATATTGTCGGCACCGTTGTATGACCATTTTAGACCACTGACATAATGATAATATATAATAATAATTCAAGTACATCCTTTCAAACTGCTAGTCCCATCCTCATGTAAATGGAAATGTATCGAGATCAGAAAAGTTATCGAGTTCATTTTTATTTATCGTACGATAAGTCAATTAATTGCTTATCCCGACAGGCACACAATAAAACAGTGGAAACAAACATGTTTGACTTTCATTAGTGAATGAAACTGTGTGCCCTTTATAGTCTGTGTCTATTATTGTGTATTTGTATATATTGTATATATATCCTGTATCCTATATATATGCTAAGGTCCCGCTGCTGACACGATAGCAGTCATTTTGTGCGCATATGTGTAATTAAACCGAATTAAACCCATGATATCAAAATCTCACTCCAGCCAGGTACCCAAAGTTGGCAACCCTGCCAATCAAGACACAGCATATCTACTCCAGTCTCCCAGCAACTCACCGCCAGATTGTTTTCTACACCAGTGGTATTGCATCCTCCTGGCTGCTTGATTCAGTTATCCTGTCTGCGTGTTATTCTGTACTTTTTTTGTAATTAGTTTCTCCTTGTGCTTCCAGTGCGATCCCTCAGCCATCGGCCACCAGAGCCTTCCAGCCAACCTGCCTGCTTCTTCCTTCACCCTACCTGCCTGCCCTGTTCTCAGTCCAGCCTGAACTGCTACCTCCACTCCGGACCTCCATAGTCTCCAAACCTGCCGAGGTCTACGAACAATAAACCATTTAAACACCTGGGTCCTGTTTTAAAACATAATCCTAACAGTTTCCGTGGCTCAGCAAAGTTAGCAGACCTGGCAAAGTCATGCGGGACACGACTACGAAGGTAAAATAAAATACATGCACTGCACTGTTTTAATCTGCACAATACTGGTTTTAGATGTACTTTTATTTGCTCAGTAGATCGAGCTAGCCATGCTAGAACTTGCTAACGTTAGGTCCAAGCTGGCTAACAACATCTAGCTAGCTAGCTATTCTCAGCCATGCCCGCTATGAACACGTTTTGACTTGTGAATAAGTGTGCAATGTTCTGTAATTTGCTTCATTAACTCATGGCACTAATCGTGTGTTTCAGGCGAGGTGTTTCTCTCAGGATTAGAAACTAGTTTTCCCCTCCGGGATAAAACGATAATATAACGTTAGCAATTAGCATGCTAGCTGGACATAATGCTACCTCTGTATTCTTACCTCTAACAATACATTGTAGTTGCTATAATTTCAAGTAATTTGCAACATTCATTCTACATGTTAATGGTAAAAGCTTAAACAGTTGATTACCTGCATGCCACAAAGACTGATGTTCTAATATTTTTGCACATTTAAGTAGAAATGTAATTGAAATTCTATTTATTTTTCATTGATTGTTATAATTGTACTCAGCCATGTTATGTTAGATGTCAATCCACTTACACTGTAACTACTCTGGCCTTGAAAGAAGGTTACACATCTAACTGATGTCCACTAATCCCTATAAAACAAAGTTCAAGCATACATTAAGCACAAAACAATAAATAAGGGCACTTTGATATTTATTCTTTATTTGATATTATTTGATCCTATCTATCTTATCTTCTACTTTACACCTGCATTTTGTACACTGTCCCTGCCTGCACAATGTTGTCTCGTTGTTGCGATTAAACTGATCTTGTATCTTGCATATTTCACCTTAGGAAAGTGGGCACGCGATGACAGCTTCCTTGACACCATCATGGCGATGGACCGCCGTGCCATGGTGAGCAAGGAGAATGAGGACCTGCGTGCCAAGGAGATGCACGACGAACGGCTGCTGCATTCACACAAGGCCCAGGAATCGAGGTGGAGCAACAAAATACCTTTCAGGCTGGGCTTCTGGCAGTGCTAAGCGAGCTGATTACATCCAACAGGCCTTCAATACAAAAATTAAGAAAAACTTGTCGTCGTTAAACTGTACAATGACTTCTTGGGAGGCGTGTGGTGCAGTAGTCTGGTGCGTTGGTGTTCGGATCAGGGGAGCACAGGTTCAAACCCCACTGCAGTCAGGATGTCGTTGTGTCCCTGGGCAAGATACTTCACCCCAAATTGCCTACACCTGGGACAGTTCATTTTGTATTATTGTGATTTATATATATATAGATATATATATATATATATAATATATATATATATATATATATATAGCTATGATATATATATATATATATATATATATATATATATATATATATATATATATATATCGCCACTGTTATTATATTGTTTTGATACTACTGACACTTATTGATCTGCTGCTGATAAATAAGAGAACCTACATGCACGGCACTAGCATCATGACTGTCTTTGTTTAAACCAGCAGCGGTACACAGACTAACCTGTGTGTGTGTGTGTAACGTAGTTCTTCAGGTGTGTATGCTTAACATGTATGTATTTATCACAGTAAAGATGTTATACAAAAGTTTTTAAAGAGCTTTCAACCTCATCCCATTGTCTTTAACACACATTTAACATAATAATATTCTCATTAATATACAAATATACAGTATGAGTACTGTTTTGATACTGACATTTAATCTTTGCACTAAGGTGTGTTTGCACTATTGTAATTGTGTCTGTTGACTGGTAAATAAAAGAGAGAACCAAATGCACTGTACAAAAGATCAGCTTTATTGTCAATTTACAATTTCCATGCTGTTCAGATGCCTCTCCCCAACGTTGCTTCCAGGCGAATACAGAGGAGGTTGAAAAGAGCCCTTGGACATTCGGAAATCTTTGATCACTGCACATTGGTGTACGTGGCACCACCTCCCACCAGGCCGACGTTCTATTGTTCAGCCAGAGTTCCGTAGTAATTCGCATATCTGGACACATACAAAGACACAAATTAGCCCTACATAAACTCCATAAATCCCTACATTAGATAGTATTAATGTGATTTAATGAACGTACCATTGCTGTTCTTTGGGCGTGATAACGGCCATCATCCTCAGCTGTCCTACGGCGAAACATGTCCATAGCGTGTGCTTTCGTCGTCCAATCCTTTTGTTAAGGCTTCTTAACCGCCTTCGCCTCCGACTCAGCATTGTATTGCATTTGAATGGTCTGTATTTGTTATTTGTGGCTGAGTTATTGGCTTAAATAACTCAGTTACGAAGCTGTATAACACGACCACCAAAACGTCAACTCCATACCGTGTCTGAGGTCGGAAGGTAAACCGAAGCATACAGCGGAAGCGGAAGTTTATTTTCTTCTTCTCTCGTTTTTTTGGCGAATTGCAACTTTAAGGTGCATACCGCCACCTACTGTACTCGCCGTGAAGTTGTTTGCGGCCTGCCAGTAAACCCGAAGAAGAAGTGATGTCAGCGGCTCATTTGCCTAATCCACCCCCAGGAACTCATTTTGGTGTGAACGCGATCTGCTTTAGTTCATCAGAACTAAAAGAGCTCTCATGAACTAAAGTTCTCATGAACTACTGTGGGAAAAGTACTTGGTGTGAACGCCCCTATTGTATGTCAGCCTTTCTATTATCATTCTTTCCATAACTTTACACAAGTGCGATGTCAGAGCTATAGGTCTATAACTGCCTGGACTGGTTGGATCTTTCCCAGGTTTTCTAATAGAAATAATGACAGACTCTTTCCATATTATTGGCAGCTTCCCTTTCTCCCAAATCTTATTGTACATCTCCAGCAGCTTTCCTAATGCAAAATCACTTAATTTGGTCAACATTATGTAACATATATTATCTTTCCCAGGAGCAGTCATTTTACATTTACTTAATGCTCTTCTCAACTCTTGAATAGAAAAAGGTACATTTACAACACTCTGCGACAAATTTCTTTCCTCATATACATTAGGATGTTCATCTAACACTTCCTGTCTCCTGATCTTACCTTCTTCTGTCAAATTTTCCGAAGAATGAACTTTGGCAAAATTCTTAGCTAGGAATTTCTGCCTTCTCCATAGCACCAGTGGCCAATTTCCCCTCCATTCTCTAACACTGGCAGGTTACTCTGCTGTTTAATTCTTCTCCTCATCTTCTTAATCATTCCCCATACTTTATCTAATGGCGTAGTTCTCCCAATACTTGAACAGAATCCTGTCCAACACTCCCTTTTTGCTCTTTTAACAATTTTCCTTACCTGAGCCTGTGCCTTTTTATATTCTAATAAATTGTGTAATGAATGTGTCTTTCTTAACTTAACGGCCTGATTTTGTTTCGGATTGCATCATTACATTCTTTGTTCCACCACGGTACCATCTTAACACATTTACTAATGGCGCATTTCCACCATGGCGCGGAGCGCGGTTTAAGCGTGCCATGTCGTGCCGGGCCCGTTTTTGGTTGCGTTTCCACTATGCCTAGTTCCGGCCTGGGGGTACTTTTTCACCTCTTTTCTGGCCCGACAAAATCGTGGTTCTATCGGGGCCAACAAACAGGGCTGAGTCGGGCTGAGTTTGCTAAACTAGAGAGAGAATCGCTGGCAAGGGGGCTACAACTACAACAAGATGAACATATTTGACCGTGATTTAATTGTAATACACGTTTCAAAATGATGCCGAAGTTACAACATACTGATACCGGTTAGTAAAAACCATGAATTAATGCTTTGACAAGTCTGCAGACAGACGGCAGGTGAAAAACCTTTTAAAATGCGTGTTTTCTAAATGGAGATTGGCTAAGCTAACGCAATATATGCTCCGACCGTCCACACTCACAACAACGGCCTATACAGACATAAATAAACCAGCGACTGTATTCGCCATGACACAGGCAGTCTGTGGTTTGTACTTGTTTAACTTTTGTCTAGTTTCTGAACAGATATGAGGAGCTGTGAGCTGTGAGTGCTAACAGCTAACGGCTGTGTTGTTTTTCTGGGGTTCTCATTGAAGATGACGTCACGGCTCCACCTACACTGCGTTACTATAGATACTACCCCAGTTCCTAAACTGTAATGGAAATGCGCCATTTGTGAGCCAGTCCTAATGAGGGCCTAGCCATACCGAGCGAGGCGAGCGAGGCCGTGTAGTGGAAATGCGCCATTAGTTTACCAGTTTTATTCCCAATAGTTTGATTAGCGCTTTTAATTAAATTTGAAGTAAATTGCTCATTTATTTCATCAATACTTCCTGCCATATCAATCTTATCAAATTCATTATCACACAATTTAGCAAACATCTCCCAATTTGCTTTAGAAAAGTCCATCTCATGATACCGTCTAGCTCAACCACATTACTTATATCAAACTTGATTATAATCGGAAGATGATCACTCCCAATACTGTTATTTGCCAATACTTCCCAACTGCTACCAGAAGCTAATTCACTTGTTACCAGAGTTAGATCGATCGCAGACTCTGTTCCATCTCTAAAATTGAGTCTTGTACCTTGCCCATTATTTAAACAAACTCATTCCTTTGCCTCCATTAAGTCCTCCACCACCTGTCCGTTGTAATCTGTTGATCTCCCTCCCCACATTGTATTATGTGCATTAAAATCACCACACCATATTATTTAATTTCCTTGACAAAGACTGTCTAATTCCTCTATTTTGAGTTTATTACATGGATTCTAAAAATTCAGGACACTAATTTTCCTTTTATTAATCCAAACTTCTACACCCACTATTTCTAAATCAAGACTGTTCTTAAATGTTAGCCTACTATAAGATATTACTTCTCTGATAAAGATTGCACATCCCCCTCCCTGACCATCATTTCTATCTTGTCTTATAGCACTATATCCCCCAATAATGAAGTCCAAATGAGTCTTCAGCCATGTTTCTTGAATACAAATAATGTCTGTTTTGTCTTTTAACTGATATATATAGGTCTTGAATTATTGTCCATTTGCAATAAGGCTTCTAGCATTCCACTGCAGAATGAGAAAAACCATTCATCTACTCACTAATCTGTGAATCATCATTATTGGGGGCTAGCATATCATGTATCATTTCAACGGTTATATCCTTTATCCCCAAACATTCACCTGCTGCTTCCACTATTGTTTTCAGTCTTGACCTCTTTTTTGTTTGTTGCAAAGCAACATTCACCACTTTTCCAATAAAGGCCACACATTTGTACGTATTAACAATCAATGCATCCTCTCCTATCACACACTTATGTGAACACTTTGTGGAGCTTTCCTTTGCCTGTGGGAGTTTGGGAAAATCTTTTGAAGAGAATATACTTGCTGCTACTTGAGATTTCCTAGCTATGTTTAATGATACCTTTTCTGTTGCTTCAGCATATGAGACTTTATTTTGCACTTTGTATCTCTGCACCTCCTTGGCCTTTTTTCTGCACTTCGCAGCCCTGATACGCAGCACTATGTTTCCCCACCACAGTTACAACATTTCACCTTAGCACCTGCAGCACAACTACCATATTCATGTTCCCCCCGCACATTTTGGACCCCTGGGCTTAGTTGCTTTGCACTTGTCTGCCACATGCCCAAACCTTTGGCATTTAAAGCACCGCAGAGGTTTAGGATGAATTCTCTTACTGGAAAGCTCATGCAACCTATCATTATCTTCTGTTGAATTGTTTCTTCAACTGAAGAAGAACAGACAAACTATCCACTATCTTACCCTGATACCTAGTAGGAAGACGCTTAACTACAGATACTTTTCCCCCTTTAATTTCTTTCTTGAGTTCTTCCATGCTGATTTATATCGGAACCAGGAACATGGCATTTAATTCGAACTTCATTCAAGGTCTTCATTTTCAGTAACTTTTCCTGTTGTTTTGCATTTATCATTTCTACCAACATCCGTCCTTTGCTCAGAAATCTTGCTTGCTTTATCGATCCAATTTCTTTGTGAATCGCTTTAGTCAGGGCCTGCACGTTTCCTGCCCTGTTGAAATACTAAATGTTTTCTCAAACAACAAAGGGTATTATGGAAGGTCTTAACGCATCAAACATGTATCTCAAATGCAAATGATCTTTACTATGCTATAATTATCATAATAAGTGTTGGAGCAGAACACCTCTGCTACGCGCCGTTCGTTGGATGAGGCTGGATCTCTATTAAATTAAGAAAGGAATTGAAAACACCGGAATCAAAAGTCAATAAAGGTGTCAGGACCATCCACTCATCAAACAAAAAGAAATTGACTTCAGGTTTGTGATGCGATGCGGACACAGATATCAGGACCAACCAACTCACCAAACCAAAAAGCATTTTTACACTCAAAAACATCAGTATTCATATCTATTTTTGGGGCGGAGATCAGTCGACTCTTCCTTCCCATTTTCCTCCCAAGCGAATCAGAGTTCCCCTGGGGAGGAGCTGTGTAAGCTGATCACCTCCCCCAAGTGTCCTGATTGGCTGGATTCGCTTCTGGTCGAGGTCAATAGTTCTCACCAGGACTTGAAATTCCAAAGTCCCCTAAGGTCAAAAGTCAACCTCTATCTTCGATTCGAATCTACTCTACATTCCTTTCCCATGGGGTTTTTTCACATAAACTATCCCTTTTCAGACATTTAAACTTTTCTTCACCTATTTAACGATGTGTCTTTAACGACTTAAAAACAACATCTGTTCTTAGGGGTGATAAGAAGCGATGTGTAATGTTGTCTCTAACGACCTTAATGACGACATCTGGTTTTTATGGGTGAACCAGGCAAGGTTGGTGTGTGAAACACAGAATCTCTGGATCAGTGAGTTTGAAAGTGAGAATAACATTCCTATTCTAGGTGATTTATCAAAACCCGTTGTGTTTACCTAAAACAGTTCAAACAATACATGTTTACTTCAATACAGTGTAGAATCATATCTTTTTACTTCATAAGGCATACATAATATGGTTAATTTCTCCAGATAACGCTATGACTTTCAGAGAAAAAATACATAAAATATAGGACATTGAGGAAGCTTTAAGGTGATCAGTGGCTAAACGTTTCAGTTTTGCTCCCTTTCTTTTTAGTTACTATTGAATCAAAGATTGTAAATGAACTATCAATCAGAGCATCCCAACTCAGACGTTGAGTTTATGAAAATACTTGAAATGTATCATTCGATACCGAGCAGACGCAATGTGGAGCTGTTCATGCCTTGTGGTTCTGAAGTGCAAATCGCTAAGCTGCAGTTTACAATCTGTTGCACACGGGGGCAGTAAACGTTTACACACAGGATGCATTTGTATTGTCCTTCTACTTGACTAGAGAAGTTATTGTACACCATAGTGATCTAATGTAAGGAACTTTTATTTTTACCCAATTGTATTCTCATTTATTAAATCAGTTAACTTTATGATGTTAACTCAGAAATCATAGTCCCTTTCATATCAGTGTGCAGCTTAAAAGTTGCTAGTCTACAGTATGAACTGGACATTTAGCATTTAACAGAGGGCAATGAAAAGCAAGTTACACTTTCATCTGTTTCTTACACCTTTATTATGTTTTGTATATGTCAAATTCTGTTAACATTAAAAGTAGTAAATATGGGTTATTTTCTTGTTTAAAGGTGGGGTAGGTAATTTTGGAGAAACCTGCTCGAGTGCGCTAGAATTTGAATATACACAGCCGGAAGCAATCTGCCACTTCCTTACAGAGCCCCTCCTCCAACACACACGAACGTGCACATGACCAATGAGGGCACGAGATAAGTTTGTGCACAGATGGAAGGCTGACAGGCAGGTAGGCCATCCAGTTATTTTAGCCGGGCCGGCTAAAATGATTGGCCGTGCTTTTTACAGTACTACGGCTTCCACAGATGACATTTTTTTATGAATTTTTTGTCAAAGCACTTAAGATATTCATTGCTATCGGGATGTTAAGAGCATTCCATGGAATATAACAAAAAGTGTATCTCGAGCCGGTTTCTCAAACTTACCTACCCCACCTTTAAGCTGAATTATCAACAGAAGAAAGTGAAAAACATAAAGACAGTTATTAACCATTGAGAATGTTTATTTTCATGGTCATAGCTGTGGCAGGAAATTGAGTTAAGCGACAATCCTCTCTCCAATGGGGATGGGGCCCAGGGTGACATCACCTTCCCATTCGAAAACTAGAAAGAAAGACAGAAGACACGTGTCACGTTTTTCACTGCTGGGGTTGTCTTACAACTCAGGCACACATTCACTAGGAATGCATACAATATACCATACCGTTATTTTCCCTTTGGGACACATCACGGATCTTCCTTCCAGGAGTCTGACCGGGGTTGGCGGCAGTCCAAGCTCCTTGATTTCCACCAGTTCCTCCAAATCCACCAGATTCACAGGAGCCACAAGCTGCATCCTGTCCGCTGGCCTCTTTCCACCTTGGAGGAAAGAAGAAGAAGAGAAGAAAAGTTAATAATGTATCAATACTCCAATGACACATTGTCAAAGAAGCCCAGACTCACCCATTGATGTAGGAACAAGCTCTATGTTCAGCATTGATGGGACGTAAAGTGGATGTAGCTTTCAGGTGGCATGTAATGTAGAGCTGTTAGAAAAAGAGAGTGGTTAAGTTATTATTATATGTATTTTTCCTGCATATGATGTATAGCAGAATCTTTTAATCAGTCTTGGAGATGCCCACCATTCCACTGTCAGCGCCCTGGAACCTGAAGGCCTCCAACTGGAACTGAAGCTTGTTCTCTGCAGTGCGAGCCATGAACTTAGAGCTAGAGCCTGTGATCCTTGCATCAACCAAACACCTGCATGCAGAAAAACCACATTAGAGGACAAACTTCTGTTTGTGATAATACATTTTCACTGTACACATCAATTTAAATTAACCAGCTCACCCATTGTTTTCAATGAAGACATAGTTAGGTATTGAGTTCATGTCAGGTTTAATGGTGGCTACGCATCTCTCCACATAGACACGGAGGGGCACGTGGAAGAACTGCTTGACAACAGCCTCTACATTTATGATGTCTCCCAGGTAATACTGGTAGCTTGGTCTCTCGTTTTGCCCGTCATCTGATCAAACATAAAATTAAAATGTAAGAGTGTTGCAAAATATACATTTCTAATCAAAGCTCTGTAAAAGGTTAATTCTGCAGATAAACTGTTTTTTTAACTCACCAGTCATGAGTCGCAAGGTGAAGTAAAGGAATTCCTCTGACACCTTAACTGCAGAGAATGGGATCCACAAGGGGTCAAGAGGAAGGCTGCTCACATTGTGCTTCCTAAATGATGAAATAGGTTTGCTTAAAATGCAGCTTAAAGTCATTTCTAATATGCATCCGCCACAGGTATCAGATTTGGTGATCCATGGTTACTGGAGTTACTAAATGTGTTAGTATTTCAATGTCATATTATGTTATTTATTATATGTTTGTATGTTCATTGCCACACCTCTAATGGTCTTATTACCTTGGGTAGTGGCATTCCACAATTACTGCAGCTTTGCTGGTCCTCACCACAAGAGTATCGGCCAGAGGTTTGGGATCATAGTTCAGAGTGAAGCTGTAGATAAGGTAATCTTGTGTCACCTAGTGGAAAAATGTATATTAGTACAAACAAATGGCATCATACATGAACATATTGGTTTACCATATTTTTAGATAATAATCATTGCAATCTTTCATTTATTTTTCAGTGACTACCATTTGTATTTAGCTTACGGTTAATGTGCTAAGACAACTTTGCAGTTCTGTCTCAAAAATCAACACTTGAGCAGCATTGTCCTCTGCGACAGGGGCACAGTTTCCCAGGGTAATGTCGGCAGGGTTGATAAATTGGCCAATCCCAAACAAGTCCTTCTTGGCTTCCACGTGAGCAATACTCTCTATGCACTTGACAGCAACAGTTGCAGCAGCAACAGGAAATCTCAACTCGAACGGCACCTCGACTTCAGGGTCAGGCGTGGGGTCTTCAGGGTATCCCCAGGTGAGAGGTCTTTCAAATGTCTGCTTACTCTGTTGGGGCATCTGAGGCTGTTGTTTGACAGGCTCCTGTCTCGGTGCTGGCTTCTGGTATGGTGCTGTCGGCATGTAACCACCCACAGCCAATTGAGCATGACATAAGCTGCCCAACAAGGCCAGTGCCACAAGGCACACAACAGTGGACTTTATCATCATCGCTTCATAACAGCAAGTGATCTACACAGTTCACTAGGTGATGTGAAGAAGATGGATATGTGCACCTACTTTTATAATAAGTTATCATGTTTGCTTCCACAAGCCCCCAGTTGGGTGCTTCGTTGTTGGAGTTTACCCCAGTGGACGAGAGGGTCGCCTCCCTACGCCTGCGGGTTATGGGGGGGGAAAACTCTGACTGTTGTGTGTGCTTATGCACCAAACAGCAGTTTAGAGTATACGGCCTTCTTGGAGACCCTGGAAAGAGTCCTGTATGGGGCTCCTGAAGGGGACTCTTTAATCTTGCTGGGAGACTTCAACGCACATGTGGGCAATGATGGAGACACTTGGAGGGGCGTGATTGGGAGGAACCCTGATCTGAACCGGAGTGGTGGTTTGTTACTGGACTTCTGTGTCATGGATTGCCCATAACAAACACCATGTTCGAACATAAGGATGCTCATAAGTGTACGTGGTACCAGAGCACCCTAGGCAGAAGGTCCATGATCGATTTTGTTATCGTATCATCGGACCTGAGGCCGTATGTTTTGACCACTCGGGTAAAGAGAGGGGCGGAGTTGTCAACTGATCACCATCTGGTGGTGAGTTGGGTCGAGTGGCGGGGGAAGCCTCTGGACAGACCTGGTAAGCCCAAACGTGTAGTTCGGGTGAACTGGGAATGTCTGGAGGAGGCCCAAGTTCAGGAGGCCTTCAACTCACACCTCCGGTGGAGCTTTTCGGGCATTCCTGTGGAGGTTGGGGACATTTAACCAGAGTGGGCGGTGTTCAAAGCCTCTATTGCCGAAGCCGCGGCGGGGAGCTGTGGTCTCAAGGTCTTAGGTGCCTCAAGGGGCGGTAACCCTCGAACCTCCTGGTGGATACCGGTGGTCAGGGAAGCCGTCCGACTGAAGAAGGAGGCCTTCAGGGATTTGTTATCCCGGGGGACTCCCGAGGCAGTTGCAAGGTACCGACAGTCCCGAAGGGCAGCAGCCTTGGCCGTGGCCGTGGTTGAGCAGGTCTCCCTTGAAAAAGAGATCAATGATCTCAATGGGATACACCTGGATAAATAAAGGTTTGAAATTAAATTAAATTAAATTAAATGAAAGCAGCGGGTGTGGGAGAAGTTCGGAGAAGACATGGAAAAGGACTTTCGGGCGGCACCAAAGTTGTTCTGGAAAACTGTCCGACACCTCAGGAGGGGGAAGCAGGGAACCATCCAAGCTGTGGCAGGAGTAAGGATGATATGTTGTTGACCTCAACTGATGGAATGTTAGTAGTGATGTGTCGGTCGCGAACGAGGCGATTCTTTTGAACGGCTCTTTGGTACGAACGAGGGGAACCGAGTCGTACTTGGTGAGAGCCGTTCTTCTTATCGTTCAATCAAAGTTGGTCCGCACTCACTGCCTGCCAAAATTCACTCGCCTTTTAAAAAGCTTGATTTTGTTCCCCAAACGTATTCTGTGAAGACCCGCCCCTACTCTGATTTGTAGGTTTCAGCACGAGGAGTTAGGTGGGGTGGGTCTTAACGGAATACGCGAGAGAGAGAAGTCATAACAAGTGGTACTGGACAGATAGACGACGTGTTTTTCGGATGTAAAATGAGCCAAACGCGAAAACGCAGCAGCATTTGGATGCACTTCAACCAAAACCCAGGCAGTGATAAAGCGCACCATTTGTAAAGGCAAAATATCCTTTAAAGCAGGGTCAACAAATAATCTCCATCGCCACTTAAAAACACACTACTAATATTAAGAGTTGCGTGAATTTCATTCAAGGCAAGGCAACTTTATTTACTTAACACATGCAGAGGGTAAATTCAAAGTACATTCACTGACATGAATGACATGGATATGGCGCCACCTTGTGTCATGTTTACAATGCAGATTATTGATATTAGGTCTGGCAATGCAGTCAATCATTATCCTGGTGATTATTTCGCAGATAAACCTAGTAACCCCGCCCCCTTTTTAAAAAAACGGCTCTTTTGAACGGCTCTTTTGAACGGCTCTTTGAAAGGAACGGAGCCATAAGATCCGGCTCCCTTCAAAGAGCCATAATTCCCATCACTAAGTGTTAGGGCGTTGGAAGGAACACTTTGAGGAACTCCTGAACCCGACAACTCCGCCCTCTATGTTAGAGGCGGAGCTGGAGTATGACGGGGGATCAACACCAATCTCCCGGGGGGAGGTCACTGAGGTCGTCAAACAACTCCACAGTGGCAAAGCCCCAGGGGTGGATGAGATCCGCCCAGAAATGCTGAAGGCTTTGGGTGTTGAGGGACTGTCATGGTTGACACGTCTCAGCAACGTTGCGTGGAAGTCGGAAACAGTACCGAAGGAGTGGCAGACCGGGGGTGGTGGTTCCCCCTTTCAAAAAGGGGGATCAGAGGGTGTGTGCCAATTACAGAGGCATCACACTACTCAGCCTCCCTGGGAAAGTTTACTCTAAGGTACTCGAAAGGAGGGTCAGGCCGATTGTCGAACCTCAGATTGAGGAACTGCTACCACCGCGACCCGACCACGGATAAGCGGGAGAAGATGGATGGATGGATGGATTATTTTAATGCATAACATTTTATACTATGCTGAAAAAATACAAGCTGCATAAATAAATAGTATTATGAACACAAAACTGTGGATGTGCTGACACAAATGTGATGGTAATGCAGCCAAATGAAACAAATATTAACATATGGAGGGTATAATTTGAAAATGAAAGGTCTTGGTCACAAAAGGTTATGTTGACCTTGGGTTAGGTCAACCTTCCCTCAACATCGAATTTCAAACTCAATATTTTGCCAAAGTACATTTTGTGGAGAGCTGCAAATCAATATGGTCCTACTCCAGGTTGATGTTTCTAAATGACCTTTACTGTGTTTACATAGAGATCAAATAGATTGGTGATCTTGAGAAGTAAAAAGAGTTTATAAATGAAATATTACTGCGAGAGAAAAATGAGATTAACCCCCAAATTGAAAAATAATACAGAGGTCAAGTGATGACATGTTTTTCCTTGTTTTAACCTGCAGATACGTGATTTACAATAAACTCCAATTATTAATCTGCTTTGCTTTCCATTTTCTCGTCCTCTTTTTTGACCAAATGATTTCAAATATAACAAATCCATATTTTATAAATGGCAAAGCTATTAAACAAATTATTAAAATCAAAATTGACAACAAAATGGTATGCAACCTCTAAATCTTTGTTACCGCAACAGCGAGAAAAAAAGCTTATCCAGGAAAAATGAATTGCTATGTCAACCAAGTACAGACTGATTGTATCAATGGCAAATAAGATAGGAAGAAGTATTTGTTTAGTCGAGTCCTGCTGCCCAAATACATGATGACCTGCACATTGCAGGTCATACAAACTCTGTGAAAGGTTTTGTTTTGAAATTGTACAAACAATCTGGAAATTCTGACATTCACGCTCAATGACAATCAGGGGGTTCTTAAGCATGGGTTGGATACTAATGAATACATATTCATGTTAATGCAACAGTGAGTTTACTACCATGTATGCTGTTATTATCTTCCGATGCAATATCTCTAGAATTCATGTTATTTGTCCACTGATATTACTTGTTTGGCAATCCATGAAATCTCTTTAGTGCATCACCACACACCACAGTCACTGAAGCTTGTGATTGGAAGTTATGGGCAGCAAATAGGATGTTAGTCCTCATCGTCAACATTACCAATAGGCCAACCTTATAAAAGTCAGCATAGCACCATCTTTTATTCCACAGTAGTTGGTGTTCCTTTCAAATCACTGTGAAGCCAATGCAATGAAGTTGATTCTTTCTTTTTTGGCAGTTGCCCTGCTTGGCTGTCTGGCTGATGCTCAAAATGTAAAGGAGCCCCCGCAGTGGCCAAAGTGGCATCAGGAGCCTCAGGAGCCTCAGCAGCCTCAGCAGCCTCAGGAGCCTCAGGAGCCTCAGCAGCCTCAGCAGCTTCAGCAGCCAAAGTGGCCACAGTGGCATCAGGAGCCTCAGGAGCCTAAAGAGCCACAGTGGCCACAGTGGTATGATCAGCAGCCTCAGCAGCCAGAGAGGCCTCAGCTGCCCCAGCAGCCAACAACTCCCCCTAAATGGAACCCACCTCAGCAGCCTCAGCTGCCTCAGCAGCCTCAGCAGCCTCAGCAGCTTCAGCAGCCAAAGTGGCCACAGTGGCATCAGGAGCCTCAGGAGCCTAAAGAGCCACAGTGGCCACAGTGGTATGATCAGCAGCCTAAACAGCCAGAGAGGCCTCAGCTGCCCCAGCAGCCAACAACTCCCCCTAAATGGAACCCACCTCAGCAGCCTCAGCAGCCTCAGCAGCCCCAGCAGCCTAAACAGCCAGAGAGGCCTCAGCTGCCTCAGCAGCCCCAGCAGCCTCAGCTGCCTCAGCAGCCTCAGCAGCCAACAACTCCCCCTAAATGGAACCCACCTCAGCAGCCTCAGCTGCCACAGTGGCCACAGTGGCCACAGTGGCCTGAGCAGCCACAGTGGCCACAGTGGCCTCAGCAGCCTCAGCAGCCTCAGCAGTCAAAGAGGCCTCAGCAGCCTCAGCAGCCTCAGCAGCCTCAGCAGCCTAAACAGCCACAGTGGCCTCAGCTGCCTCAGCTGCCTCAGCTGCCCCAGCAGCCTCAGCAGCCTCAGCAGCCTAAACAGCCACAGTGGCCTCAGCTGCCTCAGCTGCCCCAGCAGCCAACAACTCCCCCTAAATGGAACCCACCTCAGCAGCCTCAGCAGCCCCAGCAGCCTAAACAGCCAGAGAGGCCTCAGCTGCCTCAGCAGCCCCAGCAGCCAACAACTCCCCCTAAATGGAACCCACCTCAGCAGCCTCAGCAGCCCCAGCAGCCTAAACAGCCAGAGAGGCCTCAGCTGCCTCAGCAGCCCCAGCAGCCTCAGCTGCCTCAGCAGCCTCATCAGCCTCAGCAGCCTCAGCAGCCCCAGCAGCCTCAGCAGCCTCAGCAGCCAAAGAGGCCTCAGCAGCCTCAGCAGCCTAAACAGCCAGAGAGGCCTCAGCTGCCTCAGCAGCCCCAGCAGCCTCAGCTGCCTCAGCAGCCTCAGCAGCCTCAGCAGCCCCATCAGCCAAAGAGGCATCAGCTGCCCTCAGCAGCCTCAGCAGCCTCAGCAGCCTCAGCAGCCCCATCAGCCAAAGAGGCATCAGCTGCCTCAGCAGCCTCAGCAGCCAAAGAGGCCTCAGCTGCCTCAGCAGCCTAAACAGCCACAGTGGCCTCAGCTGCCTCAGCTGCCCCAGCAGCCTCAGCAGCCTCAGCAGCCTAAACAGCCACAGTGGCCTCAGCTGCCTCAGCTGCCTCAGCTGCCTCAGCAGCCTCAGCAGCCTAAACAGCCACAGTGGCCTCAGCTGCCTCAGCTGCCTCAGCTGCCTCAGCAGCCTCAGCAGCCTAAACAGCCACAGTGGCCTCAGCAGCCTCAGCAGCCTCAGCTGCCTCAGCAGCCTCAGCAGCCTCAGCAGCCTCAGCAGCCAAAGAGGCCTCAGCTGCCTCAGCTGCCCCAGCTGCCCCAGCTGCCCCAACAGCCTCAGCAGCCTCAGCAGCCTCAGCAGCCAAATAGGCCTCAGCTGCCTCAGCAGCCTCAGCAGCCTAAACAGCCACAGTGGCCTCAGCTGCCTCAGCTGCCCCAGCAGCCTCAGCAGCCTCAGCAGCCTAAACAGCCACAGTGGCCTCAGCTGCCTCAGCTGCCTCAGCTGCCTCAGCAGCCTCAGCAGCCTCAGCAGCCAAAGAGGCCTCAGCTGCCTCAGCTGCCCCAGCTGCCCCAGCTGCCCCAACAGCCTCAGCAGCCTCAGCAGCCTCAGCAGCCAAAGAGGCCTCAGCTGCCTCAGCAGCCTCAGCAGCCTAAACAGCCACAGTGGCCTCAGCAGCCTCAGCAGCCTCAGCTGCCTCAGCAGCCTCAGCAGCCTCAGCAGCCTCAGCAGCCAAAGAGGCCTCAGCTGCCTCAGCTGCCCCAGCTGCCCCAACAGCCTCAGCAGCCTCAGCAGCCTAAACAGCCAAATAGGCCTCAGCAGCCTAAAGAGCCACAGTGGCCACAGTGGCATCAGCAGCCTCAGCAGCCCCAGCAGCCCCAGCAGCCTCAGCAGCCTCAGCAGCCAGCAACTCCCCCTAAATGGAACCCACCTCAGCAGCCTCAGCAGCCTCAGCAGCCAAAGAGGCCTCAGCTGCCTCAGCAGCCTCAGCAGCCAAAGAGGCCTCAGCTGCCTCAGCAGCCTCAGCAGCCTCAGCTGCCTGAGCAGCCTCAGCAGCCTCAGCAGCCTCAGCAGCCAAAGAGGCCTCAGCAGCCTCAGCAGCCTCAGCAGCCTCAGCAGCCAAAGAGGCCTCAGCTGCCTCAGCAGCCTCAGCAGCCTCAGCAGCCTCAGCAGCCAAAGAGGCCTCAGCTGCCTCAGCAGCCTCAGCAGCCAAAGAGGCCCCAGCAGCCAACAACTCCCCCTAAATGGAACCCACCTCAGCAGCCCCAGCAGCCCCAGCAGCCCCAGCAGCCTCAGCAGCCTAAACAGCCAAAGAGGCCTCAGCTGCCTCAGCAGCCAACAACTCCCCCTAAATGGAACCCACCTCAGCAGCCCCAGCAGCCCCAGCAGCCCCAGCAGCCTCAGCAGCCTAAACAGCCAAAGAGGCCTCAGCTGCCCCAGCAGCCAACAACTCCCCCTAAATGGAACCCACCTCAGCAGCCTCAGCAGCCTCAGCAGCCCCAGCAGCCTCAGCAGCCTAAACAGCCACAGTGGCCTCAGCTGCCCCAGCAGCCCCAGCAGCCCCAGCAGCCTCAGCAGCCTAAACAGCCACAGTGGCCTCAGCTGCCCCAGCAGCCCCAGCAGCCAACAACTCCCCCTAAATGGAACCCACCTCAGCAGCCTCAGCAGACCCAGCAGCCTCAGCAGCAGCCTAAAGAGCCACAGTGGCCACAGTGGCCTCAGCAGCCTCAGCAGCCTCAGCAGCCCCAGCAGCCTCAGCAACCTCAGCAGCCTCAGCAGCCCCAGCAGCATTATCAGCAGACTAAACAGCCACAGAGGCCTCAGCTGCCCCAGCAAACCTGTGAAGTTGCTGACAATCAAAAGATACATTGTGGAGCTCCTGGAATCTCTACTGAACATTGTGAAGCTTTAAACTGCTGCTATGGTGGAAACATGTGCTATTATGGAAAATCTGGTTAGTGTTTTTCTTACTCCTCAAAGAAATACATGTATATCTCTAGTAATGTGTTCAATGAGTTTTGCATGATCCATAGTCTTTGCTTGTAATTGTGTTCTTTTCAGTGACCCTTCAGTGCACCAAGGATGGTCAATTCATCGTGGCGGTGGCCAAAGACGCCACCCTACCCAACCTCGATTTAGAGACAGTTTTCTTCCTTGGAGGTGGCGAAACCTGCAATCCTCTTGGCACTAATTCAGCCTTTGCCATCTACCAGTTCCCTGTCACTGCCTGTGGCACTGTCATGATGGTAAGGATTTTGACTAATTTAAATGTATAATGTCATTAGTATACATTTTTGTTGGGTAGTAATTAAAACTGAAATACTGCCAACCTACTGTAGGAGGAGCCTGGCGTTATAGTCTATGAGAACCGGATGTCCTCCTTTTATGAAGTCGCTATTGGACCCAACGGAGCCATCACCAGGGACAGTCAATACGAGTATTTATTTGTATTTGTTTAACTCTCAGTGGTCACAACATGAAAGATTACTACTTCTGTTGCTACTTCAGTGAATTCTCTGCTAAGGCCTCAAGTATTTAGACAAATCAGTGGTATCAATAGAATACAGTGAATTTACCTTGAATTCTCTACAATGGATTGGGGTTAGTTCATTGTGATATGACAAACTGCACTTTAATACTTTTCTGACCAACTGACTAACATAGACCTTATATCTTGTCTCAGGCTGCTTTTCCAGTGTAGATACATTGGCACCTCAATTGAGGCTCTAATTATCGAGGTTGGCCTGCTTCCTCCACCACCCCCAGTAGCAGCTCCAGGACCCCTGCGCGTGGAGCTAGTGCTGGCCAATGGAGAGTGTTCAGTCAAGGGATGTGTGGAAGGTTAGTGTAAAGGACATATGGTGTGCTGTCAGTCTCATTCGGCAGTGACTGTGCACTAACCACATTTTTTTTGCTTGAGCAGAGGAGGTGGCCTACAACTCCTTTTACGTTGACTCTGACTACCCCGTCACAAAGGTTCTCAGAGACCCTGTGTATGCGGAAGTCCATATACTGGAGAGGACTGATCCCAACATTAAATTGACTCTTGGAAAATGCTGGGCAACTTCTGCTCCCTACCCTCAAAGTCTCCCTCAATGGGACTTACTGATTGATGGGTAAGAGTGAATGTTGATTTTACTTTAAATAGGCATTTATAAAACTTTCTACGAGGCTATACTCAAAACCTATTCTTCACTCTCTTTGCCATAGCTGCCCATACCATGATGACCGCTATCTGACCGCTCTGGTCCCTGTGGACGCTTCATCAGGACTCATGTACCCAACCCACCACAGGCGTTTTGTTTTCAAGATGTTCACGTTTGTATCCGGTGGAGGTGTAAAGCAACAGGCTATGATTCCTCTCAACGAAAAGGTATAGGATTTAACTATCTAAGACAAAGGCTTTTGTCAAGTTCATTTTTTATATGTTTTTTGTAATATAAACTTCATAATTACGAATAATATATAACATTTTTTGACCAGGTGTATATCCACTGTGAAGCAGCCGTGTGTCAACCGTCTGTCGGAGATAATTGTGAACCTAGGTGCTTCAGAAACAGTAAGTATAACAATATTCACTATGTAATTATTCAAACCACCAATTTTATTTTTCTCTGAAGTCTGTAAAATGAACACAAGGCAAGGCAAGTGTATTCATATAGCACATTTCAACACAAGGCAGTTCAAAGTGCTTTACAAAAATGAAAAACATTAATAGCATTAAGAACTAGAGAATGCAATTCCTGAAGAAATTGCTAGTGGGAATGCTTTATGCTGAAAAGCTGACGCTAAACTGCTATGCTGAAATGTAATGTGTAAGAAGAAAGGGAAGAATTTAGATTGAAATGATACATGAACACTGGGGGCTTGAATGTGTGATGAGAGAAGAAAAGAAAGTAAAAAGGCTTGGAAAAGCAGCAGAATATTTGAACTGCAAACTTTTGAACTAACTTGATGGCGAATGATCTGTCGCCATGCCAACGGCATTTGATGACATCCCATAATACGCTTAGATGCGTTGATGGCTGCATCGTTACCAAAACTGTGAAGTTTTGGGCCGTTTGGAGCATTTTCACTGAAGTTATGAGAAAACCGTGTTTCATGGCGAGCATTGTGTTGCCATGGCAATAGCATTTGAAGAAATCTCAAAACTGTACCGTAGATGTTTTCACGGCTGGACTGTTAGCACACATGTGAAGTTTGAGCACTTTTTGAACATTTTCATAGGAGTTAATGTATAGCGACATCGTCTTTTATGGCGAGGGATGCGTTTCCATGGAAACGGCATATGATGACACCCCATAATTGACGTAGAGCTGTTGAGGGCAGGACCATTAACCATTATCTGAAGTCTGCTGCTCTGGGGCCTCATTTATAAAGCCTTGCATAGGATTGGCGTTGGAAGGTTGCTTACGTAGGACAAAGCAAATAAATAGACACTGACACTTTCCGATTCATAAAAGACTGTGTACCGGCACAGGACTTGCGTACTGCACATCCTACGCCGGTTTCCCTTTATAAATCACAATCAACTCGCTTTTGCGGGCTTCACGTAACGCCCATATTTGGCTATAAATTGTCAAAGAAACGCCCATTCATTCATTCATTTTGACTGACTGCATGAAGAAGATCGCAGGAAATGACGACAGAACAGCTAAAAAAGACATCTCACACCATGTCAGATTTTGGTTATTTTGGGGAGGTCGAGATAAATCATATTGTTTGGTGGATGCAGTTTGAACCAGAGTAGCAGCATGGAGGTCGGATCGTCACCAAAATAAATAAATAAGTGGTCCGAAAAAGGTTAATGACAAAAAAAATACACATGGCCTAACCTTCCTCAGGCAGTGTGTTTGTACCGGGGACAGGAGACACGTTGATGAGAAACTGTAAGAAATGATCGGGGAATCCCTCCGGAGTGGAGTCATGACGACTGGATCTGAATTATTTGTTTGTATTTGGTGGTTTGTGTTCCAGCTGTCGATCAGCAACTATATAACCATAATCCACCAGTTAAAGGAAATACAACTAATGTGTTGTGTTATATTAGCTGTACAATTTACCACATATGGTGTTCTTAGTCTCCATTCCTCCTGTGTTTTACGAGCGACTTATCAAGTAGGCTATTGGCGAACGGCATAAAACATGATTAAACATATACAACGTATATAAAACCATGCTCGTATCTATACAACCTATAGAAATGCTAAACGGTCTCAGTTTAAAGTAATGCTGTCCTTCTGTTTACCGCATCATTTATGAGAATACATTTCTTAACAAGAGAACATAATCGAGGGGTGATCAATAACATTTCCGTATTTATTTATTTCTCCAAGTTATGTTTTTGTGTGCACTGAGGAGTCTCAAACAGGCGTTTGTTAAATCATTTTAAGATTGGCTTTAATCAATTTGTGAAAATGAATTCTTCATATATGATAAATGAGAGGTCAAATTCTATTTATGGTATTATTTCCACATATTTCTCTCCATTCTTCCTTCTGCCAATGGTGTCGCAGTTTCTCGTCTCTCCCGTTTTTGTGCTTAGTGCGTACGCATGGGTCAGAGTTTGCGTGGAGGACCGCACATTTTCCCGTCAAGTTAGTTTTTTATAAATCGCAAACAGTGCGTAGAAACTGGCGTACGCCATCTTTTGTGCGTACGCACCGTTTATAAATGAGGCCCCTGAGCATGTCAGTTGGAGTTATGACATCATCGTGTTCCATGACATAGGTGTTTATATTTGAGCTAACGACGTGTCCAGAGATCAAAGGTATCCATGGTGATGTGCACTAATCAGTGAGAGGAGAGCATTTTCATTGTTCTGAATGAGAGATAAACCTGTTACATGTGAACGTTTTGTTAAAGAACCGTAACAGATATCGGTGACATTTCAAAGCGTGAAGCATGTCAAGGAACTTGAGCATCTGAAGTGTACTTTTTGTGTACTTTCGGGTTAATAATGTGGCCTTTTTGGCAGATTAACTAAAGGTGTGCGGCTGCTGTGGTGGGGATCGATGAGGCTGAACTTAAAATTGTTGTCTTGTCTTTATTAGGATCCCCATTAGCACTAGCATGAGCATTGGCTATTCTTCCTGGGGTCCTCACACACACAAAACATACATAAACATACATACAATAAAATTAAAACAAATATTTTACAATTCTTTTTACAAGTGACACACCCCTTCCCATTTTACATACAACATTATCAATTTGTTTAGACCAAGATAATTTATGATCCAGGGTTATACATAGCAATTTTGTCTCCTTGACCTGTTCAATTTCAATATGGTTTAAATGTAGTTGCAATTTTGGTTCACCTTTTAACTGATGATTTGATCCTATTAATAACGATTTTGTTTTTCCCGCATTAAGTACCAACTTATTATTTATGACCCACTCTGATATCAGTAGTAGATCTTTATTCATAACATTTGTTAACTCTCTTGTAGTTGATGCTGCATAATATATTGTTGAGTCATCTGCATACATTACAATTTTAGCTTTTACTAACACTAATGGTTGGTCATTTGTAAAAATAGAAAATAAAAATGGTCCCAAACAACTACCCTGAGGTACTCCACAAGTGACTAGTCATCTTTGAGAGACTTCCATTAAAAAAAACAGTTTGACTTCGATTTGTCAGGTAACTTTCTAACCACCTCAGCGTTTCAAAATTAAAACCATATTGTTCCAGCTTGTGTAACAACAAAGAATGGTCAATGACATCAAAAGCAGAACTAAAATCAAGTAGTACTGCACCCACTAACTTCCTATTATCTAGTTCGCCCTTCCAGTCATCTGTCATTTGTGTTAAAGCGGTGCATGTCGAATGGCCAGGTCTGTAAGCATGTTGATACACAGTATTAAGTTTGTTACCTTCAAAGTATTTTTTTATTTGATTGAAAATTATTCTCTCCATTGTCTTTGCTAACGCTGGTAATAAACGTATTGGGCGGCTATTTGTACCAGAAAATGGTCCAGCTCTACATTTACCTAGTAGACATTCAACATCTGTAATTGTCACTTTTTCTATTTTAAATGTACACTTCTTATTTTTCATAATTAAATCATTTATTAGAAATGTGGAGTTACTATTTATAGTTTGATTCATATTTCTCCTCAAATGTTTTACTTTATCAAGAAAATAATCATTCAGATAATTAGCAATTTGTACTGGTTTTGTCAAAAATGTCCCTTCCACCTCAAGATATGTTGAGGTGGATTTCGGCTTACGACCCATCATGCCATTCACTAAACTCCACAGTTTTTTCTTGTCATCCTTTATATCTTTAATTTTATTTCCATAATACAATTGTTTTTTCTTTTTCTTTAATGCTGTAACATAATTCCTTAACCTTCTATACATTTGCCCATCTGACTCATAACTTGATGAGTTTTGATGAGCAACATGTTTTGCATCATCTCTTTGTTTCATTAGATCCCTTAATTCCTCATCTAACCAGGGTGCTCTAAAGTTCCTTACTGTCTGCTTTCTAAGTGGAGCATGTTTATCAATCGCCTGCATAAATAACTAATTAAAGACATCAAGAGCATCATCTGGATCGACTTTCTCAAAAACATGTTTCCAACATATCTTTTGAACATCCTGTATAAATGACTCTTCACAAAAATATTTCATTGATCTCCTCACAATTACTTTTGGTCCTGCTTTTGGCACCTTTGTCTTTCTCACGATAATTATTAAATTATGATCAAAACACCCTACTGGAATTGATATTGCCTGAGAACATACATGGCTAAAATTAGTAAATATATGATCAATACAAGTTGCACTTTTTGACCCATCTTTCTTTATGCATATCCTAGTAGGTTTAGTCACCATTTGTACCAAGTTACATGTATTAGTTATTGTCTGCAGCTTGTTTTTAAGGGCACAGTGCAACATATTCCAGTCAATATTTAAATCTCCGATCAAATAAATATCTCTGTCAAGATCACAAACTTTATCTAACATTTCACATAATTTGTCTAAATAAATTAAGTTTGCATTTGGAGGTCTGTAACAACATCCTACCAACAAAGGTTTCAAGTGCCACCTACAACTACTGCTTCACCATTAACTTTAGCCCATAATACTGTTGCAGCAACAACAGCAGCCCCTACAACTACTGCTGCTCCGACAACGGTGCAACATACAACTACTGCTACACCTACAACTGCAGCCCCTACTACTGTTGCAAACAACAACAACCAGCAGCAGTAGTTATATTTGTTGCTGCAACGGTGCAACCTACAACTACTGCTATACCTACAACTGCAGCCCCTATTACTGTTGCAACATCAACAGCAGCACCTACAACTACTGCTGCTCCAACACGGTGCCATCCTACAACTACTGCTTCACCATTAACTTTAGCCCATAATACTGTTGCAACAACAACAGCAGCACCTACTACTACTGCTGCTCCGACAACGGTGCAACCTACAACTACTGCTACACCTACAACTGCAGCCCCTACTACTGTTGCAACAACAACAGCAGCACCTACTACTGTTGCAACAACAACAGCAGCGCCTACAACTACTACTGCTCCGACAACGGTGCAACCTACAACTACTGGGGTTAATCCAGGACATGTTGAACGTTTTGTCACTTCATGCCCTCAAGAGGCATTTTGTTTAATTATTTTGCTTAATTATTTTTAAATGTTTCAAGATACGAGATGTTTTCCTACGTTTCTCATGAAGAATTATGTCTCAGGAATGTAGGGTTTGGGAATTATGGCAGGTTTAAAAGAAAATATAAAGGCAAAATTAAATCTGTCCTCCACTCTAGCTGTGACATCACGCACTCTAAAATCTGAAGAAGGCCTCTTTACCAAGGTCTGAACAATGTTTAATATCTCTAAAAGTATGAATCAGATTTAAAAGTTGTGTTACACGAATAATGTCAGAAAGATGTGTAACATTTTAAAGTTGGAATGAGGTTTCTGAGTGAAAGTATGAAGGAGCAGTTAGCAGTTGAAGTTGCATGAAGATTGTTCAAGTCTGAAGAGTTTCTCCATTGACTTCCATGTTAAAATTGTGATGAATTATGGGATGTATCTCTGGAATTATGAAAGTTATGAATAACAAAAGTAATAGCCATCGATTCCCGACCGAGCTGAACGTTTTGATGTTTGAACGGAGTTTCTGCGATGTTCAATGTGGGAGAAGAAGAGGCGCAAAATAACCAGGCGGAATAATAAAGAATTTTGTGCGTAGCATAACAGATAGTGGGAATGCTGTGTCAGCATTCCCACTAAAATAGTGCAGTGGAAACACATTATAAATGGCATTTAAAAACAGTCATTAAAAAGCAAAGAGATTAAAATAAACATAAAACAAGCTAATATAGAATAAGGTATGAAATACATGCATACAAGTTACAGTGCAGTGTAAGATATGAATAGTTCATTTAAAAGCAGCAGCAAAATGAAAGTATTTTATCCTGGATTCAAATAGTAAGAGTTGCAGGGGACCTTCAATTTTCTGGGAGTTTATTCCAGATTTTTGGAGCACAATAACTAACGATGCTTCTCCATGTTTAGTTCTGAGTCTGGAGACAAAAGCAGACTCGTGACAAACAGTAAACTATAGAGTCATGTTTTGTAAGTGTTAGACAGGAAAAGTATGGCAGATGATTTGAAAATCAAAAAAGCTGAACATGTTTTCACCAAAGGCGTATAATGTCTGATGTCATCTTGTGTCTTTTTCAACCTCAAGTCTGACAGCAACTGACCATTGGAATGTATTTTACACAGGGAGAGACGTTTCTGTCCAGAAAGGCTCCAGAGAAGAGACCACTGTGGTTAGCAGTAAGGAGCTGGTCTTCATTCAGTAACAGCATTACATTATCATGAAATCTCTTTTTCTGATGTTTTGTGAAAAGTGATTGAGTTTCAAATAAATACCCAATTGCTGAACTATGTTTTCGAGTCTTATGAATTGACATTGACAATGGCATATTATGACTATATGACTCAACACACATGACTTCAAATCAATGCAAACTTTATTTCCATAGCACATCTCAAAACATCTGCAGTTTGACCAAAACAGGCACAGATTACCAATGTATACAAAGCAAAAAAAACAAACAAACTATAAAATAATCATTGTAAAACAATGCAGGACAACAGAAAAAAAGTTAAGGTGTGAAGCTTAACTCTATCAAAAGATACATATTCTTAAACCTGATAAGGTTTTAATTGATTTTTGTTTTAGAGTGTTGAATTTCAGAAATATTTATGCCTGTTGTTTAAACTCATTGCTTAAAGGCAATACATCATGGTTTCCCATAAATGTACATTTACAATTATGGATATGGTATTTGGCTTTTGCAATAGTTGATTAATCAACTACATTAGTGTTTTGTATACCATTATCAGAGACCAAACAACAAATTGCTCAAAAGCATTAGAAGCCTTTATTAAAGGCTTCTCAATTCTCTAATTTCCCCTCCTCGACTCCTATCCTCGTGTCTTAGTCCCGCCCACAGGAGATGCGAGCGGAGGAGTCGAGGAGGGGAACCGAGGAGAGAGGAGGGGAAGCAGCAGGCGGTTAGAGAAATGAGAACTCCTCTCCTCTGAGCGGTCATTTTAAAGAGACGTCCGTTAATGATGACAGGAGGCACAGCCCTCTGTCTGATGGACAGAACTGTGTTCATGACCACTTATATATTTACTTTTAATTCATTCACAGTGCGGTATAATGAGACAATAACAGGCTAAAATATGGATTTGTTATATTTGAAATCATTTGGTCAAAAAAGAGGACGAAAAAATGGAAAGCAAAGCAGATGAATAATTGGAGCTTATTGTAAATCACGTATCTGCAGGTTAAAATAAGGAAAAAAAAATGAATTGCTATGTCAACCAAGTACAGACTGATCTGAATCTGCATACAATTTTCTATGTTTGACAGGAAATACTAAGTGTGCCAATCTCACAATATTTCCCCAGCAAAGTTCTTAGAAAATGTGTTAGTATTTCAATGAAATAAGATGTTCAGACATGAATGTTATAAATATATAAATTGCTAGTATATATTACATGAATCCAGCCATCTAGAGAATGTTGAAATGCTTGACGTATATGCACACGCCACTTACTTAAAGTGGACCTATCATGCTATATTTAAATGATGTATTGCAGGGCCATACCTATATAAGGTATATTTATATTTTTTTCTTTCAAAATACCAAACAGATCATGCATTTTAGCCATGCCTCATTTAGCTTTTTTTTTAACTTGTTTTTGCAAGGGCTGATTCTGTGAGAACAGCACCACCTACAGGCCTGGCATATGTACTACAGCGTCTCCAGCACTTTCGAACGGCAATGGCCGTGGCTGTCTCCTCCTGGTTGGTGGAGTTGGCCCAATAGCCGTAGCGCCACTTTCCTGACGTCAGTAAAGTGTTCAAATCTGGATCAGTTTTTATCAGATCCGTTGCAGCCCCTTTTTTAGAGATTTGGGTATGGAGGAAAATAGAGAGGGTTGTGTTTTCTGACACTTGGTGAGTTCCCTAGAACACCGGGGACACATATTCATGTATAAAAGACTTACAAAAGTGCATTGTGCATGATAGGTCCCCTTTAAGTCTGTAAAATGAACACAAGGCAAGGCAAGTTTATTCATATAGCACATTTCAACACAAGGCAATTCAAAGTGTTTTACAAAAATGAAAAACATTAATAGCATTAAGAACTAGAGAATGCAATTCCTGAAGAAATTGCTAGTGGGAATGCTTTATGCTGAAAAGCTGATGCTAAACTGCTATGCTGAAATGTAATGTGTAAGAATAAAGGGAAGAATTTAGATTGAAATGATACATGAACACTGGGGGCTTGAATGTGTGATGAGAAAAGAAAAGAAAGTAAAAAGGCTTGGAAAAGCAGCAGAATATTTGAACTGCAAACTTTTGAACTAACTTGATGGCGAATGATCTGTCACCATGCCAGCGGCATTTGATGACATCCCATAATACGCTTAGATGCGTTCATGGCTGCATCGTTACCAAACCTGTGAAGTTTTGGGCCGTTTGGAGCATTTTCACTGAAGTTATGAGAAAAACGTGTTTCATGGCGAGCATTGTGTTGCCAAGGCAACGGCATTTGAAGAAATCTCAAAACTGTACCGTAGATGTCTTCACGGCTGGACTGTTAGCACACATGTGAAGTTTGAGCACTTTTTGAACATTTTCATAGGAGTTAATGCATAGCGACATCGTCTTTTATGGCGATGTTTTATGTTTCCATGGAAACGGCATATGATGACACCCCATCATTGACGTAGAGCTGTTGAGGGCAGGACCATTAGCCATTATCTGAAGTCTGCTGCTCTGAGCATGTCAGTTGGAGTTATGACATCATCGTGTTCCATGACACAGGTGTTTATATTTGAGCTAACGACGTGTCCAGAGATCAAAGGTTTCCATGGTGATGTGCACTAATCAGTGAGAGGAGAGCATTTTAATTGTTCTGAATGAGAGATTAACCTCTTACATGTGAACGTTGTGTTGAAGAACCGTAACACATATCGGTGAAATTTCAAAGCGTGAAGCATGTCAAGGAACTTGAGCATCTGAAGTGTA